>NW_006922141.1:820793-838656 GCF_000298275.1 Orycteropus afer afer
GATTAAAACAGATTGTAGTTATTATATTATTTAAAGAAGAAGGCACTTGTCACTTAAAAAGAAAAGCCAGGGTCATCTCTATCATAAAAATTATAGGAGAAACTGCCATTCACACACTGTCTTTTTGTTTCCAATTCCTTGAAGCCAGTGGGTTTGTTTTTTCATATTGAAGTAGTGAGTTTTGATATTTGTTAATGTGTTTTGGGAAATTAAGATACTTACTTGCCTAGCTTGGTTCTGGTTGGTGGACTGGCCCTAGTTGAGGTAAATGATATACATCATGTAATCTATCCAACTAGAGGTCTGCATTATAGTTCTGAAGACATTTAGGTTTATAGCCCGTTTGGTTATTTAAACTCTTCTTCTTCTTCTTCTTCTTCTTCTTCTTCTTCTTCTTCTTCTTCTTCTTCTTCTTCTTCTTCTTCTCTTCTCTTCTCATCCTCCTTCTCCTTCTCTTCCTCCTTCTCCTCTACCACCTCTTTCTACTTTTTTTCTCTTTCTCCTTCTTCTTCCTCTATCTATCTAGCTAATCTATCCATACATCCCTTGGAGACTTCATTGAGAATGAGTTGAAGTTGGTTGTGTCATTCCAAATTTGTGTAATCTGTGCAACTTCACATATTTCTTAATCTCTTAAATATAATTCTAATGTCCATACCTGCTTATCATATTGAAGTATTTCAGTAATAAAATATAAAATATGCAGCTTCATGAGACTAATTAAAAATATATATTGCAGGTATAATAGTGCCTAAGGCATCTGATGGCTAACAAGAAGACTGGTGGTTCAAATCCATCAGCCACTCCTTGGAAGATTGGGCAGTCTGCTTCCATAGTGATACCACTTCAGAAACCCAAGGAGGGGTTGCTATGAGTCAGATCCGACTCCAGGGCAGGGAGTTTGGTTTGGGCTACTGGTAGCCTAAACACATAACAGAGCAGTGATGCAGTTTGATAGGGTGATTGATGTTTGATAAGACTGGAATTTAGAGTCTCCAAGCAGAATTTAAAGACACTTAAGCAGAGTGAGAGTGATAAAAACTGAAAGTTAAAAAATTGTAAGGTCAAGAGTTTTCTTGTCTACTATGGAAACTGGTGGATTTGAGAAGGGATTTGGGCAGAGTAAAGTGAGGAGATAATAACTTAATTTCTCAAAGATGAAATTTCTAGACTTTTTAATTCCAAATATTAATGTACAATAAATGACCAAATTTATGTTGAACAAATTCCTAGTAAAAATATAATTTGAGTGACATATTTTCATGTAACAAATCACTGAGGTGTTTTGATATGATACAATTTAAGAATAGTTGGTGATTTTCTAGAAGTCCTAAGTCTTAATTGACAATAAATCCAAGTAATTTAAAGTTATCATCAATATAATACCATATGGTATCAATATTTTTAATCTTTGTAATCTGAACTAAGGGAACTCTGGTGGCATAGTGCCTAAGGGACTTGATCACTAACCAGAAGGTTGGTGGTTCAAACCCACCAGCCACTCCTCGGAAGAAAGATTGGGTCATCTACTTCCATAGAGATACCACCATGGAAACCCAAGGAGGGGTTGCTATGAGTCAGAGATGACTCAACAGCACATAACAACAAAAACAACAACCTAAACTAAAGTATCATGTAGCAGGTTATGTATTAAATTTATTTTCCACTATGGAAAGTAATTTCTTGGCAAGTTTGACCTTTCATATTTTTCTATCACTTCTTTTGAACATGAATTCCCTCTTTGCTTTGTATCTCATAGGGACTTATAAGCACTAGGATCACCATGAATGCCTTAGGATAGTCATTATGCCCTATTCTTGAGCTAGATTTATGTCCAACTAGGAAACAGATTGCTTTCCTTAAACTGGTAGCCTTTGGGTCTTAATTGAAGATTTCTGTCATGTTCTAAGGCCCTCACATGAGAAAAAAATCTGGGCTACCCTGGCTAGAATTTTTTCTGAAACTTTCCTTGTACAACAATGAAAGATAAGCCTTTTACTTGCTTTTGGAACTAGAGTAAAGTCATCATTCTGAGTAACATCTGCTCTTTGTGAAGTGATAAATTTTGGACAGAGATCAGATATGGTCAATTATACATAATAAAAGTCTACTTGTATCCTTATGTTAAATATATAAGCTACTACAAAGTATTTGCCTAACCAAAAAAAAAAAAAAAATTATTTCTCATCCTTTTATCTACAATACTTGCTTTTCTTTCAAATTGAAATGATTCAGTTGTAAAAGATGTATTTGGAAAGAAATTAGGAAAAGTAGAGAAAAAATATTTGTTTTTACTCATTAGAATTAATATTATGTGATTCATTAAGCTAAGCAATTGTTTATCTGCTCTATTTGCAGTATCCATTAAAAGATGTGTTCTAATGCATAGAAAGATATCTTTCTGTTTGTCAGAATATTTGCCAGTGGAAATGTCATTATTGATAAATAATGTATTTTAAAATCTTACTTGATATAAAGAGTTTACTTGACATAAATCTATGTGGCCATAATACAGATGGTTAGAAAATTATGAATGGAGGTAGGATTTAAATATCATCTCCTAACTTCATTTGATTGAGAAAGGAATTAGATTGGCCCTGGGTAATGCTGATCATCTGGTATCTTTGACCTTTGCACATATCCTGATTAGAGGAATGGGAAAGAAAAATTTGAACATGTAATGGGAACTGGCATACTATGACATTTCATGTATGAATGAAGCACTATATTGAAAAAAAAACTGATTTTAATTAAAAATAAAGCAACTCATTATGATATTTCTTGTTGTTTCCAAATAAATATGAATGTTATATGTCTTATGTAATTTCTTACTAGATTTGATGATTAGTCTGGGTTTTAAATAAGTCATAATACTTTATGTAAATCTTAAACTCATAGGCATCCTGCCACGTCAACTATCCTCTGGCCATCACTCAGAAGACAAAATCTGTCTCTCTGCCAATGAGAGGCATCAATAACTTCTGGATCTAAGAGTTGCACACTTGACAGAAGAACCCCAATAAAATGAGGAAGAGATTGATGGATTAGAGATCTATTGAGCTAAAAAACTTTAAAACGTAGAAAAGTGTATGTTGCTGAATCAAACTGCTGCACATACAGCCTAGAGTGGAAGAAGGCTCTTTAAACTTGTTGTTGTTGTTGTTATGTGCTGTCAAGTCAGATTCAACTCATAGTGACCCCTCCTTGGGTTTCTGAGGCAGTATCACTGTGGAAGTAGATTGTCCAACCTTCCTTCCGAGGAGTGGCTGGTGGGTTTGAACCACCAGCTTTCCGGTTAGCAGACAAGTGCTTTAGGCACTATGCTACCAGAGCTCCCTTCTTCAAACCTAGTGTTACACATATCTGTCACTTTTGACTATCCATTAGCTGTTCTTTCCTCTAATTCTCATAATGTTGTTGTTGTTGTTGTTTGCCATCAAGTCGGACCCAACTCATAGCAATCCCTCCTTGGGTTTCCGAGGCAGTATCACTACAGAAGTAGATTGCCCCATCTTCCTTCCGAGGAATGGCTGGTGGGTTTGAACCATCAGCCTTCTGGTTAGCAGTCAAGTGCCTTAGCCACTATGCTACCAGAGGCCCTAAATAATAGTCATAATAGAACTCTATTTTCTTGTTGAGAATTCTGTTTAGGAATATTTGAAATTATATCAAGTTTTTCTATTCTCCACCCACTACATATAAACTCTGCTTTCTTTGGGATTGGTGTATAGGTCAGGATGAACCAATCAGTTTACTTTATCACCCTGATTAATATAACTGATTCAGAGATGGTCACATCACCCAAGTCAAATCATCATGCTTTCCATGTGACTTCACTGCTGAAAAGGCAATCTCATTATACTATGGGTACTAAATAGGCAGAGATCCATATTTGTACCCATTCCAAAGAAAGGGGATCCCATAGAATGTGAAAATTATCGAACAATATCATTAATATCGCATGCAAGTAAGATCTTACTGAAGATAATTCAAAAATGCTTGTAGCAGTATATTGACAGAGAACTTTCTGAGGTGCAAGCTGGATTCAGAAGAGGACGTGGAACAAGGGATAGCATAGCTGTTGTCAGATGGATCTTGGCTCAAGGCAAAGAATACCAGAAAGACGTTTACTTGTGTTTTTATTGACTATGCAAAGGCATTTGATTATGTGGATCATGACAAATTATGGATAACATTGAGAAGAATGGGAATTCCCAAACACTTGATTGCACTCATGAAGAACCTGTACCTTGACCAGGAGGCTGTCATTCAAAGGGAACAAGGGAAAATTATGTTGTTTAAAATCAGGAAGGGAGTGCATCAGCATTATAGCCTTTCCCCTTGAATAGACTTATTCAATCTATATTAATAGACTTATTCAATCTATATGCTGAGCAAATAATCCGAGAACCTGGACTATATGAAGAAAAACATGGCATCGGGATTGGAGGAAGAATCATTAACAACCTGAGATATGCAGACAATACAACTTTGCTTGCTGAAAGTGAAGAATACAGTCTGCAGTATGGATTATGTCTCAATGTAAAGAACACAAAAATCCTCACAACTGGACCAATGAGCATCATCACTATAAATGGAGAGAAATTGAGGTTGTCAAAGAATTCATGTTGCTTCGTTCTACAATCCATGCCAATGGAAGCAGCAGTCAGAATATTAGATGATGTGTAGCATTGGGAAAGTCAACCTCAAAGGAACTGTTTCAAGTACTGAGGAGCAAGGATGTCTCCTTGAGGACTAAGGTGCACCTGACACAAGCCATGGTATTTCCAATTGCCTCATATGCATGTGAGAGCTAGACAATGAATAAGGAAGACCAAAGAAGAGTTGATGATTTTGAGTTGTGGTGCTGACGAAGAATGCTGAAAGTACCATGGACTGCTAAAAGAACTAACTGATCTGTCCTGGAGGAAGTGCACCCAAAATGCTCTTTGGAATCAAGGATGGCCAGACTTCATCTCGCATATTTTGGTTATGTTGTCAGAAGGGACAATTCCTTGGAGAAGGATGTCATGCTTGGTAGGGTGGAGGGTTGATGAAAGAGGAGGAGGCCTTCAACAAGATGTATTGACACGGTGACTGTGGTGATGGGCTCAAGAATAGCAGGGATTGTGGAGCTGGCGTGGGATCAGGCAGTGTTTCCTTATGCTGTGCATGGGGTCGCTATGAGTCGGAAATGACTTGACGTCACCTAACAACAACAACAACAACTAAATAGGCAGAATATGATGAGCTTGGGTTTGGGAATGACCCTCTTAATTGTGATAAGGAGAGTAAGCCTAAATGGATCTATAATGACCTCATATTAAAAACATTTTCTGAGCTCTCAAGCACTTGCAATAATATCCTTCACTAAAGAACCTATACTTTGTCAATTATTTTTCTTTCTTTCTTTCTTTTTATGCTTTAGGTGCAAATTTACAGAGCAGAATTTGTTTTCCATTCAACATTTCCTGTACATTTGGTTTCACTCCCCAATTACAATCCCCAACCCACTCTCTTCCTCTCATTTCCTAGTAACCCCCCCCCCATGACCTTCTTATTTATGCACTTCTGTGTGTCCTGCTTTTCCTCTGTGTGAATATTGCCCCTCTGGTGTCCCATGGCCTATTGCTCCAAGGTGTGTATCTCTGTAGAGTATGTGGGTGCATCAATCTGGGTTGAGTGTTCTGCATGTAAGTCTTATTTACTATTGGGCTGAGAGCCAGCTCTTGGGAATGAGTTTTATCCCAGGCCCAAAGTGTATGCCAGGCTAATAATCTTGGAGGTCCCACCAGATTCCATCTGACCAGTAATTCTGGTCATTATTGTGTTTTTAGATTTTGTGCCACATGTTTCCACCCAGTCTATCCAGGATCTCCAGTTTTGATCCCTTCCTGAGTGGTTGGCTTGTTAGCCAGGCCCTATCTAGTTCTTCTAGTCTTGAGGTCCACCATGTCCTAGGGCTTGATTATTTCCAAATGCCCTTGTTTTTTTGCAATCTTCTTCACTTCTAACGATATGAAACCATTAGCTGCATCTTAGATGGCTGCTCCAAAGCTTTATAGACCCCATTCACTACACACCAAAGTAGGTTGTGGATCAAGACTTTTATGTATTTTCTTGTGCCAACTGAGTCTTGTGTCTCCCAGTAGTATGGTCCTGAGTTGGCAGATCTGTTGGATCTCTCTCCCAGTGCCTGGCTGTCTATGAGGTATTGCTCTGTCAGTCCTCTTTTATTTACTTCTTTTTTTCTGGGAGCACTTGATAAATATCACTGTTAATTTCACTAGATCTAGAATCAGATTTCCTCAGCTCAATTTGGTTCATATTTACTAGATACTTATATATATGTGTTGTGTGTGTATGTGTGTGTGTAGTATAGTGGTTAGCACTCTGCTTTGTGACACTGAAGTATATTATTTCCCTCTCCATTCCATTATGTTCAACAATAGGAGCATCATGTATGAAAACATGAAACACCAGTAGATTATAGAGGTAGAATTCTGAGAATTCAGCTCTCATTTCCCCATAGATCTTTGAAATAATATCTTCATTAATGAACAGCTCTTAAGTCATCTTAATTTAGTTACTACTCCAACTTTCAGATTCTTTATTATAAAATGTAGATAATAATAGGTGATTATTAAAAGAGATGATGTATGTAAAGTGGTTAGCATATTGCCTAGGCTATGGGAAGCGCTCAATGTGTATTTCATTGTATCTAATTCACTGCCATTGATTCTGATCTAACTCATAGTGACCCTTCCTTGGATTTCTGAGTGGTAGCACTATGGACGTAGATTGCCTAATCTATAATCTCCCATGTTTCCGTCTTTCTATGAATCAGCAGCATTTTCATTAAAAATTATGTATTGGTAGACCAATATGCACAGAATAGCGTCATATATGTCTTGTGTGTTTGATTGAACTTCATACTCTTTATTCATCCTTTTTAACATTAAATTTTCTATTACATATTACATTTTGGATGGAAATGGGTGCAGTCAGGACTATAAGACAGTGGGTGGACTGAGGAGCTAATGTCTCTCATATATCATTATTCAATAGAAAATTTTTTATGAGCAATGATACGCATGGCAGAGGGGACAACTTGGCTTGGTGGTTATATACCCTGGTCTTAATTTAGTTAGGAAGTTTCTCAGTGTGCAAGAAGGCTAGGATTTACCTAAGAGGAGATTGGTGTGTGTGTGTGTGTGTGTGTATGTGAGTGAATGACTTGGAATGGGAAAATTATCTGGGTAGCATTATTTTAAATATTGTAAATTTGCTATCACCTTGGAAACCCAAGGTGGGGTCACTATGAGTCATATCTGACTCAAAGGCAGTGCATGCATATTTACCACTGGCTAAAATCTAATGGCAGCATTGCAATGATTGGTGCTTATTTCCAGCTTATCCCAAGGTCAGGCATTGTGAAAATGTGCACTTATATACATAGTTGGAGAAGAATTCTGTGACATTGAATCAGAGGAGCACAAATATAAAAGTAAACAGTAGAAAATTTACAACCTAAGGACAGGTACAAATGTAGGACATTTCTTTTTTTAACTTTCTCATTTTCTTTCCTTTTCTAGATTTCATCTCAAAACTCACTCTTCATTTTTCTTTTCCCATTCAATTCACCATCATCATTTCTATCTTAACATGTGAATGTCTGAGGAAAAAATTAGAAAATAAAGCAAGTTGTATAATCTAAAATGAAAACCACATTGTATAGACAGAGAATTGTTATGCTTTATTTTACTTTACTTATTTTTAACTTTTTATTCGGAGTTTGTGTGAGGTAGATGGTTAGTTACAAATAATTATACATTTGTTTAAGTGGAAATCAATACCACTGTTTGGATTCTATAACTCAATTGTTATTTTAGACTTCTAAGATAAATTGTTGTGATGTCACCCACTTCTAACCCATTTGTGAGAAAATAATTGGCCAAATATGTCATAGTTCTTTGGAGAAACAAGGCAAGTTAATGCCCTATCAATATTTATTGAAAATAAGAAGGAAAGAGAATAGCTCTATAAAACTGAAAGCTAAACACTTTTTAAAAGCACTGTCAATATTGATATCATCTATGACGACAGATTTCAGTATCTGTCAATGTCAATACCAAACCCCTACAATATATCAAGGATATCTGGTGGCATAGTGCCTAAGGCATTTGACTGCTAACCAGAAGGCTGGCAGTTCAAACCCACCAGCCACTCCTCAGAAGGAAGTTTGGGCAATCTACTTCCATAGTGATACCTCCACAGAAACCCAAGGAGGGGTCGCTATGAGTCAGATTTGACTCCATGGCAGTGAGTTTGGTTTTTGATAACATATCAATCATGAAATTCACTACATATAAACAAAGATATGCAGTCTCCTTGACATGACAAACTGATTCTAGGCAGCAATAAACTTTCTTATTGTCAAAAATGTTTACTTTCACATAAAAGCTAAAAGAACATATTAAATAAAATAGAGCAGTTAGTAAAAGTACACAGAAAATAAAAGGAAGTTGTTGTTAGGTGCCATCAAGTCTGACTCATATTGACCCTATGCACAGAAGAACAAACACTTGGCAGTCCTGCTCCAGCCCCATGATCCTTGCTATACCTGAGCCCATTATTGAAGCTAAAAGGAAGTTTAAAAAAAAAACACAACTCACTGTCATTGAGTTGAATCCAACTCACAGCAACCCCTCCTTGGGTTTCCAAGGCGGTATCACTACAGAAGTAGATTGCCCAACCTTTCTTCTGAGGAGCGGTTTGTGGGTTTGAACCACCAGCTTCTGGTTAGCAGTCAGATGCCTTAGGCATTATGCCATCAGAGCTCCTAAAAGTAAGTTAGTAAGGGTAAATTTTAAATACTCAAAATAGTTAAGGACCTGGATTTCAGAGCCAGGTTCCCTAAATTCAAATCCAAAATCTATCTCTGATTAATGGTGTACCTTTGAAAGATACACTGAACAAGCTACTATTTTAGGTCAGAATTTACCCCAGACCTAGTGGTAAAAAAGCAACTTTTTATATATACTCATAGGTTTTTTGGGTCAGGCCAGAAAGCAAATGGCTTTTATCTTTTAAGATGTCTATAGCCTCATTTTGGAAAACTAGAATGCAGACGACAACCGTATACCTGAACGCTCCCTGGCTCATGTATCTGGCACATGTGCTGGGGTTGTTGAAGGCTGACCGCAGCTGAAATTGTACAGTTTGGTATCTGTGTTCAAACGAAATTATCAAGAGAGAAAGGAATTTGGAGAGTCAGCATTCCAAGACAAGCAGAAGTTGCACGGCCTTTTCTGACGTCTCAAGAATCATTCAGTGTTACTTCATTCTATTGGAGATGAGTCACAAAAACTAGGTAAAGTCAAGGGAGGAGAGGAATGTAGACTCCTCCCATACCTCAACTGGAGTAGTGTCAAAGTATTTAAAATTTCACATTTGCATGTAGAATTAATCTGAAATTAACTTTATATATGGTCCGAAGTATTGTGGTCGTTAAGGCTGTGTGTGAGCTTGCCTGGGCCTGGTTATGAGTGACTGGGGAGCTGGCTGTAGTTATTCCTATGATAAGACTGGTAATCAGCTCCATGGTGGAATCTACTATGAACAGCTGAGTAGCTGCCTCAAGGATGTGGTCTGCTTCCAGTATGTAAGTGGAAGTTTTGAGAAAAGTCTCAAGCTTTTTATCACACTTGGATCTTGCATGCAGCTGAGTCTTCATTCAGCAGCATGCCATGATTGCCTGCCAATTTTGGGATTGTTAATGGACTTGAATTAGTGGCTTGCCAGGAGCTCTGGTATAGTATCTAAAGCATTTGACTACTAACCAGAGGGCTGGCAGTTCAAACCCACCAGCCACTCCTTGGAAGGACAATTAGGCAATTTACTTCTATAGAGATACTGCCTTAGAAACCCAAGGAGGGGCACTCCAGTTCAATCAACTGGACGGCAGTGAGTTTTTATGTTGCTTGATAACCTTAGAACTGTGCCATTTTACTTGTCAACCTTGGGTTCGTCAGCTTCAACAGCCGGAAGCTGTCAGTTAAGAGATGCTTCCAGCTTCAGTTCGCTGGGAGCAAGAGGCAGAGCTGAAACCCAAGACTGAGGGGCTTTCATCCAGTCCCTAGAGTCAGCCCTTTGAATTCAGACTTCCAGCCTCCCAAACTGTAAGAGGATAAATCCCTGTTTGTTATAACCATACGTTTGTGATATTTCTGTTATAGCAGCACTAGAGAATCAAAACAGTGTTAATACTGGATTTTCACATACAGATATTCAATTGATCCAAAATTATTTTGGGGAAATATCAAAACTTTTTGAT
This sequence comes from Orycteropus afer afer, assembly GCF_000298275.1. Taxonomy (NCBI): domain Eukaryota; kingdom Metazoa; phylum Chordata; class Mammalia; order Tubulidentata; family Orycteropodidae; genus Orycteropus; species Orycteropus afer. Next base: position 831,130 of record NW_006922141.1, read on the forward strand.
TATACTTCAGTGACATCATTTTTATAAATCAAGTATCTCGATATGAGTGTGGATCTCCTATTAGATTTCTAGGACAGTTTGTGTTTGCACCAAAATTATGTGGTATCCTTGAAGTAGACCTTTCATAAATGGAAATTTGTCCTCTTGAACTCATTTTTTCTTCTTCACTATTCTCTTGGCTAGTTTTGGCTGTTGAATTCCTATATAGATTTTATAATCATGTTTTCCATAACTACAAACATTACTCATAGCTTGATTAAGATTATATAAAATCAGTTAAACAATTTGGGAGATTTTGTATTTATGGTATTGTGTTTTCCCACTCACCTGCAATGAAATAGCAATATCTCCACTTATTTATATTAATGTCTTTCAAAATAATTTTAGTTTCTTATATGCAGATATTACATCAATTTCAGTAGATAATTCCCTAAGCACTTAATGTTCCTTATATTCAATTTTAGGATCTCTAGTAGCATAGTGCCTGAGACACTTTACTGTTAACCAGAAGGCTGGTGGTTCAAACCCACCAGCCACTCCTCGGAAGGACCATTGGGCAATCTACTTCCATACTGATACCGCCTCGGAAACCCAAGGAGGGGTTGTTCTGAGTTGGATCCAACTCAACGGCACATCTTCCTTCTGAGGAGTGGCTGTTGGGTTTGAACCTCCAGCCTTCTGGACTAGCAGTCAAGTGCCTTATGCACTATGCTACAGAGCTCCTGGAAGGTAAATTAGTGTTTTGTTTTTTGGGCTAGGAAATGGGGAATAGCTGCTAAAAGGTACTTTTTGTTGTTGTTGTTGTTGTTGTTGTTGTTTGCTGTTGAGTCAGCCCCAACTCATAGCGACCCCTCCTTGGGTTTCCAAGGCAGTATCACTACAGAAGTAGGATTGCCCAACCTTCCTTCCAAGGAGTGGCTGGTCTAAAATTGACTGTAGTGATGGTTGTACAAATTGGTGAATATACTAAAAGCATTGAATTGCATGCATAAAGTAAATGCGTGGGTAAATTATATGATTATAGGTGAATTACATCTCAATAAAGTTGTTAAAAAATAAGAAATTCAAAAGCATTGTGGGAGAACTAGACAATCCTTGATGAAATATCTTGAAGCTTTTGCTGATTAAAACCAAAGAGAGAAATTAAAATGAAGAAATTAATAAATGTTTTTTGCAAGCCTAACAATAAATATCAGCTCCTCATGTCTGAACATCACCAGTCAGGAACATACTCATTCCAGCATACATACTCGAGTGCCAAATAACCAGTTAGCAACAGTCTACTGAAGTAACCACATTTCTACAGATGATGTTAGCACATTTACATCTTTGAAAGTCTGGTAAATTTTAAACTCCCCATTCACATAAATCTCAATATATTACCAGTCTGCTCTGCTGGAGAAAGTGTTCCTGATCATCATAGCACTCTTTCAAAAGTTAAGTTAAGCTTTAGAAAAGAAACCTTATGCTTTAGAAAAGAAACCTTATATATATATATATATATAATTTTCAACTATTGAGTGATGTTTCATCATTCTTTGAGAGTAGGGAAAAAAGTTGTATATATGTGTACTCAAATATGCTGGATCTTTAATCTACAGCAAATAATCTCTCATATTATTTTCTTTATTACTAAGAAGAAGATGTAGAACTAGATCATCTTTAAGTTTCATTACAATGTCAAGATCCCATAATCTTACATATTCATTTACAATTGAATTTCAGTGTGATGAATAATTCAAGAATCAATAATGACTTACATAATTTGAATATTAAATACATTTGTAAATGAGTCACGCTTGTAGTTCAATTTGTAGATTGCTATTAAACTTGGAGAAAATATTGATTGATTACATTTATGAAAATTATTATTCTAGTAAATAATTAAAAATAAGTTTATGGTTGACTTTCAGGAAATTCTCTATTCATATATGTTTTAAAAAATCCCATAAATTTCTGAAAGAAATCTGAAAACTTTATTTACATGTTTCAATCTCTTTGGTTATACCAGATAGCAAACAAGAGAACTTTTTTTTTTTTTCTTTTTAATTCTTATTATGCTTTGGGGGAAAATTTACAGAGCAAATTCATTTTCCATACAGCAGTTCATACACATTTTGTCTCATGACATTGACTGCAATGGCCCACAATGTAACAGTTCTCTTCCTGCTTCCTCCTCATAGTTACCTCTTCCCTGTGTCCTTCCCTCCCAATCACTCCTGCCCCTGAGCTATCTCCCTGTAAAAGCATTGCCCTTCTGTTCTCCCATGATTGATCATTCCACATAGTGTATCTACCTGTTGTAAATGTTCAGCCCACATGCCTGTTTGTTATTTGGCTGGAAGCCACAGGAGTGAGTTCAATTCCAGTCCACAAGGGTACCTATCTAGAGGTCATAGTCTCAAGGATCTCACCAGTCTCTATCAGACCAGCAAACATGGTCTTTTTCATGATTTTGAATTTTGTTCCACATTGTTCTCCCACTCTATCCAGGATGTCCTGCACCAATCCCACTCTGAGTGGTTGAGAGTGGTAGCCTGGCACCAGCTAGTTCTGGTCTCATGGTCATATAGGCTGAGGATGGCATGATTTATTACCCCCTTGGACTAATTATTTCCATGTCTCTTTGGCTGTCTTCATTCGTCTTTGCTCTGGATGATGAAAGACCCATCATTGAATCTACATGGCCGCTTGCAAGCTTTTAAGATCCCTGTTGCTACTCATCAAAGTGTATGTACCATAGTTTGGTTATGCATTCTCCTGTTGATCAGAACCTAGGTTGTTTCCATCTTTTTGCTATTGTAAATAGTGCTATGATGAACATGGATTATGCATATATGTGTTCTTGTCCTGGGTCTCACTTCTTTAGGATATGTACCTAGTAATGAGACTGCTGGATCAAATGGTAGTTCTAATTCCAACTTCTTAGGGAATCACCATACTGTTTTCCACAGGGGTTGTATCATTTTCAGTCCTACCAGCAATGTATGAGAGTTCCAATATCTTCACATGTTCACCAGCATTTTTTATTTTCTGTCTTGGTGAACTTTGCTATTAATGCTGGGGCAAAATGATACTTCATTGTTGGGTCAGTTTGCATCTCTCTAATGGCTGATGATCATGAGCATTTCTTCATATGTTTTTTGCCTGCCTGAATATCCTCTCTTGTGAAGTGTCTATTCATGTCTTCTGCCCATTTTTAACTGAATTGTTTGTCTTTTTCTCTTTGAAGTGTTGGAGTTTTCTATAAATTTTAGAGAAAAGTGCCTTGTCAGATATGTCACTACTGACTATTTTTTCCCAAGCTATAGGTTATCTTTTCATTCTTTAGGAGAAGTCTTGGAAGGACATAAAAATTTAATTTTTAGAAAGTCCCAATCATCTATTTTAACTTCTGCTGTTTGTAAATTTTGGGTGACGCTTGATAAAGCTAATATTCATGTCATAAATTGTTGTTGTTATGTGCCGTCGAGTAGCTCCTGACTCATAGCAACCCCTCCTTGGGTTTCCAAGGCAGTATCACTATGAAGTAGATTGCCCAACCTTCCTTCTGAGGAGTGATTGGTGGGTTTGAACTGCCAACCTTCTGGTTATCAGTCAAATGCCTTAGACACTATGCTACCAGAGCTCCCTTTAATAAATTACAGCCCCTAAATTAGAGCCTAGTTTTTCTTGAGGAACTTTATAGTTTTAGGTTTCACATTTAAGTCTTTGATCCATTTGGAATGATTTTTGTGTATGGTGTGAGGTACAGATCTTATTTCATTTTTCTGCAAATGGATATCCAGTTTTGGCAGCACCATTTCTTAAAGAGACTATCTTTTTTCCATTTTATGTATTTTAGCCCTTTGTGAAAAATCAACTGACAGTAAGTTAATGGATCTATTTCTGAGTTCTCCATTCTATTTCACTGTTCTATGTGTTTGTCATTGTACCAATACCAGGCTGTTTTGACTATTGTGACTCTATAGTAGCTTTTAAGATCTGGAGTGTGAGAGATCCTACTTTGTTCTTCTTCAATATTGCTTTGCTTGTCTGAGGTCTCTTTCCTCTCCATATAAAATTAGTGATTGGTTTTTCCATACCCTTAAAGAATGTTGATGGGATGTGGATTGGGATTGAATTGAATGTATAGATCACTTTGGGTAGTATTGACATTCTTATAATGTTCAGTCATCCTAACCATGAGCATGGTATATTCCTCCATTTATGTAGATCTTTTATGGTTTCTTGAAGTCATTTTTTGTAATTTTCTTTGTATAGGTCTTTTGTGTCCCAGTAAGATTTATTCCCACGTCCTTTATTTTTTGGTAACTTTGGAAATGTTATTGATTTTCTTATTTACTTTTCAGCAATCTCTTCACTGGTGTAGATGAATACAATGGATTTTTGTATGTTGACCTTGTATCCTGCCACTATGCTAAATCTCTAAATTGGTTCCAGTAGTTTTCTTGCTGAATCTCTTGGATTTCCTATTTATAGGATCATAGAGTCAGCAAATAGGGATAGTTTTACTTGCTCTTTACCAATTTGGATGCCTTTGATTTTCTTGCCTTATTGCCCTGGCTGGGACTTCCAATACAATGTTGAATAAAAGTGGTGATAGAGGGCATCCTTGTCTTGTTCCTGTTCATAAGGAGAATGGTTTCAGTCTTTCTCCACTGAGAATAATGTTGGCTGTTGGTTTTGCATATATTTCCTTTATTATTTTGAGGAATGTCTCTTCTGTTCCTATTTTTCTGAGAGTTTTTATCAGGAATGGGTGTTGGATTTTATCAAATGCCTTTTCTGCATTGATTGATGTGAAAATGTGGTTCTTTTTCTTCATTTTACTTACGTGATGGAGTGTGTTGATTGTTTTTCTATTGTTGAACCATCTTGCATACCTGATATGAACAGCACTTCATCATAATGTATTATTTTTTGATACATTGTTGGAGTCTATTGGCTAGGATTTTGTTGGTGATTGTTGAGTCTGTATTCATGAAGGATATTGTTTTTAGTTTTCCTTTTGAGTGATGTCTTTTCCCAGTTTTGGTATTAAGGTTATGTTTGCTTCATAAAATGAATTTGGGAGGATTCCATCCTTTCTATGTTCTGGAATAGTTTGAGTAGGATTGGTGTCAGTTCTTCTCTGAATGTTTGGTAGAATTCTCCAGTGAAACCATCTGGGCCAGGAATTTATTTTGCTGGTGATTTTTTTTTTTTTATGACCTGTTCAATTTGTTCTTTTGCTAGAGGTCTGTTCATTTTTTTTTATTTCAGTATGCACTAGTTTAGGTAAGTAGTTTTTTTCTAGAAAACTGCCTATTTCTAGCTTTTCAAATTTGTTGGAGTAATATCCTGAGTTCTTCATAATATCCTGAGATTATCTTTTTTATTTCAGTTGGTTCTGTTGTGATGTTGGCCTTTTTTTTTTTTTTTTTTCCCCTCATCCATGTTATTTGTATTCTCTCCCTCTCTTCCTTTGTTAAATTTTCCACTGGCTTTTCGATTTTATTAATCTTTCCAAAAAACCAACTTCCTGTCCTGTTGATTTTTTCTGTTGTCTTTCTATTTTCTGTTTCATTTATGTATGCTCAAATCCATTATTTCTTCTCTTATGGTGACTATAGGCCTTTTTGCTGCTCTTTTTCTAATTGCTGGAGATGTTGGGTTAAGGTATTTATTTTGTCTCTATCTTCTTTTCTGATGTGTATATTTATTGCTATAAATTGATCTCTGATCCCTACATTTTCTGTGTCCCAAAGATTTTGTTATGTTGTGTTTCCATTCACATTTGATTCAAGCAAACTTTTAATTTCTTGTTTTTTTTTCTTCTATTACTGAGTCATTTACAAAGAGGGTGATTTTGCTACTCAGTCATTTTCAAGGAAGGTGTTATTCAGTTTCTGTGTGTTTGCTCTTTTTCCATTTATCTTCCTACTTTTGATTTCTAATTTTATAGCATTTTGATCTGAGAAGACGCTTTGCAGTATTCCAATATTTCTAAATTTAGTAAGACTTTCTTCATGGCCTGACATATGGTCTATCCTGGAGAATGTTCTAGGTGCACTGGATAAGAATGTATATTGTGGTGTTACTGGATGAAGTGCTCTTTAGATGTCTATAAGGTCCAGTTTATGGACTGTATTGCTTAGTTCTATGTCTTTTTTCAGTTTCTTTCCAGCTCTATCTTTCACTGAAAGAAGTATATTAAAGTCTCCTGAGTGCTCTGGTGATGTAGTGCCTAAGGCATTTGAATGCTAACCAGAAGGCTCTGGTGATGTAGTGCCTAAGGCATTTGAATGCTAACCCACCAGCCAGTACTTGAAAGGAAGACTGGGTAATCTACTTCTATAGAGATACTGCCTTGGTAACCACGGATGGGTCACTATGAGTCAGAACCGACTTGATAGCAGTGAATTTAGGTTTTTTTTGTTTTTTGTTTGTTTGTTTTGTAATATTCCTGTGGAAGGAGGACTGGAAGATCTACTTTCATAAAGATTTACAACCTTGGAAACCCAATGGGGATCACTGAGTCAGAAATGACTTGATGGAAGTGAACATGATGTTGTTTTTTTTTTTTTTTTTTTGCTATTACTATACTCATCTATTTGTCTTTTCAATTCTGTTAAAGTCTGCTTTATGAATTTTGGAGTTCTTTCACAGGGTGATAGATATTATTATGGCTATGTCCTCTTTTTTTTTTTTTTTTCTAATTGTGATTTGGATAAAAGTTTGCAGAGCAAATTCACTTTTCATACACCAGTTCACATATACTTTGTCTTATGACATTGACTACAATTTACCACAATGGAACAGCTCCCCTCCCACTACCTCCCCATAGTTACCTCTTCCCTGTGTCCTTTCCTCCATTCACTCCTGTCCCCTGAGCTGTCTCCCCATGCATATGTCACAGCCCTTCTATTCTCCTATGATTGTTCTCTCCAAGGAGTGCATCTACCTGATGTAAGTGTTCACCTCATATGTCTGTCTTTTGTTTGGCTGGAAGCCACAGGAGTGGGTTCAATTACAGATCTGAAGGGTAGCTAGGAGACAACTCTCAGTGGTTCCATCAGGCACTATCAGGCCAGCTAACCTGTCCCCTCCCTTTTTTTAAAAACATGTTCTGCATTGTTCTCTCACTCTATCCAGGATTTCTTACATAGATAATCCTCCAAATGATTGACAGTGGTAGCTGGGCACCATCTAGTTATTCTGGTCTCATAGTTGTATAGGCTGAGGATTACATGGTGTACCTGTTGCTTGGACTAATTGTTTCCATGTGTCTTTGACTTTCTTCATTCTTTTTGCTCTGGATGAGGGTAGACCCATTGGTGCATCTAGATTGCCACTTGCAAGTTTTTAAGATTGCAGATGCTACTCGCCAAAGTCGGGCTTGTGCTTACTCACTGATCTGCACTGAACACGTTCCCTTGTTACCCTACCGAAGGGACCAGGTCTTCGGGAGCAAGGTAAGCACAGGCGTAGCACAGAGTAGCAGGCCGGAAGAGCAGGAGGAAGGGGTGGAACCCAGGAAGCCAA
>NW_006922141.1:847955-849191 GCF_000298275.1 Orycteropus afer afer
GCGGGATCGGGCAGTGTTTCGTTCTGCTGTGCATAGGGTCGCTATGAGTCGGAAACGACTCAACGGCACTTAACAACAACAACAACAACTCGCCAAAGTAGGATGTGGAGCAATGTTTTGAGTCATATGTTATGCCAATTGAGCTTGATGTCCCCTGTGACTATGGTCCTGAACCCACAGATCCAACTACTTGCTCCCTGTGGGTAGCTGTATATACCTGGGAATTCTTATAGAACTTACCAATACAATTGTAGAAACATTGTCTGCCAACCCTATAAATGGTCTTGGGCACAAAACCCCCTGAATAGACATACCTAATAGTTTAGTCTGTCCACCTATATATCCACCCATATATCCATGTTTGCCTTCAGTGACAACACAGTACTGTATGTGCAAAAGGGTTCATCTTTATTGTCTCTACCTCCCATGGACCTCTCTATGCCTCCTCTTCCTCAATGCCACCATATTGATCACTCATATTTGGTACATTGCCCTTCTCTTCACCCAAATCAATACTTGTCTCTACTTATCTAACAGTGTTTCCTCCCCTCCACTCCCACCTCTGGTAATGAACAAAGAAAAAATTCTCTTCCATATAAAAACCTTTCCTTGATTTTTTGTAATAATGGACTAATATAATATTTGTCCTTCTGTGATTGACTTATTTCACTCAGCATAATGTCTTCCAAGTTCATCCACATTATGTGGTGTTTTGCAGATAATACATTATTCTTTAGGGTTGCATATTATTCCATTGTGTGTATGTACCACAGTTTGGTTATGCATTCTTCACTTGATGGACACATAGGTTGTTTCCATCATTTGACTCTTGTAGAGTGCTGTGATGAACATAGTGCACATATATCTATTCTTGTCCTTGCTCTCACTTCTTTAGGATATATACCTAGTAATGGAATAGCTGGGTCAAATGTTATTTCTAATTTCAACTTTTTATGGAATTGCCATACTGCTTTCCACAGCAGTTGTACCATTTTACAGTCCCACCAGCAGTGTATAAGAGTCCCAATCTCTCCACATCCTTACCAGCATTTGTTATTTTCTATCTTGTTGAACTACGCTACTAGTGCTGGAGCAAGATGGTATCTCGTTGTTTTGATTTGCATCTCTCTAATGGTTGGAGCTCTGGTAGCATAGTGCCTAAGGCACTTGACTGCTCACCAGAAGGCTGGCAGTTCAAACCCACCAGCCACTCCTCAGAAGGAAGGTTGGGCAATC
>NW_006922141.1:849291-851710 GCF_000298275.1 Orycteropus afer afer
AAACCCACCAGCCACTCCTCAGAAGGAAGGTTGGGCAATCCTACTTCCGTAGTGATACTGCCTTGGAAACCCAAGGAGGGGTCGCTGTGAGTCAGGGCTGACTCGATGGCAAACAACAATAACAACAACAATGGCTAATGGTTAATGGAAGGAAGCAGAGGCAGGGATTCAGGTAAGGCCAGGAACCCAAGCCATGGCCCTATCAAGTGGCAAGAAAGCCAGAAAAAGCAGAGAAAAATCGGGGTGTGTGTGGGGGGACCAGGGCAGAGAGTGGAAGCAGAGGCAGTCATCTAGGTAAGGCCGGGGACTCAGGTCATGGCCCTCCCATGTGGTGGGAAATCCTGGAAAAGGAGAGAAAAAGTGGGGTGGGGGGCACTAGGATAAAGCGAGAAAGCAGAGATATGGATTCAGGTAAGGCCGGGAACCCAGGCCACGGCCCTCCAACTTGGCAGTAAAGCCAGGAAAAGCAGAGAAAAAATGAGGGAGGAGGACCCGGACAGAGTAAGGAAGCAGAAGCAGGAATCCACTTAAGGCTGGGGACGCCGGCCATGCACCTCCCAAGAAGTGGCAAAGAGGCAGGGATCTATGTAAGGGGAGGGTGGGGAGGGTGGAGAGGTTTTGAACAGCTAAGAGAGACAAACTTGTCTGTCAGTTTGTCCTACTGTGGTAGTGGGTTGCTATGAGGCTTGAGGCTGTGCCACCAGTGTCTCAAATCCATTAGTGTTGCACCTGGTGCACAGGTTTCAACAGCTTACAGACTGAGACAGAGTAGGAAGAAGGAAGAGGCCATCCACTTCTCAAAGAATTGGCTAGGGAAAACCTTATGAATAGCAGAGAAACACTGTATGATAAATTCATGAATAGCCTGGGAACATTGTCAGATACAGTGCAGGAGGATAAGACACTTAGGTTGGAAGGCTATCAAAATAGGATCAGGAAAGAGCTTCATCATCAGAGTAGAACCAGCCTTAATGATATGGACAACGTAAAGCTTTCAAGACCTCCATTTGCTGATGTGTTATGACTCAAATTGAGAAACAGCTGCAAACATCCATTAATAATTGGAATATGGAATGTACAGAGCATGAATCTGGAAAATTGGAAGCTGTAAAAAATGAAATGGAGTGCATAAAGATTGATATCCTAGGCATTAGTGAGCTGAAATGAACTGGTTTAGACTATGTTGAATCAGAACACCATGTGGTCTACTATGCCAGGAATGACAATTTGAAGAGGAATGGCATGGCATTCATCATCACAAAGGATGTTTCAAGATTTGTCCTGAAGTACAATGCTGTCAGTGGTAGGATAATATCCATACGTCTACAAGAAGACCAGATAATACAACTATTATTCAAATTTATGCACCAACTACCAAAGCCAAAGATGAGGAAGTTGAAGATTTTTATCAGCTTCTGCAGTTTGAAATTTACTGAACTTGTAGTCATGATGTGTTAATTATCACTGGTAACTGGAATCAAAGAAGAATTACCAGTAGTTGGAAAATTTGGCCTAGGTGACAGAAATTATGCTGGAAATTGCATGATAGAATTTTGCTAGACCAATGACTTATTCATTGCTAATGCCTTTTTTCAACAACACACATGGTGGCTATACACATGGACTTTGCCAGATGGAGTACACAGGAATCAGATTGACTACATCTGTGATAGGAGGCTATGGAAAAGCTCAATCAATATCTTCAGCCAAAACCAGGCCAGGACCTGATTGTGGAACAGACAATCAACTTGTTATATGCAAGTTCAATTTAAAGTTAAAGACAGTTAAAACAAGTCCATGAGAGCCAAAATATGATCTTGAATATATCCCTCCTGAATTTAGAGTCCATCTAAATGGATTTGATGCATTGAACACCAATGACCTAAAACCACAAGAATTGTGGGATGACATTAAGAACATTATCCATTAAGAACATTATCCATTAAGAAAGCCAGAGATCACTAAAAATACGAGAAAACAATAAAAGACCAAAATGGATGACAGAACAGAATCTGAAACTTGTCCTCGAGCAGAGAGTAGCAAATGGAAGAAATGGCAAGAAAAAAATAGCTGAAAAGAAGATTTCAAAGAGCAGCTTGAGCAGACAAAGCTAATTGCTATAATGAAATGTGTATAGTCTCGGAGTTAGAAAACCAAAAGGGAAGAACATGCTCAGAATTTCTCAAGCTGAAAGAACTGGGGAAAAAAATTAAGCTTCAAGTTGCATTATTGAAAGATTGTATGGGCAAAATATTGAATGATGCAGGAAACATAAAAAAAAAAAAGATGGAAGGAATACACATTGCAGTGTAGTAAATTACTTAGTGTGGCTTTTCTACCCATAAGTCTTTGTAAACTCCAAGGTGGGATTTTCTATGAGCAACTGAGGAGCTCCTGATTGCTGAAGCTATCCACCTGG
>NW_006922141.1:852133-854654 GCF_000298275.1 Orycteropus afer afer
TCTGTGTGGCCACTGCAGTGAATTATCGAACCCAGGAGAGAGTTGGTGGGTGCTTTGGGAGGAACAGTTGGAGCAAGGGCTGGGGGGGGGGAGGCAGCATGTCTGGCCTGGCAGGAATAGGCCTTGGGTTACCGCTGGTAATCCTGTCTTCCTCTTGTGGGATTAGAGGACGTCAGAACATGTGGCCTCCTTGCCGTTTTTGCACACATAGTCACTGTACCAAAAAGAACTGGTCAATGTTCATCCATGTCAGGAAGTGCCATATAATCAAGAACCAATGGCACTGAAGGAAGAAGTGGATGCTGCACTGAAGGAATTGCCGAAGAACAAGGCTCCAGGAATTGACAGAATACCAACTGAGATGTTTCAATAAACAGATGGCCCACTGGAGGCACTCACTTGGTTATGCCAAGAGATTTGGAAGATAGCTACCTGGCCAACTGACTGGAAGAGATCCATATTTGTACTCATTCCAAAGAAAGGTGATCCCACACAATGTGGAAATTATAGAACAATATCATTAATATCACACGTAAGTATGTTCTTACTGAAGATTATTCAAATATGGTTGCAGCAGTATGTTGACAGAGCACTTCCAGAGGTGCAAGCTGGATTCAGAAGAGGGTGTGGAACAAGGATATCATAGCTGCTGTCAGATGGATCCTGGCTCAAAGCAAAGAATATCAGAAAGACGTTTATTTATGTTTTATTGACTATGCAAAAGCATTTGATTATGTAGATCATAACAAATTGTGCATGAGATTGAGAAGAATGAGAATTCCAGAACACTTGATTATGCTCATGAGGAACTTGTACATTGACCAGGAGGCTGTTGTTCAAACACAACAAGGGGACACTGCATGGTTTAAAATCAAGAAGGGAGTGCATCAGGGTTGTATCCTTTCCCCATTCAATCTGTACGCTGAGCAAAAATCCAAGAAGCTGGACTATATGAAGAAGAACGTGGCATCAAGATTGGAGGAAGAATCACTAACAACCTGTGAAACGCTGAAGACACAACTTTGCTTGCTGAAAGTGAGGATGACTTGAGACACTTACTGATGAAGATTGAGGAATACCATCTGAAGTATGGATTACATCTCAATATAAAGAAGACAAAAATCCTCACAACTGGACCTATAAGCAGCATCACGATAAATAGAGAAAAGATTGAGGTTGTCAAAGACTTCACATTGCTTGGTTCTACAATCAATGCCAATGGAAGCAGCAGTCAGGACGTTAGATGACATATAGGACTGGGCAAGTTGAATGCAAGGGATCTCTTTCAAGTGCTGAAGAGCAAAGATGTTTCCTTGAGGACTAAGGTATGCCTGACACAAGCTAAGATATTTTCAATTGCCTCGTATGCATTTGAAAACTGGACAATGAATAAGGAAGATCGAAGAATTGATGCTTTTGAGTTGTGGTGCTGGCAAAGAATGCTGTAAGTACCATGAACTGCTAAAAGAACTAACAGATCTGTCCTAGAGGAAGTGCAGCCAGAATGCTTGTTGGAAACAAGAATGGCCAGACTTCATCTCACCTACTTTGGTCATGTTGTCTGAAGGGACTATTCCCTGGAGAAAGATGTCATGCTTGGTAAGGTGGAGGGTCCATGGAGAGGAAGGCCATCAATGAGATGGGTTGACAGAGTGGCTGCAACGATGGCCTCGAGTATAGCAAGGATCATGGAGCTGGTTCGGGACCAGGCAGTGTTTCATTCTGCTGGGCGTAGGGTTGCTATGAGTCAGATATGCCTCCTTGGCACCTAACAACAATGGCTAATGATTATGAGCATTTCTTCATATGTGTGTTGGCCATCTGGATATCCTCTTTAGCGAAATGTCTATTCATGTCTTCCACCCATTATTTAATTGGATTATTGTCTTTTTGTTGTCGAAGTGTTGGTGTTTTTGATAGATTCTAGAGATAAATCCCTTGTCAGATATGTCATTGCTGAATACTTTTTCCCAATCTGTAGGTTCTCTTTTTACTCTTTTGGAGAAGTCTTTTGAAGCACATAAAAAGTTAATTTTTAGAAGGTCCATTCATCTAATTTCTCTTCTGCTGTTTGTACATTTTGGGTTATGTTTGGTAGTCTATTTATGCCATACATTCAGGCCCCTAAATTTGCCCCTAATTTTTCCTTGAGGAACTTTATAGATTAAGATTTAACATTTAAGTCTTTGATCCATCTGGAGTTCGTTTTCGTGTATGGTGTGAGATAGAGATCTTGTTTCATTTTTCTGCAAATGGATATCCAGTTTAGCCAGCACCATTTATTAAACAAACAATCTCTTCCCCATTTAATGGATTTTGGCCCTTCATCAAAGATCAGCTGACCATGGGTCGATGGATCTATTTCTGGGTTCTCAATTCTATTCCATTCGTCTATGTGTCTGTCATTATACCAATACCAGGCTCTTTTGACTATTGTGGCTCTATAGTAAGTTGATGCTGTTGTTGTTCTGTGCCATCGAGTCGGCCCTGACTCATAGTGACCCCTCTTTGGGTTTCCAAG
>NW_006922141.1:855578-856717 GCF_000298275.1 Orycteropus afer afer
TTAGTTCTTCTCTGAATGTTTGGTTGAATTCTCCAGTGAAATTGTCAGGGCCAGGATTTTTTTGATTGATTATTTTTTTTTTTTTTCATGACTTGTTCAAATAATTCTTTTGTTATGGATCTGTTCAACTCTTCCACCTCAGTCTGTGTTAGTTTACGTAGTGGTGTGTTTCTAGAGATCTGTCCTTTTTTTTAAATTTTCAATTTTTTTGGAATACAGTTCTTCATAGTATCCTGATATTATCCTTTTTATTTCAGTTTGTTCTGTTGCGATGTTGCCCATTTAGTTTCTTACTCATGTTATTTGGATTCTTTCCCTCTTTTCTTTTGTTAAATTTGCCAGTGGTTTGTCAATTTTATTATTCTTTTCAAAACACCAACTTCTTGTCTTGTTGATTTTTCCTATTGTCTTTCTATTTTCTGTTTCATTGAATTCTGCTCAAACTTTTATTATTTCCTTTCTTTTGGTGACTGTAGGCTTTTCTTGCTGTTCTTTTTTCTAATTGTTGGAAATGTTGGTTTAAAGTGTTGATTTTGGCTCTTCTTTTTTGATGTGTGCATTTATTGCTATAAATTGGCCTCTGATCAATGCTTTCGCTGTGTTCCAAAGTTTTTGGTATGTTGTGTTTTCATTCTCATTTGATTCAAGGAATTTTTTATTTTCATTTTTTATGTCTTCTCTGACCCAGTCTTTCTTAATGAAGGTGTTGTTCAATTTGCATGTGTTTGCTCTTTTTCCATTGATCTTGTTACTAAATTGATAACATTGTGATCTGAGAAGATGCTTTGCAGTATTTCAGTCCTTTGAAATTTATTAAGGCTTACTTTATGGCCTCACATATGGTCTATCATGGAGAATCTTCCATATGTAGTGCAAAAGAATGTATATTGTGCTGTTGTTGGGTGAACTGCTCTGTAGATGTCTATGAGGTCAAGTTGGTGGATTATATTGTTTAACTCTTCTGCATCTTTGTTAAGTTTCTTTCTAGTTCTATCTTTTATCAAAACTGGTGTATTAAAGTCTCCCACTATGATTATGGAGTCATTTATTTGCCTTTTCAACTCTTTTAAAATCTGATTTATGTATTTTGGGACTCTTTCATTGGGTCCATATATATTTATTATGGTTATATCTTCTTG
>NW_006922141.1:858191-861613 GCF_000298275.1 Orycteropus afer afer
AAGATTATCTTCTGTGTCTGTGTTAATTGGTTTCCCTTTTCTTTGTTGAAGAGGGTCTGTGCAATCCTTCTGCCTAGTCCGCCATCTTGCCCCGCCTCTCCTTGAGTGGTGCATTTTATCCACTAACATTAAGTGTAATTATCAACAAGTATGTGTCAGTTGCTTTCATTTTTTTATGTGTTTTTTCATGGTGTTCCTTGTTTCTTCGTTCCATATAATTTTCTGTGCTGAGCTCATTATGTTTATGAATCATGTTATCATTTCCTTCGTTGCTATTGTTTTAGTATTAGCTAAATATTTGTACTTATCTTCTTTTTTATTGTCATGTAAAGGGTTATCATGTTTCTTAGAGGTTACCTTGAGATTTATTATTTTCTCCCTGAGTTTAGAACAGTCCATTCTATCTTGCAACTCTCTTGAGTTCCTCACCATGTAGTTCTGTAACTACACAGTATTTTCCCTTTTTTTGGTTTCTAGTTACCTCATTTTCCAATTGATACCTCTGGTTCCCTGTTTACAATCTTGTATGCTTATTTTACTTTACATATGTCCATAGCTGTGTTGGTTTCTGGGTTATGTCGTCTTAACATTAGTGGTCAGTTGTTGTTTGCTATTATTGATTCCTTGTTCAAAGGACTCCCTTTAGTATCTATTATAAGATGGGTTTGGTTTTAACAAATTCCCTTAATTTCTGCTTATCTGGAAATCTCCTAATTTCACCATCATATTTGAGGGACAATTTTGCTGGGTATATAATTCTTGGTTGGAATTTTTTCTCTTTAAGGGTTTTATATATACTATCTCATTGTCTTCTCACTTGCCTGCTCTCTGCTGAGAATCAGAACTTATTCTTATTGGCTGTCCTTTGTAATTAACTTTTTGTTTTTTCTATGCTGCTCTCAGGATTCTTTCTTTGTCTTTGATTTTGATGAGTTTGATGATGATAAGTCTTGGTGATTTTCTTTTGAGGTCTATCCTCTTGGGTGTTCACTGAACTTCCAGAATGGATATACTCTCATCTTTCAGCATATCAGGTAAGTTCTTTTACAACAAATCTTTGACAAATTTCTCAGAGGTTTGATTCTTCTTTCTGTTCTGGAATTCTGATTACATGTAGGTTATTCCTTTCGATGGTATCCCACATGAACCTTAGGCTTTCTTCATTTTGTTTTGATCTTTTTTATGACTGATCCCTTTCCAAAGAAGTATTCAGATATTTGTCTTCAATCTTATTAATTCTGTCTTCCATTGATTCAGTTCTACTCCTTTGCCCTTTCAATGTCTTATCTATTTCTGACAATTTACTATTAATATTCTGGATTCCTATTTGTAGATTTAGAATCATTTCTATTTTTTCATTTTTTTTCTTGTATTTTCTTCCTAAAGTCTTCCAGGGTTTTGTTTGTGTTTTCCTTGATCTGTCTCTCAGTCCTTTGAAGATACCGACATATAATTCTTTTGAATCCCTTATCAGGGAGTTCCAATGCTGTTTCTTCCTCAGGGATGTATTCTGGATCTGTATCCTACTTACTTGTTTCTACCACATCATCTTGCTTCTTTGTGTGGACTGTGATGGTCTGTTGTCTCCAAGACATTGTGATGTTGTTGTATTTAGATCTTGTTAACTGTTCATGAAGAGCAGTAAGAGTGAATCAGGCTCTTCTTGGTGGTTTTTTATCATTGGCCAGTTGGTGGAGAAGGAAGTGGTGGCTCTCACTCAGTAAGTTTAGCTGCAGGAGGTTTAGGTGTGGTTGTGTCATATGGGTATATTTGCTGTCTCCCACTCAGTTAGACAAAAGCAACAATCAAAAAAACAGTCAAAAAGGTAAAAACAAGAAGACAAATAACAAAACGCATAAACACATAGGAACAATCACTAAAAAAAGGAAAAAGAAAAGGAAAGGAAAAAGAAAACATATCTGGGGAGAGGGAATAAGAGAAAAAAGTAGAGTAGGAGAATAATTAAGAGAAAAAATGGGAAAAATGAAAAAACAAAAACAAAGAATGGAGTTAACCATGAGAAAGAAAAAAAAAATTAGAACCAGGGATAGGGAAGAGAGAAAAAGCTGAAAACTGGAACCTGGGAAGGGAAGAATAAGGAACAATAATAAAAAGGGTAAAGATAATAGTAATAATAATAATAGTAATTTTAAAACAGACAAAAACAAACAAACTTAAAAAAAAAGGGGAAAAAGAAATCTGGGCAGGGAGGGACAGGGCACCCAGGCTCCATCCAAACACACAGACCATGATGGAATTCCTGCTGGCCCACTTTGGTGAGAGTGAAAGATGGCCACACCTCCATTCACCAAGAAAGTGTGGGATATAAAAGTAACAAGGGGAATATTGCACCTTTCCTGTCGTTGGCATCCAGAATGCCCTTGTAGTTCCCAGTAAGTGTACCCTTATCTTAAGTCCCTGGAATCTGGAAGAATGTTGTCACTTTAAATATCCAAAATGGTTGAACCACTTGTAAACATTCAAAATGGCTCCACCCTCCAGACAGGCATCAGTCTACAGCTCAGCCTGCCTTCCTTTTCACTGCTTCCTGTTTAATTCATCAGCCACCAGTGAAGTACTCCGTGCAGCCCTGGCTAGCAGGGCTGATTTTTAGTTAATTTCTTAGATCCTAACACCACTTGGCAATGTCCAAGCTGTCTGTGCTCAGGATCACTGCCAGACCACAGCTCCATATCTCTCCTTTTTTGATGTTTTCATGCAAATTTTTCTATTAGTTGGAGGTTAGTCCACTTCTATATCCTTCCCTTCACAGCTCAGGTCTCCAGGATCATCTTCTGTATCTGTGTTAATAGGTTCCCCTTTTCTTTGTTGAAGACGATCTGTGCAGTCTTTCTGCCTATTTTGCCATCTTACTTAACTCTGGTTATGCCTTCTTGTTCAATAGATCCTTTAATCATTATATAATATCCTTCCTTGTCTTTTGTGATGGTGGTTACCTTAAAGTCAGTTATATCAGAAATTAATATTGCCACTCCTGCTTTTTTTTTTATTGCCATTTGCTTGATATATCTTTTTCCAAACTTTGATTTTTAGACTATTTTTATTTTTGTCTCTAAAGTGTGTCTCTTGTAGACAATACATTTGTGGGTTATCTTTACTTATCCAGTTGACAACTCTCTGTCTCTTGAGTGTTACATTTAATCCATTTATTGTTGTTGTTGTTAAGTGCCGTCGAGTCGTTTCCGACTCATAGGGACCCCATGCACAGCAGAACGAAACATCCCGCGCCAGCCCCACAATCCCTGCTATACTCGAGCCCATCATCGCAGCCACTGTATCAATCCATCTCCCTGAAGGCCTTCCCCTCTTTTGTCGACCCTCCACCCTACCAAGCATGACATCCTTCTCCAGGGAATGGTCCCTTCTGACAACATGACCAAAATAGGTGAGACGAAGTCTGG
>NW_006922141.1:862417-879739 GCF_000298275.1 Orycteropus afer afer
TGTTTATGAATCATGTGATCATTTCATTTGTTGCTGTTGTTTTAGTATTTGCTAAACATTTGTGTTTGTCCTCTTTTTTATTTTGATATGAAGGCTTATCACTTTTCTTTGAGGTTACCCTGTGATTCATAATTTTCTTACCAAATATAGAACATTTCATTCTATTTTGCAATTTTCTTGACTTCCTCAACATTTACAAGTTCTGTAACTTGTCCCCCCCCCCCATTTTTTTTTTTTTTTTCTCCAAATGATTTTGTTCCACATTGTTCTCCCTCTCTATCAAGGATCTCCTACATAGATCCCCTTCCTTTTGGTTTGTAATTTTCCTCATTTGCCAATTTGTGTCTCTGGTTCCCTGTTTACAATTTTGTAAGCTTATTTGACCTTGGATACTTCCATAACTGGGTTGGTTTCTGGGTTATGCCATCATGGGTGTTAATGGTTGGTTGTTGTGTGCTGTTGTTGGTTCTCTGTCCAAAGGACTCCTGTTAGCATCTCTTGTAAGGTTAGTATTGTTTTAACAAATTGCCTTAATTTTCACTTATCTGTAAATGTCCTAATTTCACCATTATAATTGAGGTACAATTTTGCCAGCTATATAATTCTTAGTTGGATTTTTTTTTCTTTCAAGGTTATGTATAAACCATTCCATTGCTTTCTCACCTGGCTGGTTTCTGCCAAGAAATCATAGTGTAGTCTTATTGGTTGCCTTTGTAGGTAACTTTTTATTTTTCCTGTGCTGCCTTCAGAATTCTTTCCTTATCTTTGGTTTTAGTGAATTTGATGATATGTCTTGGTGATTTTGTTTTGGGGTCTATCCTGTTTGAGGTTCATTAGACTCCTTGAATGGATATATTCTTGTCTTTCATCATATCAGGGAAATTCTCTTCCAACAAATCTTTGACTGTTTTCTCTGTGGTTTTATTTGTCTCTTCCTGTTCTGGAATTTCAATTACACTGGGGGAAGGGAGAGGCAGGGCACTTAGGCTCTGTCAGAACACACAGATTGGGATGGAATTCCTGCTGGCCTAGGAGGTGATGGGAGGTGAGGGATGGCCACACTTTTGTTCACCAAGAGGGTGTGGAGTATAGCAGTAACAAGGAGAATATTGCACCTTCCCAGTCATCAGCCTCTAGTATGTATGTGCTGTCCTCAGCAAGCAGAGCCTATTCCTAAGTCCCTGGAATCTGAACAAGAACACTGTCACTTTAAATATACAGAATGTCCACAGTTCTTGTAAACATTCAAAATGGTTATGTCTTCCCAACAGCCAAAAGTTCACAATGAAATTTTTCTCCTTCTTTGCTGTGACTCTTTTTAGTTATCTGCCACCAGTGCAGTCATCCATGCAGCCCTTGGTGATCAGGGATAATTTTTAGCTTAATTCTCAGGTCCTAATACCACTTAGAAATATGCAAACTATCTATGCTGTTAGGACAGCTGACAGTCTACAGCTCTGTTTGTCTCCTTATTCACTATTTTCATGCAGGTTCTTCTACTAGTTGTTGTTTAATCCACTTCTGTAATGTTCCTTTCAATATTCAGGGCTCCAGTATTATCTTCTGTACCTGTGTCAAGTGGTTTCTGTTTTCTTTATTAAAGAGGATTTGTGTAGTTTGTCTGCCTATTCCACCATATTACTGGCATTCCATGGCTCAGACTCCAAGAGAAGTTTTTGAATCTTAGTTTCTAAATATGTAGAAATGAAATAAAATTACATATAAATTATTTGAAGATTAAATGAGAATGTAATTTGCCTACACACAGTATTTAAATCAAAGTACATGTCACCATTTTTCTATACTCTTAAAATATGTATGCATATTTTGAATTCTATTTTAGTTTGTGTTTCTATCTATTCTTCAGATAAATCATCTAAATATCAGGTTTTCTTTTCCATTTTTTTTTATATGCATAAGGAAAAGGGACATACAAAGCAACTTTATTAAAATAAATATTTCCTAAAACCAATATTCCACACATCTATTTTAGGATAAAATTGTCAGAGTTTGGTTTAGCTAAATAAGTTTTTCTGTTTTACTTTAAAGAATAATATCCTGTACAAAAATTCATATGGTTTTAGGTTTCTCTCATTAAACTAGAAATAATATAACTACATAAGTAAGAAAAGATACATATGCTGACAATATGACCACTTACTTACCCTAGCAAGAATTCAGTATTATTATTTCATTATTACTTAAATTTTATAATTGGTAAGTTTTATATATTTAGGAAATTAGAGGTATCAAAATCCAGAAAAAAGCAAAGTATACAGAGGACCTGAAGGTGAAAGCAGTAACACTGCAAATGATGCTGTATCACAGACCATTGGAATGGTTCCTTCATCTTTATATTATATCCATTTCTGTTTAGAACATGTAAAATAATCTCTTCTTTGAAACCTGAATGAAGCTAATGAATATTGATATTTATCTTTTGTATTTTAAAATTATACATTTTATCCAAGGGAGTAACAGAATAAATCTTTCTAAACTCGTTTCTATACAAGAGATTTAAAATTGTGGTAGTTTCTGGAGGAAAAATGGTGGTTTTGAATATATATAAGTGAAATGTAAGGTCTAGTCTTAAGTAAGAGATTTTACTGGGTTAAGAAAGTGTTAATTGAGCTAAGAGTGATGGTGGTGAGAGAAACATTGTATTTAAGACTGCAAAACCTCCAAATTGCCATAATAAACTCCCTTTCCCCTTAAATCCTGCTAAGGAAAGGACATTGAAGATGGATGTAGAAAGCAGGGGAAAATGTAACAATTTGTACTTTTAGTTGTGCTTGAAATGCCTCTCTCCAAAGGTGGTGATGTGACCAAACTGTCTCTAAGCTCCTACTCAAATAGATATGAGCTCACATAATAGTCCCTAGCAGCAGCTTCTGTGTGAAAGGTCAAATTGTTGTTGGATGCACTGGGGTCTAAAGAATCATTAGAAACCATGTGACAGAGTAGAACTTCCCCATAGGGTTTTCTTGGCTGTAATCTTTATGGGAACAGATTGCTAGGTCTTTCACCCACAGAGATGCAGACTGGGTTTGAACTGCCAAATTTTTGGTTTGCAGTCTAGCACTTAACTATTGCACCACCAAGGCTAGAGTTGGGTAAAACAGAGATGAGCTCAATCCACTTACTAGAGATTTTTAGTCCCAAATCTATTCAATAATTTGTGACTTTTGAATGATTTTCTGAATCTAGCCACCAGTAATAGAAAAGAACTCGCATGCTAGGAGTTGTGAGAGAACGAATAAAACCAAACAAAAGAGTATAGTTGTTATTGTTGTTCTTAGGTGCCGTTGAGTTGGCCCCAACTCATAGAGACCCCTCCTTGGGTTTCCAAGGCAGTATTGAAGTAAGTGACTCCATTTTGTAACTCTATTTTTGTAATGTCCGGCTATGGCTGGCAATATCTTGCTAAAACTCCATTTTATGTAGTTGAAGTAAACATCTCATCCTGCCCCCAGTCACGATGAGTTAGGGAGTGCCCGTTTTGTCTTTTTCTTCTCCTCCCTCCTAGGCACATAAAGCAGCTAAATCACCCCTCAATGAACACCCGTGCTAGAATACGTACTTTGGGGTGATTATCAGAACTAACTCCCATCACCCCTCAATGGACACCTGTGCTAGAGCATGTACTCTAAGATGGTTATCATACTAACTCCCTTCACCCTTCGATGAATGCCTGTGCCAAAGCACATACTCTAAGACATTAAAACTGTAGCTTCCGCTTCTGTATTATCACCTGCTTCCTTGCTTTGTAAAGCCTGCCTAAAATCAGACTTGTTGCTAGAGCATAGGAGCACAATTTAGCTCCCTGCAGTTGGCTAGCCTAAATAAAACTCTTTTACCCAAAAGTGGACATTATAGTGGCTATTATTTTAAAACTGAACCCAAAACATTTGAGGGCTTGTCTGGGATAGCCACTGTGTCCCAGCACCTCTGCAAGGTGGCCACCCATGGGAGAAAAAGGATCTCTATGGGAGGCACCCCCTGAAGATGTTCCAGGGCCCCAGAACTCCATTCTCCCAACCAGGTGTCTGCCTGGAGACACGGAATTTGGCTGATTTGGCCTGAGACACATGATTCCTCTGGAGGTAAGCCTGTAAACCTGCAAGGCCGATCTCCCTGGATTGGGAGAAAGGATCAGATGCGATCATATACTTTCTCCAATTTTTTCTCACCAGGACACTGCTTGAGAAAATCTGTCCAATGAAAACTTGTTTTCCTGGAGCCTGATTAAGTAAAACGTTGGTGAACTGACCTTGTTTTACTAGAGTTCCTGTTCTGTCCTCTCGAAAGTGCCTGATATTTTTGAAACCTAACACATATTTCACTCTGGTCCAGGGTGGGACGACGGAGGTTGAGATTTTGGCTAATAACCTTAATTAAGAGAACCTCCACAGCCATGTGTACTCTGTTTTGTGTTGAAGCTCCACTGGAATTCGTTTAAGTGTTTGGTGTATATTTGTTTATGTGAAGTTTATGTTGTGTTTGTGTGGTGAAACTTTGTTTTGCTAGAACCTGATCTGGCCCTGAACTTTACTAGAATCTGGTATTGGGGGTGTTTTGTCATTTTGTGTTATGTTGTCCCCTTGGTGTTTTGTTACTTATTTCTTTTCCTTTTTTGCCTTTGACTGGCTTTTTGGCCTGTAATCTTATGACTGTCAGTCACCCTGACTGACTGGACAACTGGACAGAAAATTTCTCTTAGGTTATGTTATTTCTTTATGTTTCATGTTTGTAGGACTGAGCTGTTACTCATAGTAAATAAGTTCTAATTCTGAAATATTGTATTGGATTGAGAGGTTTAAGCATTTTGTCCAAAGTCTGTTAGAAGATTTTTATTATTTTTATCCAAAAACTTGGGATTTTTATGGTTTAAATGAATGGATTTGGCTGTATGGAAAGTGAATTTGCTCTGTAAATATTCACCCAAATCACAATATATTAAAAAAAAAAAAAAAGAGTATGTAGGTCTGCCTTCAGCCAATACTTGATTGAATATGTTAAAAGGGGAAATAGAATTTGCTCAGAAGAATCACAGGCTTTTGTTTCAAACCCTGTGTGTAGAGTATAGGGGGCTTAAGTAGAAAACCTGAGCCCCATCCAGTACTACTGAGGGAACTGAAGATTTACATTTGAATAAGAAATTGAAGAACGGGAAAAAAAAAAAAAAAAAGACTGTTTGGCTCTTTGAATTTCAAGCAAGCAGACTGGTTTTGGGTGCATCCAGACAGGAAAGTCATGGTCCATGAGAGAAACCCCTTCCAGGACTGAAAGTTAAAGGAAACCAGTGAGTAGTAAACTTATATGGTACTTACTTGTGACCACCTGAGTCCACCTGAGAGGAAATGGGGGAAGTGCAACAAAGAAGAAACAGGCTGAGTTTAATACTCTTTATCCTAAGCCACAGAGGCTGGGGATAAAAGGAAGGGCTGGCTGGGAAGAGTGTGACACCCAAACTTGGCAGCTGGTACCAATGACCTAGCTGGGATTGCCAGGGCTGAGCTGACCAGAACCCAACCAAATGAAGAGGAAGATGTTTGACACTGAACTGGTGTTAAGTTGCTGCAATTTGATGCCTTGAGCTGGGCTGGACTTTACTGGTTTATGGATCCAAATACCTGAAGTTTCCAAGCAGAACAGAAGATTCTCCAGAGAGAAAGGACCATGCTTGTCTCCTCAGAGTACCAGTTTCATGTTGTTGTTATGTGCCGTCCAGTCAGACCCGACTCATAGCGACCCCTCCTTCGGTTTCCGAGGCAGTATCACTACGGAAGTAGGATTGCCCAACCTTCCTTCTGAGGAGTGGCTGGTGGGTTTGAACCGCCAGCCTTCTGGTTAGCAGTCAAGTGCTTTAGGCACTATGCTACCAGAGCTCCTACCAGTTTCATAGGGATGGGCAAATTACAAATTAACTATTTAAAATGAGGGAAGATAAAGGCATGAAGTGGCTGGCATACACACTTTCACGGGTGTGTTGTTGTTGTTGTTGTTTGCCATCGAGTCGGCCCCGACTCATCGCTACCCCTCCTTGGGTTTCCGAGGCAGTATCACTGCGGAAGTAGGATTGCCCAACCTTCCTTCCGAGGAGTGGCTGGTGGGTTTGAACCGCCAGCCTTCTGGTTAGCAGGTCAAGTGCCTTAGCCACTGTGTGTGGTTAATCTTAAACTGATGATGAAGGGGATGTTAATTTTTGAAGTATAAAAGGTACAATGGCTAGAAAAGCCAGGGGGTCACCTACGGTGTAGTAAATTACCTGGTATGGCTTTTGTAACCATAAGTCTTTGTAAACTCTGTGGTGGAATTTGCTGTAAGCAACTGAGGAGCTCCTGATTGTAAAAGTTATCCACCTGGGGTATTTCTATTTGGAACAACACAAAGTAATGGTTTGGGAAGTTCACTATCTTTCAGGAACTTAGAATTCTGATACTATGATTGGCTAGTTTGACCACTCTACCAGGCTCAAAAGGAGGCCTCCTAGAGGCAGAACTCTCTCTGACTGCCATCTGAGAAGGACATGCTGCTGAAAGAGACACACACTCCTGGGTAAGAGAGGCAAGAGACATACAGTGCTGAAAGAGACACCTAGGGACACTCACTTCTGGGAGAAAGACTGTGAGAGACTGTTGGCTGAGAGATGGTGGGCTGAGAGAAACTGAGTGTTTTTTCCTGGGCTTGGATTGTAGCCTGTTGCTTCCCTAATGGGCCTCATGGTCTGTGGGTTCTGTGTGACCACTGAGGTGAATTTTCAAACCTAGCAGAGGTGTGGTGGGTGCTGCTGGAGGAACAGTTGGTGTCATGGTTGGTAAAAGGGCTGGAGGGAGGTAACATGTCCGGCCTCACAGTAATGGGTCTTGGGCTACTGATAGTGATTCTATTTTCCTCTTGCGTGGTTAAAGAAGGTCAGAAGATGTGACCTCCCTGCCCCTTTAGCAATCCCAATCAAGTAGTAAACACTATACTTAATGAATTTAAACTTTGACTACTGCGGCACATCTACCGCATTTAAAAAAATACAAAAGAAAGGCAAAATGAACTAAACTCAAGTAAATGATGGTACCAAAACTTAATTGACTTGTTGATCAAGGGCAACAACTCTTGTTACCAGCCTGATAGGTTCACTAGTGTTACTTCTACTTGGCCTCATCATTGGACCCCACCTGTTCAACACCCTAATCAAGTTCACAGGGAATAGGATCGGGGCCATGAAACTCATGGTTCTTAAAACCCAGTACACAACCCTTGATACTCAAGAACAGAATAATGAATCAATGATTTGATTCTCAAACAAAAACAGTAGGAAATGAAGTAAGTAGCTCCATTTTGTAACTCCTTTTTTGTAATGTCAAGCTATGGCTTGCAGTATCTTGCTAAAACTCCATTTTATGTGGCTGAAGTAAACATCTAATCCTGCCCCCCTCCCGGTGAGTTAGGGAGTGCCCCTTTTGTCTTTTTCTTCTCCTCCCTCCTAGGCACATAAAGCAGCTAAATCACCCCTCAATGAACACTGTGCTAGAACACGTGCTTTGGGGTGATTATCAGAACTAACTTCCATCACCCCTCCATGGACACCTGTGCTAGAGCACATACTCTAAGGTGGTTATCATACTAACTCCCCTCACCCCTCGATGAAGTCTGTGCCAAAGCATGTACTAGAAGACCTTGAAACTGCAGCTTCTGCCTCTGCATTATCGCCTGCCTGCTGGCTTTGTAAAGCCTGCATAAAACCAGACTTGTTGCTGCACCATGGGAGTGCACTTCAGCTCCCTGCAGTCAGCTAGCTTAAATAAAACTCTTTTACCCAAAAGTGGACATTATAGTGGCTATTATTTTAAAACTGAACCCATAACAGTATCCCTACAGAAGTAGATTGCCTAACCTTCCTTCTGAAGAGTGGCTGGTGAGTTTGAAATGCCAGCCTTCTGGTTAGCAGTCAAGTGCCTTAGGCACTAAGCTACCAGAGCTCCTCAATTCCACTTTTTATAATGCAGTAACTAGTACAAAAAATAGATATTTAAAGTAGCAAAACATTTAAAAAGTGAAAATATAAGACTTGCATCCAAGAAAAACTATTCATTTAAGCAAGCTAACACAGACTAACAACACTTTTATTGATAGTATCAGGGAGAGATTTAGAACAAATTTATAAATTCGTTAAAGAGTTTAGAGAAGAAGTTGAAAGGCTGAAGGAACAGATGGAATCCAAAACCTATTTTTAGTAACCAAATAGAAATCATAAAAGCTAAACATATACCAGGAGGCTTGAATGCAACGGTAGAAAGGATCATTGAACTTAAAAACAGGTGAAAGAAATTATCCAAAACATAACATAAGGAGAAAGAAAAGAAGTTAAAAATTTGAAAAACAGGATGCTAATTTCAAAATCAAGAAAGCTATCATGTATGTAATTACATAAAAGGAGGGAAAAAAAGAAATGGAGAAAGAACAATATTTGTAAAAGTGATGACCTGAAATCTTCTGAATTCAAGGCAGATCATCAATATGAAAAGTTCAAAAAAACAAAAGCAAAATGAATGTGCAGAAAACCATATTTGGCACATTATAATTAACCTACTGAAACTAGCAATAGAAAATTTTATAAGTAATCTGAGGGGCAAAGAATTGCTATATCATATGTAGCGGACTAAGGGTTAATAAAAGCTGATTTCTCAGCAGGAATTATTCAATTCAGAAAACATTGGAACGGCACATTTAAAATGTTGATAGAAAAGTAGTCTCTCAAATTTGAGTTCAATATTCAGCAAAATCACTCTTCAAACTAAGGTCAAATATAGTTTAGATAAATTGTGCCTAAGAGAATTTGTCACTATCATACTGAAATATATATGAATGTTCAAAGCAAAAACAATTGCATTTTATTGTCAGAGTTTAAATCATAGATAATAGTGGGGTGAAATGAGTTCTCATATTTGGCCTTTTGCTTCTGTTCTTTGGAAAAATAACTTGAGTGATTTTCTCTCCAATCCCCGAGTTCCCTTTGCCATAGTTTTGTAACTCAGAGGATCTGTTACTTTTGCCAGGTTGATTGACATTTCCATAGTAAATGGTAAATGACTGATTTGAGACCTTTTCCCTGCCTTGTGATTGGTATGTATCTTGTAGGGATTGGTCAAAAATTAGGCAAATTATGTGAGTTATAGTCTAGTGGTACTTACTACGTAAATGAAGTGTCTGTGAGAAAAGATTGTTCCACTAGTGGCCCTGGTGGGAGGGCCATGCCTTGAAATGGACAAGGAGTTGTGTATTTAAACAGCTGGTCCAATAGAGGTTTTAAGAAGACGTAAGAAGCAGGATTGAAAACAGAAGGAAGAAAGAGAAGAAACAGAGACGAGGCTTGTACCTCCTAAAGGAGACTTCTAAAGCAAAAGTCATGGATGGTAACACTGAAGACACCAACGGGCCCAGAAGGGACACAGCAGCAGAGACATCACTGACAGGCTTGGAAGGGGCTCAGTTTCAGAACCAGGAATAACATTATGGCAGGGCCTAGAGGAGTTTGTCTTCAGGGGGCAAAGAGGAACCTATATTGAGGAGACAGAAGAGCAGCTGTCGTCAGAGGCTTGAAAGAAGGCCTGTTCTGCCAAGAGGAGCTGAGATAGCTGTCTTGCACTGGAAAAGGGGAGACTTTTGGCTATATGCTTCCTGATCCTGAGCTGTAGCCTGTTGATCCTAATCCTGAATTATACCCTGTTTTTTTAATAAACTGCTTAACTGTAAGTATGGTCTGTGAGTTCTGTGTGGCCATTGCTATGGAGGGAGGGCTGGTATCAGAATTGGTAAAAGGTTAGAGAGTGGAGTATGTCTGACCTCCAGCTCATGAGAATCAGCTTTGTGCTGATAGAGATTCTCATCATCCACCCTGCAATTAGGTTCCAATGATACTGCTTTTACTACTACTATGACAACTTTGCAAATAGTAACAATAATAATGATACAGAAATGAGGAAGATAAATGAAATTATGCCATTGTTGTTGTTAGGTGATATTGAGTGGACTCCAACCTGTACAAACTCTACGTAAAACGAAGAAAATAATGCCTGTCGCTGTGCCTTCCTCACGATCTTTGCCATGATCGAGCCCATCATTGCAACCACTGTGTCAATACATCTCATTGAAGGTCTTCTCCCTTTTTTTTGCTGACCCTTTATGAAGCATGATCCTTCTCCAAGGAATGATCCCTTCTGACAATATAACCAAAAGTACATGAGACAAAGCCTGGCAATTCTCACTTATTAAGGAGTATTCTGACTGTACTAGTTTCAAGACAGATCTGTTTGTTCTTCTATCAGCCCATGGTATTTTCAGTATTCTTCACCAACATCACATTTCAAATTCATCGATTTTTCTTCTATCTTCCTTACCTATTGTCTAGCTTTCACATGCACATAATGCTATTGAAAATGCCAAGGCTTGGATGAGGTGAACCTTAGTCTTCAAAGTGACATCTTTGATTTTTAACACTTTAATAATAGGTCTTTTGCAGAGATTTGCCCAATGCCACACATCTTCTGATTTCTTGAATGCTGCTTCCACAGGCATTGTTGGATTCAAGTAAAATGATATCCTGTCAACTTCAATCTTTTCTCCATTTATTGTGATGTTGCTTATTGGTCCAATTGTAAGGATTTTTAGTTTCTTTATGTTGAGATGTGAGGAGCTCTGGTAGCATAGTGGCTAAGGCACTTGATTGCTAACCAGAAGGCTGGTGGTTCAAACCCATCAGCCACTCCTCAGAAGGAAGAAGGGGCAATCTACTTCCGTAGTGATACTACCTCGGAAACCCATGGAGGGGTTGCTATGAGTCGGGTCCGACTCGACGGCACATAACAACAACAACAACATGTTGAGATGTAAACCATACTGAAGACTGTAGTCTTTAATTTTCATTAGTAAGTACTTCAAGTCATCCTCATTTTCAACAAGTTGTATTATATGCATATCATAGATTATTAATGAGTTTTCCTCCAATCCTGATGCTGCAAACTTCTCATATAGTCCAACTTCTTGGCATATTTGCTCAGCATACAGATTGAATAAGTATGGTGACAGGATAAAACTTGATGCACACAAACATTTCCTGACTTTAAACTATGAACAATCCCCTTGTTCTGTTCAAACAATAGCCTCTTGTTCTATGTACAGTTTCATCATGAGCACAATTAAGTGTTCTGGAATCTCCATTCTTTGCAAAGTTTTCCATAATTTGTTATGATGCACACAGTCAAATGCTTTTGCATAGTCAATAAAATACAGGTTAACATCTTTCTGGCATTCTTTGCTTTTCAGCCAAGATTTAGCTGACATCAGCAATGATATCCTTTGTGCTGTGCCTTCTTCTTAATCTGGCTTGAATTTTGGTCAGTTCCCTATCAAGGTACTACTGCAACCATTTTTGAATTATCTTTAGCAAAATTATACTTGCCTTATGCCACTAGAGTTCTATATTATTCGTAAAGTACTTGAGTACTGTAACATAATAGATTTTAATAAGCTAAGGTTACATATTATGAAAATACATAAACATAATATAAACCTATCACCATTGAGTCAATTCTGACTTCTAGCAACTCTCTAGGACAGAGTAGAACTGCCACATAGGATTTCCAAAGTTGTGATCTCACAGGAGAGTGCCACATCTTTTCCCATGAAGTGTCTGGGGGGGTTCCAATTGCTAACCTTTCAATTAACACCCAAGTGCTTAATAAATGCAACAAAAGGGCTCCCTATAGTATGAGCAGAAATCACAAAAGTGCAATACCAGAGATCAAATGAAGTATTTAAAAAAAAAAAAATACTTAATCAAAAATAAGACTGAAAAGGATCAAATGAACAAAGTGGCAAAACAAAACTAAATTAAAAACATAAAAGAAGATGGTGGGCTTAAACTCAGCCACATCAATACTTAATTAAGTAAATAAGAATAAGCTAATTATTTCAATTAAAAGGAGAAATCTTCAGAATGAACTTTTAAAAAAGAAGATATGTTCCTTATAAGAAATGCAATAAATATAAAAGTATAATTCTGTTTAAATTAACACAAGGGAAAAATGTATACAAGTAAGCATTAATCATTAAAATATTGATGTGACTAATATCAGGTAAAATAGATTTTAAAAATAAGGGCATTACCACATTTAAAGAGAAATTTCAAAATGTTAGAAGAGTTTAGTTCATTAAGAACCTATAATAATCCCATTATAAAAATGGATTTGCAGAAACCAGTCATCACATCATTCAAATAATTGAAATTTTACAGAATATATTCTCTGAAAATATAGAACAGTAATAAAAAAAAATAGATAGCTACAAATTCCGCACGTATTTGGAAAATATGCAATGCCTTTCTAAATAATGCATGATCAAAGAAAAAAATCACAACAATAGAAGAAAATATTTTGAACTGAATGATAAAGGAAACACAATATACCAAAATTGTGTGATGTAGCTAGCTAAGGCAGTGGTATGTTGTTGTTGTTGTTATGTGCTGTTGAGTCGGACCCGACTCATAACGACCCCTCCTCCTTGGGTTTCTGAGACAGTATCACTATGGAAGTAGATTGCCCAACCTTTCTTCCGAGGAGTGGCTGGTGGGTTTGAACCGCCAGCCTTCTGGTTAACAGTCAAGTGCCTTAGTCACTATAAGGGAACTTTATAACATTGAGTACTTATATTAGGAAAATAAGAAGATGCTGTTGTTGTTTTTGTTATGTGCTTTGGAGTCAGACCAGACTCATAGCGACCCCTCCTTGGGTTTCCGAGGCAGTATCACTACGGAAGTAGATTGCCCCAACTTCCTTCCGAGCAGTGGCTGATGCTAATGTAAGATTTTAGCTTAAAATTTTGGTAAAAAGAAAGAACAGAAAATCAAAATAATTAGAAACAAATTACAGTGAGAGAATATCAATGAAAGCATATGTTCAGAAGAGATGTGCACAGGAATGTTTACATCTATTTATAATGATCCAAAACTTAAACAATTCAAATGTCCAGTAACCTGAAAAATGGATATAGAATGTGTGGTATATACATATAAAGTAATATTATTCAGTAACACAAGAAAACAAATGTTGTTAAATAGAAAAAGTGTGGGGGGACCTTGCTAGTTATAAAGCGGTAAATCATTGTCATTAATTTTTAAGTTATCCAATTGTTAATGAGCTTGAAAATATTTCTTTCATGGATTAACTATTTGAAATTTTGGTTTACACTTCAGTAAAATTCTGTTTAATTTATTCCCTTATTGTGTTGTTATTATTATTTTTTTTCATATTTTTGAAAAAAGTTATTTTGTGAGTTTTGGAACTAATCCACTGTTCATCTTGTATACAATCATTATATTTTATTAATTTATTAGCTTATATTTTATTTTACTTATAGTAATTTTAAAAAATATATTCTGTATTTTAATCTCATCCTTGTTTTATTATTGTCATAAGAGTGATATCATACTTTGACTTTTAAACTATGTATAATTTCTTTGTCAAAATTAATTTTTTTTCTAACTTTCAATAATTGTTTTTTTCAAATAGTACAGGTCTATTATAATTAGCCTTCCTATACATAAACGGAGCTCTGGTAGCATAAAGCCTAAGGCACTTACTGCTAACCAGAAGCCTGGAGGTTCAAACCCACCAGCTGCTCCTTGGAAGGAAAGTTGGGCAATCTACTTCCATAGTGATACTGCCTTGAACCCAAGGAGGGGTCGCTATGAGTCAGGTCTGACTCCATGGCACATAACAACAACAACATACATAAACAGTGATATAGCACTATTTACTAAATAATCTCAAATCTCCCAAAAGATTTGCAAGCTATTTCTATCAGAAATCAAGTTTCCTATGTTTATTTTTCTATTTGTGCACCAGTTCTTCATTTCACAACTACCTCAGTTTTACAATAGTTCCTAATGACTGTTAAGCCTGTTCAGAAATGTACTTTTTCTGTTCTAAAATGCCTTGTTTACTTTATTCATCTGTTCCTCTTTGTGATTTTTTTAAAAATTGCTTTCAGATTTCCACACAAATAGCCAAATGGCATTTTATTAAAATCATATTAAATATATTATCCAGTTTTAGAGAGCTGTGAAATCTTTAAAAATTGTGTTTACCTGCTAAAGAACATGATACCTCTCTTGTCTTATTTATGTTTTCTTTACTGTCTTCCAATAAAATTTGTAAATTGTATACAGCAATCTTACAATTATCTTATTAAATATTTTCCTAAGTGTTTTATATTTGAAATATAACTGTAATCAAAATAATTTAAAAACATACTATATCTGCTACTATAAAAATATTTGTATTTGTTTTTACACATTTTTGTTGTTGTTAGGTGCTGTTGAGTGGGCTCTGACTCATAGTGACCCTATGTACAACAGAAAACCACTGCCTGGTCATCTATCATCCTCATAATCCTTGCTATACTTTAGCCCATCATTGCAGATGCTGTGTCAAGCCATCTTGATGAGGGTTTTCTCCTTTTTCAATCACTTTTCACTTTACCAAGTATGATATCCTCCTGGGAATGGTTCCCTCTGACAACATGACCAAAGTAAGTGAGAAGTCTGGCCATTCTCGCTTCCAAGAAGCATTCCGGCTGCACTTCTTCTAGATCAGATTTGTTGGTTCTTCTAACAGTCTGCAGTACTTTCAGCATTCTTTACCAACACAACTCGAAAGCATCAACTCTTTTTCAGTCTTCCTTATTCATTGTCCAGCTTTCACACATAGGAGGCAATTAAAAATACTGTGCTTGGGTTAGGCACACCTTAGTCTTCAAAGACACATCTTTGCTCTTCAGCTCTTTAAAAAAGTCTTCTGTAGATTTGTCCAGGGCAATACATCTGATTTCTTGACTGCCGCTTCCATTGGTGTTGATTGTGGAACCAGGTAATCTGAACTGTTTGACAACTTCAATCTTTTCTCCATTTATCATGGTGCTCCTTATTGGTCTAGCTGTGAGGATTTTCATTTTCTTTATATTGAGGTGTAATCCATAGTGCATACTGTAATCTTTAATCTTCATCAGTAAGCAGTTCAAGTCATCTTCACTTTCAGCAACCAAGGTTGTGTCATCTGAATATCACAGGTCATTAATGAGTCTTCCTCCAATCCTGATGCCATGATATTCTTATAGTCCAGCTTGTGGACATGAGTGTTCTGGAATTCCTATTCTTCTCAATGTTATCCATAATTTATTATGATCCACACAGTTGAATGTGCTTGTATAGTCAATAAAAATCATTTAAACATCTTTCCAGTATTCCTTGCTTTCAGCTAAGATCCATCTGATCTCAGCAATGATATAGCTTGTCCCACATTCTCTTCTGAATCCAGCTTGCATTTCTGGAAATTCCCTGTCAATATACTGCTGCAACCAGTTAGAATATGGATCTCTTTCAGATGGTTGTCTAGGCAGCTGTCTTCCAAATTTCTTGGCATAGACTAGTAAATGCCTCCAGTGCAGCATCCATTTGCTGAAAAATCTCAGTGGGTATTCCATCAATTCTTGCAGCCTTGTTTTTCACCAATTCCTTCATTGCACCTTTGACTTCTTCCTTCAACACCATTGGTTCTTGATCATATGCTACCTCCTGAAATAGATGAACATTGAGCAATTCTTTTTGGTACAGTGACTGTGTAATCCTCCCATTTTCTTCTGATTCTTCCTGCATCATTCAATATTTTGCCCATAGAATCTTTCAATATTGCAACTTGAGGCTAGAATTTTTCTTCAGTTCTTTCAGCTTGAGAAATGCCAAGCACATTCTGTCCTTTTGATTTTCTACCTCCAGGTCTTTGTACATTTCATTGTAATAATTGGCTTTGCCTTCTTGAACTGCTCCTGGAAATCTTCTGTTCAGCTCTTTTACCTTGTCATTCCTCTCTGTTCAAGAGAAAGTTTCAGAGTCTCTTCTGACATCTATTTTGGTCTTTTCTTTCTTTCCTGCCTTTTAAATGACTTTTTACTTTCTTCATGGATGATGTTCTTGATGTCATCCCACAGTTCCTCTGGTTTTCAATCATTGGTATTCAATGCATCAAATCTTTTCTTCAGATGGTTTCTAAATTCAGTTGGGATGTAATCGTGGTCATATTTTGGCTTTCATGACTTGTTTTAATTGTCTTCAGCTTCAACTTGAGCTTTCATATGAGCAGTTAATGGTCTGTTCCACAGTCAGTTCCTGGATTTGTTTTGGCTGAAGATATTGAACTTCTCCATCACCTCTTTCCACAGATGTAGTTGATCTGATTCTGTCTGGCAAAGTCCACATGTATAACCACCATTTATGTTGTTGAAAAAAGGTATTTGTGATGAATAGTTTGTTGATCTTGGAAAATTCTATCATGCAATCTCCAGCATCATTTCTATCACCAAGGCCATCTTTTTCAACTACTGGTGATTCTGCTTTGTATCCAACTTTTGCATTCCAATCACCAGTAATAATCAACACATCTTGATTGTATGTTTGGTCAAATTCAGACTACAGAAGTTGGTAAAAATCTTCAATTTACTCATTTTTGGCTTTGATTATTGGTGCATAAATTTGAATAATAGTAGTATCAACTGCTTTTTCTTCTAGGAATATGGATTTATCCTACCACTGATAGCATTGTATTTCAGGATAGATCTTGAAACATTCTTTGTGATGGTGAGTGCCACATCATTCCTCTTCAATTCTCAGCATAGTAGATTATAGGGCTGTATGATTCAAAATGGCCAAAATCAGTCCATTTCAGCTAACTAATGCCTAGAATATAAATTTCTTTGCATTCCATTTCATTTTTGACAACTTCCAATTTTTCTAGATGCACATTTCATATGTTCCACATTCTGATTTTTAGTGGATATTTGCAGCTGTTTCTTCCTATTTTGAGTCATTCCACATCAACAAATTGAGGTCTTGAAAGCTTTACTCCATCCACATCATTAAGGTCAGCTCTACTCTGGGGAGGCAACTCTTCTCCAGTTGTATTTTGAGTGTCTTCGGACCTGAGGGGCTCATCCTCTGGCACTCTATTGGACAGTGTTTCAGGGCTATTCATAAAGTTTTCTAGTAATATATCAGACAATGTTTCACTGCTATTCATAAGGTTTTCATTAGCTAGTTCTTTGAGAACTGATGGCTCCTTCCTTCTTCCAAGTCTGTTTTAGTCTGGAAGCTCTGCTGAAACCTGTCCATCGTGGGTGACCCTGCTGGCCTTCAAAATACAGGTGACGTAACCTCCAGCCTCACAGTGACACTCAAGCCAACACAGTACAACAAAATGTCAGATGAGAAGTAGATAC
>NW_006922141.1:880219-886571 GCF_000298275.1 Orycteropus afer afer
GGGCCGACTCGACGGCACATAACAAAAACAAATATCTATATCTATATCTATATCTATAGATATAGATATAGATATAGATATAGATGTAGAAAGACAGATAAATACATAGATAGAAAGAACACTGTTTATATCCCTTGACTGTATTTTAATAAGGAATGAAGATATTCATGCATGCTTCTAAAGCACCCAGGGAGTCCTCTGGAAAGTAGGTAGAGGTAACATTCTCCTAGATAATAAAGTAAAATATCTGTTATTATTTGCAATTGAGTTGGCTCCTACTCATGGTGACCTTAAATGTAATAGAACAAAAAATTTCCCAAATCTGTGCAATCTTTTTGGTCATTGTTGTTTTGACCAGTGTTTTAGCTACTCAGATCTCATTTAGGATTTCCCCTGTATTGCTGGCCCTCTAATTTACCTACCCTGATTATCTTTTCTAGTGATTCTGGTTTACTCACAATACCCTATACGATGATGGAGAGAATATCTATGACCCAGAAATTCTATTCTTAGGCATACATCCAACATAAATGTATGGTTATTTGTACCAAAAACATAAGATTACTCATAGTAGCATTATTTTAATTAGCCAGAATATTGGAGAGCATACCTATTGATTGGAATAAAATAATGAAAGTAAAAAAGTAAAGAAAAGTCCTGCTCATGGAAAAGAAACTTGGATAGATCTCAAATATGATACATCAGACACAGAGTAATTCATACTACATATTTCCTCCCACATAAAGCTGCTCAAAATCAGCTATGTTGGTAGAAATCCACATGCTTATTATCTTTGAGGAAGAGGGACAATTAATAGGGAGCCACTTTATAGATGTTGGTAATATTTTTTACTTTGATAAGTTAAATATGTTCACTTTTTGGTGAATATTAGATAACATGACCTGTGTATTTTATATATAAATTTAAACTTAATTTATTTTATATATAAATTTAAAAATAATTTTAAAAATCTGAAATTCATTTATACAACCTAGTACACATTTAGTGAAAAGGAGATATTTTCTGCCTCCTTCATTCTCAATCTGTAGCTTAGAAGTTTTGGCAGAGCCAAGATCACATACATGAGTGGGGCCAACCCATACAACAGATGCTCTCTGGGTGCTGCTCTTCTGAACATCTTGTAGGATTAGCAGTGCTCATGCTGCTAAAGCATTATCTCCAAATCACCGAATCAGTTTTAGGAACATTATAAAAACTACAGAAATTTTGTAGATCCTAATAATGTATAATTTTACACAATATGCACTTTCCATTAGAAAATAACAATGTAGAATCTTTTCTTTAAAATAAAAGAACATATTCTTGATTTACATGAGGATGTAATAATTAGTGCTTTTGGTGTTTAATTGAAGAAAATACTGACATTCTTCTGTTTCACATCTCTATTGGCAGCAGTAAACCAAGAATGTATTTTTGGGGTATTAGGTTTTAAACATTGATTCTCTGATATGATTTCGACCTGAATGACATGTAATTGTGTAAATCAATCAGTCATGTAACTATATACAAACAATTGTAATTATAACTCATCTATCTCTTTAAAGGGTACAAACATGCTGAAATAGAGCTAGTCTATTTAAACCCACTTTAACCAAAAAACCAAACTCACAGCCCTTGAGTCTTATACTTATTCCAATTTTTCAACTGTGGAGTTTAGTCACTGGCTTTGTTCACAGCTTCAAATGACATTTATGGTAGCTTAAAATCATAAGGCTCTGTGGCATTTCCTGAATTCAAAGTATGCATCTCTCTCTCTCTCTTTCATTTCCTTCTTCTTATGTTTAAGAAGATATTAACATAAATACATAAATTCTGGTTTACTCATGTATAATAGTCTATGTGATGATTGAAAGAAAATATATAAACCCAGTTTCTGTGTTAGTTTGAAATCTGTCAACAGGTTTAATATTCAATCTTCCATTTTGAATGTTTTCAAAAGCTAGAGAAGAATACTGTCAATCATATTTCTCAAGTTTTATGTCCTTTTGACTAAGTTTGTATTTCTGCTTTGGTATATTTCTACTGCATATTAAAAGTGAGCTTACTTAAAAAAAAATCCTAAAATGAATTATTCTGCTTGAACAGGCCAAGCTGTTCTAAACAGCCTACTGCTGACAGTGCTTAACTAAAGTCAACAAAGGGAAGATAAGGCTTACTGGTATTGTTTGTTGAAATATTAATACCAATTCCAGCTGTAAAAATGATAAATACTTTAATAAAGATAGCTTGTTCCTCACCAAAGTTTGCAGTACTCTTTATTCTACCCATGCAGGAATATTCCCAGCACACAGATTTAATCTCACAAAAGATAAGGGTTACTAAAATGTGGCTATCTTACAATGTCCCCAAAGCTTTTAAAATAAGCAGCCAAAATGTGTTAGCTACATTTCACATCCTGTAAAATCCTATATATCTGTTCTAATTAGTTAAGAAAAACAAAAAACAACAACAAAAATAACATACATCCATTTTATTTAAGATACACTTCACATGTGTATCAATTAGATGTTTATTTTTACATCAATATGTGGATTTTTTGTTTGTTGGTTGGTTTGCTTTTTTTTTCTATTTTGTTGTTTGTTTGCTATGTTTTGTTTTCATGTGTATGTGTATTTAATATATTCACTTGAACTTCATGGAGTCAGGCAGCTGCATAAATTACAAAGAGATAAATTGTTGAGCTGAACTTGAATGGTAGAACCATTAGGTGCTAATTTGTTGGCAGAAAATTTCTGTTTCATGTGTGTGTGTTTACTGATAATAAAAGCAATATAAAGGGCCAATACCACTTCAGCTTCATGAGCTTTTTATGTGACATGGCACATCAAATCTGTCAAGCATGGGGCCATCTGGAAACACAGTACCAGTCAGGAATTTGATTTTATTTGAAAGAAAATAATGTAGGTGAATATTGGGTGCTTTGGTCACCTGGTGCTCCTTTCACAGAAGATACCACAAGTGGGTCGCTTCAATAAATGGAGTTATTCCCTCACAGTTTAGGAGGCTAGAAGTCTGAGTCCCAAAGTGCCAGCTCTAGGGGCTGAGTGAAGGCTCCTGGACCTTGGGTTTCAACTCTGCCTCTTGATCTCAGCCCACTGAAGCTGGAGGATTCTCTCAACTCAGGTAGCTGCTTGATGCTGAAGCTGACAAACTCAAGGTTGACAGATAAAA
The DNA here is from genome assembly GCF_000298275.1 of Orycteropus afer afer. Classification (NCBI taxonomy): domain Eukaryota; kingdom Metazoa; phylum Chordata; class Mammalia; order Tubulidentata; family Orycteropodidae; genus Orycteropus; species Orycteropus afer. Next base: position 883,412 of record NW_006922141.1, read on the forward strand.
TGACACAAACCCAAGATCACCAAACAACATGGAAGGCCCCTAATTCAAGTCCAGAGACAGTCCCAAGATCAGCAGGAAACATGGCAGGCTGCTGAACAAAGACTTGGCTACATGCAGGGTCCACATGTGCCAAAAACCTCCAGAGGCCTTTCTCAAAGCTTCTTACTGGAAGCAGACCATTTCCCTAAGGCAGCTACTTAGCTGTTCCAGTAGATTCCATCATGGAGTTGATTACCAATCTCATTTATCATGGAGAATGCAGCTGCCCAGCCACTCAAAACGAGGCCCAGACAAGTTGACACACAACTTAACTACCACATTGGGTATAATTACAGGTCAAAAAATGACCCACACCCAAGGCAACTGTCTGTGTATGTATATATACAAATAATAATAAAAATAGCTAAAATATATTATATGGAAGAAAACCAAATTTGACTTTGGAAAATCATTGAAGGCAATTTTTAAACCCCTAGTAATTTTACATTGCAAATTAGTGGAAGGAAAAATTACTCTATTGATATTACCAACATAATGAAGCACTTTGAAAAACAGTAGATTTTAGTTCAATTCATACTAAAGTAAATTCCAGGTGGACTTAAAAGAAAACTTCCAAAATATGCAAATTTATGAAGTATACATCATCATTAGAATAAACAGCTTTTAAGATGTTTGTGTTTGTGTTCAATCCTCTTTATATAGCTTTATACTAATATAAACAATGCTAAAATAGATATTCTTTTGAAATATATCAGAACACTTAAATTTATTTTTTTAATAGGGTTATTTATTGAATAAAGAACTGTTGTATTGTTGTTATGTGCCGTCGAGTAGGACCTGACTCATAGCGACCCCTCCTTGCGTTTCTGAAGCAGTATCACTATGGAAGTAGATTGATTGCCCAACCTTCCTTCTGAGGAGTGGCTGCTGGGTTTGAACCACCAGCCTTCTGGTTAGCAGTCAAGTGCCTTAGGCACTATGCTACCAGAGCTCCTTAATAAAGAACTATGCGTGTACAATGTACCAACCATTATATTAGGCACTAGAAATTCCATAGCAAGCAAAATAAAGAAGCTGGAAAGTACTAAAATTTTAAAAATGAGCAGAATAATCTGAGCTGTAGTAGCCAGAATGGGAATTCTGCAAGACAAGGCTGGAAGCATAAAGATTAAATTAAAATATTTCACTTTATTTTATGTTAGGACAATTGAAATAGTTTAATAAAGTGTGTATAAGGCACCTGCTTACTTTTTGGAAAGAATTCATTATATACAATAAAATAAATGATTTGGAAGTAATTTCTAAAAAGACAGTTGTTTGTTTTGACTCTTCTACATATATTAGCCTAGAATTCCACAAGTGGTGTGTTCAAGTGCCCATTTTCTCATAACTATGAGATGATAATGTTATGTGTCAACTTGACTAGGTTATATTCTCAGTGGTTTGCCAGAAACTAATAACATCCCATTTTGTGATCTGATGTGAACAGGTAACCTGTTGGAAAGGAAGTTTCCTTGGGAGGATATCCTGCATCCAAGATACAAAATGAAGTTCTGGTAAAACTGGCTCTCAACCTTACATTTGTCTCACATCATTTGAACCCTCATTCTTGGACATGAGAGGGCTCCAGTCTGCTATTTGACCAGCAGGTTTCAGATTGACCAGCTCCCACAACCACATGAGTCAAGAGAACCCTCTAGCCTGCCTCCTGACCCATGGCTTTGGAAATTTTAGTTTCCACTATTGTATGATAAATTTTCTTTAAACAAATCTCTTTCTGTATATATTTGTACATGTTTTACTTGTTTTGCTCCTTTAGAGAACCCAGCCTAACACATCAAGTTAATACTCTTAACCACCTTCTCCTTCACCTCCTCCTACTCTTATCCTTCTTCTTCTACCAATTTCATTGGACAAAATGATGTATTACTTTTTCTTTGTTAATAATTGGGTTATTTATTTATTTATTTTTCTTAAGATAATGTGGTCATTGGTAATTGTGTTTCTGTGAGTGTTCTGTTAAAGCCTTTTCCTGTGACATCTGTGGCAAGAATATTTCAGATTAAAATGAGAATAAACACAGAGGTCATGAGGTGGAAAAGAGCATGAAAATATCAAGGACTCCAGGAAAGATTATTTTCTTATTTTACATAAAATTCAAGAAAGAATAAATACTTAAATTTTCCTGAAACAATATTTTTCAATTTAAAATGGTATTGTTTAGTTTTTAATGCAGTAATCTGTTTCTAATAAAAATAATAGTTTTACTTACCATTCCCCAATAGAATATCACATAGCTAAGAAATGAACTAAAAACAAAACAAACAAAAAATGGAAAAAAGAAACAAAACAAAATAACAATTTTAAATAACATAGATATGTATATGCTCCTTAAACCATACAAATATAAACAAACTGTTGTCAGTTGCCACTGAGTTGACACCAAATCATGGTGATCTCATGTACAATGGAATAACACATTGTCTGGTTCTGAACCATCTACACAAATTGGTATGTTCAAATCCATTCTTTGCAGTTACTGGGTCTATTAAGTGGCTTTCAACTAAATTGAAACTATTATTTTATGATCCAAAGGGTTTTCATTGACTAATTTTTGGAAATAAATCACCAGGCCTTTCTTTTTTAGTCTGTCTTAGTCTGAAGCTCCACCACTCATCTGTCTGTCATACTGTGGTGGATTGTGTGTTTCTGTGAGACTGGAAGATATGCCACCAGTATTTCAAATACCAGCAGGGTCACCCATGGTGGACAGGTTTCAGCAGAGCTTCCAGTCTAAGACAGACTTGGAAGAAGGAAGGGACCATCCACTTCTCAAAGAATTGGCCAGGGAAAACCTTATGAATAGTAGTGAAGCACTATCTGATATATTACTGGAAAACTTTATGAAAAGCCCTGAAACTCTGTCCAATATAGGCCAGAAGATGAGCCCTTCTGGTCACAAGCCACTTACGATATGACTAGGGAGAGCTGCCTCCTCAAAATAAAGTTGACCTTAATGATGTAGATGTAGTAAAGCCTTCAGGACCTTGGTTAGATGAAGCATAACTTAAAATGGGAAGAAGCAGCTCCAAACATTCATTGATAATCAGAACATGGAATGTTTGAAATATGAATCTAGGAACATTGGAAGCAGTCAAAA
>NW_006922141.1:890453-905429 GCF_000298275.1 Orycteropus afer afer
CACTTTTCTCTTTGGCTTCCTGGGTTCCACCCCTTCCTCCTGCTCTTCCGGCCTGCTACTCTGTGCTATGCCCGTGCTTACCTTGCTCCTGAAGACCGGATCCCTCTCGGGAGGGTAACAAGGGTTGAAATACTGGCTTTGGCCATTTTGAATCAGACAACCATATGATCTACTATGCTGGGAATGACAAATTGAGGAGGAATGCTGTGGTATTTACCATCACAAAGAATGTTTCAAGATCTATCCTGAAGTACAATGTTGTCAGTGATAGGATAATACCCATATACCTACAAGGAAGAACAGTTAATACTACTATCATTAAAATTTATGCACCAGCCACCAAAGCCAAAGATGAGGAAATTGAAGCTTTTTACCAACTTCTGCAGTCTGAAATTGACCAATTATGCAGTCAAGATATGTTGATTATTACTGGTGATTGGAATGCAAAAGTTGGAAACAAAGAAGATTCAACAGGAGTTGGAAAATATGGTCTTGGTGATAGAAATGATGGTGAAGATTGCATAATAGAATTTGGCAAGACCAAAGACTTAGTCATTGCAAATACCTTTTTTCAACAATGTAAATGGTAGCTATAGAAGTGACTTTGCCAGACAGAATACACAGGTATCAGATTGATGACATCTGTGGAAAGAGGTGATGGAGAACCTCAATACCTTCAGCCAAAAAAAGACCAGGAGGTGAGTGTAGCATAGACCATCAGTTGTTCATATGCAAGGTCAAGTTGAAGCTGAAGACAGTTAAAACAAGTCCACAAGAGCTTACATATGACAAGATTATATCCCACCTGAATTTGGAGACCATTTAAAGAATAGATTTGAGACACTGAGCACCTATGACTAAAAACCAGATGAATCAAGGAATGACATCAAGAGCATCATCCATGAAGAAAGCAAAAAGTCATTAAAAAAAGATAGGATAGGAAGAAAAGACCAAAATGGATGTCAGAAGAGACTCTGAAACTTGCCCTTGAATGGAGAGTAGCTAAAACAAATGGAAGAAATGACAAGATGAAAAAGCTGAACAGAAGATTTCAAAGAGCAGCTTGAGAAGACGAAGTCAATTATTATAATGAAATGTGCAAAGAACTGGGGTTAGAAAACTGGAAGGGAAGAACACGCTTGCCATTTCTCAAGCTGAAAGAACTGAAGAAAAAATTCAAGCCTCCAGTTGCAATATTGAAAATTTCTATAGGTAAAATATTGAATGATGCAGGAAACATCAAAAGAAGATGGAAGGAATACGCAGAGTTACTGTGCCAAAAATATTGGTTGATGTTCATTCATTTCAGGAGGTGGTATATGATCAAGAACTGATGGTATTAAAGGCAGAAGTTGAAGCTGCACTGAAGGAATTGGTGAAAAACAAGACTGAAGGAATTGAAGAAATACCCATTGAGATATTTCAACAAAGGGATGCTATGCTGGATGTACTTGCTCATCTATGCCAAGAGATTTGGAAGATAGCTACCTAGCCAGCTGACTGGAAAAGATCCATATTTGTACCCATTCCAAAGAACAGTGATCCCACAGAATTTGGAAATTATCTAACAATGCCATTGATACCACAGGTAAGTAAAATTTGGGGATAATTCAAAAACGGTTGCAACAATACATTGACCATTGACCCGGAATGTCCAGAAATGCAAGCTGGATACAGAAGAGGTCATGGAACTATGTATATCATTGCTTATGTCATTTGAATCTTGGCTGAAAGCAAAGAATACCAGAAAGATGTTCACTTGTGTTTCATTGACTATTCAAAGGTATTCGACTGTGTGGATCATTATGAATTATTGATAACACTGAGAAGAATAGGAATTTCAGAATACTTAATTCTGCTGATGAGGAACTTGTACATAGACCAAGAGACTGTCGTTCAAACAGAACAAGGGGATACTGCATGGTTTAGAATCATAAAGGGAATGTGTCAGGGTTATTGCCTTTCCCCATATGTATTCAATCTGTATGTTGAGCAAATAATCCAAGAAGCCAGACTATATGAAGAAGAGCATGGCATCAGGATTGTAGGAAGAGTCATTAACCACCTGCAATGAGCACATGACACAACCTTCCTTGGTGAAAGTGAAGATGACCTGAAGCACTTACTGATGAAGATTAAAACCTACAGTCTCCTTTATGGATTACATCTCAACATAAGGAAAACAAAAATCCTCCTTACCGGATCAATAAGCAGCATCATGATAAATGGAGAAAAGATTGTAGTTGTCAAAGATTTCCTGACTTGGTTCCATAGTCAATACCAATGGAAGCAGCAAGAAATCAGTTGATATACTGTACTGGATAAATATGCTGCAAATGACTTCCTTAAAGTACTGAAGAGCAAAGATCTCTCTTTGAAGACTAAGGTGCACCTAACCCAGGCATGGTTTTTTTCAATCCCCTCATATGCACATGAAAGCTGGATAATGAATAAGGAAAACCAAAGAAGAGTTGATGCTTTTAAGTTGTGGTGTTGGTGAAGAATGCTGAAAAGAATGTGGACTGCCAGAAGAATTATCAAATCTGTCTTGGAAGAAGTGCAGCCAGAATTCTCCTCGGAAGAGAGAATGGCCAGACTTCACCTCACCTACTTTGATTATATTGTCAGAAGCAATCATTCCCTGGAGAAGGATATGCTTGGTAAAGTGGAGGGTCAGTGAAGAAGGGGAAGGCCCTCAATGAGATGGATTGATACAATGGCTGCAACAATGGGCTCAGGAATGGCAAAGATTGTGAGGCTGGTGCAAGATCAGACAGTGTTTTATTCTGTTGTACATAGGGTCACTAGGAATAGGAGCCAACTCGATGGTACCTAACAATAATAATGGTCTGAAACTCCACTGAAACCTATGCATCGTGGGTGGCCCTACTAGCATAGCTTCCAGAATTATGGCAACTCTCAAACTAACACAGTAAAACAAATTGACAGATAGGTGGGGGGATATAAACATATGTTGTTATGTGCTGTCGAGTCAGCCGTGACTCATAGCAACCCCTCCTTGAGTGTCCGAGGCGGTATCTCTATGGAAGTAGATTGCCTAACCTTCCTTCAGAGGAGTGGCTGGTGGGTTTGAACCACCAGCCTGCTGGTTAGCAGTCAATTTCCTTAAGCACTATGCTACCAGAACTCCCTATAAACATATATACATATGTTATTGCTGTTGTTGTTATGTGCCATCGAGTAGACCCCAACTCATAACAACTCCTTGGGTGTCCGAGGTGGTATCATTATAGAAGTAGATTGCCCAACTTCCTTCCAAGATATATACATATAAACATATTTATTTAAAATAATATCCTACTATATCATATTACAAGGAGCTCTGGTGAAGTAGTGGGTAAAGCCTTTGGCTGCTTACTAAAGGTCAGTGGTTCAAACCCACCAGCCACTCTGCAAAAGAAAGTTGGGTGGTCTGCTTCTGTAAAGATTTACAGCCTTGGAAACCAAGTGGGGGTTTCTATGAGTTGGAATTGACTCGATGGCAGTGAGTTTATATCATATTACACAGTAACATATAACAGACCAGTCCAAGTTAATAGCTAGAGCTCTAATTAGTACTTTAAAAAATGATTCATTAATGTAGTAGAGCAAACAGGGGGCAAAGTTATAGAACCTTCTTAGCCATAACTAAACACTTTGAAAGAATGAATTGTTGGGTCTGGAGGCCCAGGACCATAGTCTCAGGGGACATCAAAGTTAACTGGTATAGTACAGTTCAGAAAGACAATGTTCTACATACTTCTCTGGTGAGTAGCAACTGAGGTCTTAAAAGATTATAAACTGCCATCTAAGGTGCAACTATTGGTCTCTCCCCATCTAGAGAAAAGACATGTGAAGAAAATCAAAGACATAAGGAGATAATTGTCCATAGGACTAATGGTCCATGCGAACCCCAGCCTACATGACCCTGAGACCAAAAGAACTAGATGGTATCCAGTTAGCACTGCTGAGAACTCTGAAAGTGATCACAATAAGAGGTCTGTGATAGGGTGGGAAAAAATGTTGAACACAACTCAGAATGGTAAAATTGGTCAGACATTTATTTATTATTGGTCTAACGAAGACTGATGGAACTCCCAAGACTATGCCTTTAGATACCCTTCAACCTAGGAATTGAACTTAACTCCTGTGACTCAACTTACAGCCAAACAATATACAGGCCTACAAGGTGAATGGTAATACCAGGAGGGTATGCAATCAGTAGAACAATCAAGCATATGGAAATTAAGAGGACAGGATTTGCCCATGGAGCACCTAGGAAGGCAGGATAGGATAAGGAAGAAGGAGGAATGGAAATAAAAGGAGGAACTGGGAAGAGTGTTGTTACATTGTGGGAACTGCAATCAATGTTAGAAAACAATGCATATGAATTGTTGAATGGAAAATGAATTTGTTCTGTAAACTTTCATCCAAATCACAATAAAAAAGTTATTTCAAAATGATTAATAATAGTTCAAACTATAGATGCAACACAGCTTATTCAACTATACTTGCAGGGAAGAAATTTGTTGTTTTTACTTGCTGTTGAGTTGGCCGCGATTCATAGTGACCCCTCCTTGAGGTGGTATCACTGTGGAAGTAGATTGCCCAACCTTCCTTCTGAGGAGTGGCTGGTGGGTTTGAACCACTAGCCCTTTTAATATTGTTTTCTTCTAACAATGGCACAGTTAACATTGTTATAAATACATCTACTTATGTCCTGATATTTATTCTCCATTTGTGTATTTTAAAGTGATAAGCTTACTGTGCACAGAAGACAAGATCTTAACTGTGTCCTCTTGTTTGAATAATTGGTGAGGAGAGACCATTAATTATTTTTTATTCCTGTTAATAAATTTGAGTTGATTTTGATAGAGAAGACTTCATTATGGGGTGATATTTAATCTAAGACATAAATGACCAACACCCGTTCCTGTTCAGAACTCTCAGCAAAATAAGGATAGAAGGGCAGTTCCTCAACATAATAAAGGGCTTTTACATAAACCCAACAGTCAACATTATTGTTAATGGAGAAAGACTCAAAGCATTCCCATTGAGATTGGGAACCAGACAAGGATGCTCCCATCACCACTTCTATTTAACATTGTATCGTAAATCCTTTCCAGGGCAATAAGGGAAGAAAGAGCAATAAAAAGCATCCATATTGGCAAAAAGGAAGTAAAGCTATCTCTATTTGCAGATGACATGGTCCTATACATAGAAAACTCAATAGAGTCAGCAAAAAATTATTGGAAATAATAGAGAGGTTCAGGAAAGTGGCAGGATACAAGGTCAACATACAGAAATCAGTTGGGGATTCCCCTATATCAACAAATAGACCTCTGAAAAGGAATTAAGGAAAATAATACCATTTATAATAGCTACCAAAAAGATAAAATATTTGGGAATAAATCTTACCAGGGACAGAAAAGACCTATACAAAGAAAACTATAAGCCACTATTACAAGATACTATAAAGGATCTACATAAATGGAAGAACCTGCCTTGTTCATGGATAAGAAGACTGAATATTGTGAAAATGTTAATATTACCCAAAGCAATCTATATATTCAATGCAATCCCAATCCAGATACCATCAACATTTTTTAAGGATATGGAAAAAACAATTATTAACTTCATATGGAAAAGAAAGAGACCTCGGATAAGCAAAACACTGCTGAAGAAGAAAATCAAAGTGTGAAGTCTCACACTCCTGGATCTCAAAATCTACTATACAGCCATGGTAGTTAAAACAGTGTGGTTCTGGTACAATGATAGATAGACCAATGGAGCAAAACTGAAAACTCAGAAATAGACCGTGTTAGGCTGGGTTCTCTTGAGTAGCAAAACCAGTAAAGCTTACATAGAGAAAGAGAGAAATTCATCTTAGGAAAATGGCTCACACAGTTATAGAAGCTGGAAAGTCCCACATTCCTGGATCAAATGTCAAACTGGAAGATCTTCCCAACTCATGCTGCCACAAGGGCTGGTGAGCTCAAGGTTGGCAGACAGTATACAGGCTGTTGACTCCAGCAAATGATGAATCCAAGATCACCAGGCCGAATGGTGGAGTGTTCATGGACACTTATAGGCAGCACAATAGGCTCTTCAGAAGAGTGTCTCTTTTTTCCCAGGATGTCCATATATATATTGGAATCAAGCCATATCCCTAGAGAAAACTCCCTTTCAATGGGTTGGCTGCTCAAAACATATACATCTGATCTCACCATGGGCATAACCACATCACAACTGCTTAAACCACTCAGAATCATGGTCCAGACAAGTTGACACACAACCCCAACTATCACATACACCCATCAATCTATGGACAGCTGATCTTTGATAAAGGACTCAAATCCATTAAATGGGGAGAGATAGCCTCTTTAACAAACAGTGCTGGAAAAATTGGATATCCACCTGCAGAAAAATGAAACAAGACCCATATTTCACCCCATACACAAAAATAAACTCAAATTGGATCAAAGACTTAAGTATGAACCCAAAACTATAAAGACCATCAAAGGTAAAATAAGGGCAAATCTAGAGGCCCTAATTTATTGCATAAATAGACTATTAAGCATCACCCAAAATGCACAGGTAATGAAAGAGAAGCTAGATGACTGGAATCTTTTAAAAATTAAATTCTTATGAGCATCAAAAGACTTCTCCAAAAGGGTAAAAAGAGAACCTACAGATTGGGAGAAAATATTTGCCTATGACATATCTAACAAAAGACTTATTTCCAAAATGTATAGAAAACTTCAACACCTCAGTGCCAAAAAGACAAAAAATTCAATTAAAAAATGGACAAGGGACATGCACAAACACTTCATTAAAGAAGATATATGGGTGGGAAGAAATGCATGAGAAATGTTCATAATTATTAGCCATTAGAGAGATGCAAATCAAAACAACAATGAGATATCACATCACCCCAGCAATAATAGCAAAGTTCAACAAGACAGAAAATAAAAAATGCTGGCAATGTTGCATAGAGATTGGAACTCTCATACACTGCTGGTAGGACTGCAAGATGGTACAACCATTATGGAAAATGGTATCATGTTTCCCTAAAAAACTGAAAATAGGAATACCATTTGATCCAGCAATTCCATTACTAGGAATATATCCTAAAGAGGTGAGATCCAGGACACAACAGACATATGCACACTCATGTTCAACGCAGCACAATTCACTATAGGAAAGAGATGGGAACAATCCAAATGCCCATTAACAGATGAATAGATAACCGAATTATGGTTGTTGTTGTTGTCCTATGCTACATAAAAGAATAATGAAGAATACACAAATCATTTCACAACGTGGATGAATCTGGAGGACAACATGCTGAGTGAAATAAGTCAATTGCAGAAGGACAAATACTGTATGAGCCCATTACTGTAAAAAGTCAAGGAAGGGCACTCACTTTGAAAGTTACCGGGGATGGGAGGGAAGGGAAGGGAAAATTTTGGACTAGTTGGGGGCTACATGTTGATTTGGGAAAAGAAAGGGACTGTGTGAAAAGAGTCTGTGACCAGCATGATAACATTGGGGAAAGGAAGGACACCAAAATATTCTCATAAGATATAGACAACAGAGGTAAATACTAGTATGTGCACAATACTCTCTATTACTGGTAACTCCAAACACCAGGCTGCAGATGAATACATAAAGAACTGAGATCAGATGGTGGTCAGAGAACAGGAATGTACTCTGAACCAATGATACATTTAGCTGAAGATAATCTTGCATAGATATATTGTTGTTGTTGTTGTTGTTGTTACATACCATCGAGTCGGACCCGACTCATAACGACCCCTCCTTGGGTTTCCGAGGCAGTATCACTATGGAAGTAGATTGCCCCATTTTCCTTCCGAGGAGTGGCTGGTGGGTTTGAACCACCAGCCTTCTGGTTAGCAGTCAAGTGCCTTAGGCACTATGCTACCAGAGCTAGTGATACAAAATAAGCACAATCATTACAGAAGCAGCAGAAGACAGAATTGGAGTAATCCCTCAGGGGCAGCCAATCACCTCGGGAGAAAGAACCACCAGGTCTGCTGACTCAGGACCATAGTATTGGGGGTACCAAGCTCATTTGGCACAACATTGTATGGAATAATCTTGTTCCAAATCTACTTTGGTGAGTAGTGCCTGGGGTCTTTAAACTTTCTAGTGGCCATCTAGGATGCAGCTAAAGGTCTCCTCTCATCTGAAGCAAAGAAGAGTAAAGAAAATCAAGGGCATTTGGAAACAATGTCCAAAGGATTTGATGGACCTCAAGACCAGAAGAACTAGATGGTGCCTGGCTACCAATGCCAATCACTCAGAAAGGAATCAAAACTGGAGATCCTGGATAAAATGACAGGAAAAATGTGGAACAAAATTTAAAAACACAATAATGAACAGAATTCTGGTCAGATGGAGTCTAGTGGGACACCCAAGACTATGGCCCTGGAATACCCTTTGGGGCTGGGGTAGGACTCATTGATTCTCACCCCAACAGTAGAAAGACTTACATGCAGAATATCCAACCCAGGTTGATGCACCCACCTACTCTATGGAGATACATTCCTTGGAGCAATTGGCCATGGGGCACCGGAGGGACAGCGTTCACATGGAGCGAAAGCTGGACAGATGGAGTGCATAATAAAGAAGGACATGGGGGCGTTTCACAGACACAGGAGGGTGCAGAGTGGGTTTTGGTTGGGGATGGTAATAGGGGCATGAAATCAAATAAATGTACATGAACTTTGAACGTAAAACAAATTTTGTTCTGTAAATTTGCACCCATTGCACAATTAAAAAAAAAAAAAAAGACATAAATGATAGGATTAGATCGACCCGGTGATGATCTAGTCAGAATTTTTGGTGGAAGAAACAATCAATTCAAGTTCTGGTTTGCACTGCAATGGAAAAAAAAAATGAAGCTGATGTGTCCAGAGAAGCAGAGATAATATAGACTGTGGAGTCCTTAAGAGATGCTGTTAGGTACCATTGAGTTGGCTCCAACTCAGAGTGGGCCTATGTACAACAGGACTAAATAGTGTCCAGTTGTGCTCCATCCTCACAATCCTTGCTATGCTAGAGTCCATCCTTGCAGCCACTGTGTCAGTCCATCTTGTTGAGAGTCAAGAGGTTTCTTTATCTTATACTAAAAATTATATTGATTACTTATGAAATGCTTCTGAACAGTTTTCTTGGGCCTTTTTCCTACTTAGAGATGATTGAATAAGATAGAATTGGATTTAGTGTTAACAACTTGTAAGATAAGATATAAACAGAGGCATGATAAGAGATCATCAGTTATACCAATTCTGTGACAATTATGAATTATTTCCAGGCCAGAGTGACTAGTATATGCACATTATTTTGCAGAACATTTATGGCATGGTTTTCTGTGTGGTAAAGAATTGCTGACAAATTTATAGAAGTAATTTCTGTGATTCTTGCTCTTGGTAGAGTCAAATGGTTACCTTTTAGGTGCCCTGCTTTATCCATTTTGAAACTCTGGCATCACAGAACCAAAAACGAAATCTACTGCTATTGAGTCAATTCCAACTCATAGCAACCCTATAGAACAGGACAACAAGGAATGATCATACAAATTTCCTAATTTGAAGGGTTGGTAATCAATAGCAGAGTCTCAATGAAAAAAGAGTGAAAATAACTAGCACTTCCCAAACTTCAAAGATTTTGAGAAAGTATTGCATTATTAGTTGCATTTCTTGGAATCTTCTCCTTACTAGAATCATACATTTGTTAACTCATTTCTTTTGATTCAATTCTAAAATAAGGATAGTGTAAGTTAAATTGGCCCTTGGTCTTGTTTGTTGTTACGTGCCATTGAGTCAAACCCAACTAATAGCGACCCCTCCTTGGGTTTTCGAGGCAGTATCACTATGGAAGTAGATTGCCCAACCTTTCTTCCGAGGAGTGGCTGGTAGCTTTGAACCACCAGCCTTCTGGCTAGCAGTCAAGTGCCTAAGGCACTATGCTACCAGAGCTTTAGAGATAGTATAAACTTTCCTACAGCATTTGGAAGGTAAAGAAACCAAAGACAAGAGAGGTTATATGATTAGCACAAGCTGTACAGTACATTAGTGAGAGAATGTGGATTCCTTGTTCCCTGGGGAATGTTCTTTCATGGGTTATTGAATGATAGGGCTTCTAAGTTATTTCTACATCTTTGACTCAAAGTATAGTGAAGACATGGGAACAAGCACATGCCAATCGCTCACACTTAGACTACAAAAATATATTTTTTCAGCTTTTCCCCAACAATTTATTCCCCAATTGCAGTTCCTTTTTGAGAAAGTTTCAATTGGTCATTATTTAGCAGTACATATTCTCTTTCTTTTCTTTGATTTTCCTGCTACTTGGGTTTATGTTAATAACATCTTTTCATCTTACATTTATTTCGCACTGAGTGCAAATCTCTTGTACCAATATAATAGAACAGAATTCATTAATTTCAAAATGGATTAGAGTCATTTTAGTCACTCTGGCCTGGAAATAATTCATAATTGTCAGAGAATTGGTATAACTGATGATCTCTTATCAAGAAAATGCTCTATGAGTTGTAATACTTAAGATTCAAATACTTTCAATCATGCCATTTAGTATATTGATATTAATTCATTAATACATGAAAGGTTTAATTGATATAATCACCCAAAACTTCACAAAGTATTAATCAATATAGGTAGTTATAATTTGAAATATGTCTGCTTTTGAGAAAAAGAAATGCTGTATTTCATAGAAAGTAGAATTTGTCATGTTAGTGTGTGGCATTATTTCATCAAGCCTATTTCCATCCTGTTCTTAGTTCTGTAACTTTTGAAAATTTATTGTTTCCATGATGATTAGGTAGAAATGGTCATATTTCCACATAAAATGTAAGAGATCACATTAGCTTATGTAAGATATTTAGCAGCATATCAGAACTGCCTTACAGAATGTCACTTCAGATTCCCAAATCAGTGGGAGAAAAGAGTCATAGGATTACTAGGTAATAATTTTTTAAAAAATATATCTTAATTTTATTGAATGTCTATGCTCTGTTCTTTACATTTTCAAGGAAATGCTTCATAGCACAGCAATTTCAGAAATATGAAAATAGCATGTTGAATTAAAACCTTCAGAAATGTGAGAACAGTACTGTGACTTCCACATGTGAAATTGTGTTTGAAAATAGAATATGAATGTGTTTTGTATATTGTAGTGTGGGTTGTTGGAATATAACACCACAGTAAGTCTAACATCTTCTTCCAATAAGAAATAAACTATAATGTTAAAACATTTATTATGGAAAAGAGTGTAGTAAGCTGATGTTAATAATATATTAGATTCATAAAATAATTTTCAAATATGCCATAAAGCATTTGCTTCATATCTCTGAAGAAGAAACATTAGTTCTAAAGAAATTAATAAAGATTCTTTTAGTTTAAACTTAGGGAATTCTAGTGGTGTAGTGGTCATAGTATTTGGCTGCTAAACAAAAGTTGGTGGTTCAAACCCACCAATTGCTCTGTAGGAGAAAGATGAGGCAGTATGCTTTGGTAATGATTTAAAGTCTTGGAAACACAATTGGGGTCACTCTGAGTTGGAATGGACTCCATGGCAGTGAGTTTGTCTTTTGTTTTTTTGGTTTCAATTTAAACTTAATTTATTTAGTTTTCCAAATATCACGGAATTTTAGACTATCGTTTTAATGCTTACATAGAGTAACCAAAACCAAAACCAAACTCACTGTCATCGAGTTGGATCCTACTCATAGCAATCATTTTTTGGGTTTCCGAGGCTGTAACACTATGGAAGTAGATTGCCCAAACCTTCCTTCCTAGGAGTGGCTGGTGGGTTTGAACCACCAGCTGGTTAGCAGCCTAATGCCTTAGGCACTATACTACCAGAGCTCCATAGCATACTTAATACTCAAAATTTAGAGTCCTTCAAAAAATAACCATAAGATAGACTAGAAACAAAACGATGATATGGAAATTAACATATCATAATCACATACATCAAAAACCAAATCAAACTCACTCCCATCAAGTTGATTCTGACTCATTGGTTTCCCAAGGCTGTAAATCTTTAGAGAAATAGATTGCTTCATCTTCCTCCCAAAACACAGCTGATGGGTTTGAACCACTGAGCTTATCTTTAGCAGCAAACTGCCTTACTCACTACACCACCAGAACTCATAATCACATTTATAGAAAAGCACTATTTAGTAGAATTTTGATTTTTTTTTAGCTTCAAGTGTTAAAAGTCTTTCAAATGTTGGCATTTATTTTTCTTGCTGCCTTGAAATGATAGCATACAATATATAGCAATATAATGTAGAATATATGTGTGTATATTTATATGAGAATGGCAGAAGACTAGGCAATGTTTTATTCTGTTACACATAAGGTTGCCATACATGAATGTAAGCTGACTTGATAGCAATGAACAATAATAACTACATACATACATACATACACACACACACACATATATGTTTAAATTTTTCTAACATTACAATGATAAAAATTCCATCTTTGTCTTTAAATTAGTGCCATCCTGAGAAGCAACAGCAAGTAATCTGTAGCGAACAAAAATTGATTTGTGTACAAACTTGAAGGGCCAGCTATTTCAGTATTGATTACCTCCTGTCAGCATTAAGTATATAGTTTTGGAGAATGTTTACCTGTCTTTAAATTTCTAAGGGGATTAAAATAGTATATAGGCCTCATCCATTGTGTAAATCATATATGGTCTATTTCTTCTTTTTCTACCAAAGCTTTTGAAGTTGAAATGAAATGGAAAAGTAAGGAAGTAACTTATGAGGAAAATAGTAAGGGGAACTCTCTTGATTATTCACCACAACCTTAGGTTCATTTGACTGTTTAAACTGAGACTGGAAAGAACAGCCAAGAAGGGAAAAACCACAAGAGTGTTATTGGCAGAATCAATAGAGAAAGATTTAAAAAAATAAAAACAGTGTAACCAACTATGTCTATTGAATTTGTGAATACACTATATGCCTCATGGGCATCCATCCACATGACAAATATTTATGAAACATTTACTGTGTGCCAGGCCTTCTCCTAAGTTCTGTGGAAGACACATAATACTGCTCTTATGCAGATTGTGTTTTGTGAAGGGTAATTGCAAATAAACAAAGAAGTACACCTTCCTTGGTCTGAAGAATCATCCACCAGGAGGATTTATCTTCCCTGGCAAGATGGCTTCAGTCAGCTGATGTCACTTCTATGGAGGAAGCTGATGTTGTTGTTAGTTGTCCTTGAGTTGATTCAAACTCATGATGACCACACATGTTACAGAGAAGAATTTCTCCATAGGGTTTTCTTGGGTGTAATCTTTACAGAAGCAGATAGATCACCAGGCCTTTCTTCCATTGTGTCAATGAGTGCTTGAACCTCCAACCTTTAAGTTAATAGTCAAGCACAAACTGTTTGTCCCATCTAGGGAAATTTTGAGGGCCTTAAATCAGACTAAAACAGCTTACGTTTTATTCTAAAACTCAAAACCAAACTTGCTGCCATCAAGTTGATTCTAACTCCTTATGACCCCCATTCAGTTTCCAAGACTGCCTCATCTTTATTCCACGGAGAGGCTGGTGGGTTCAAACCACCAGCCTTCTGGTTAGCTGACAATTGCCTTAACCACTGTAATGGTTGTCCAAGATCCTTGTTTTATTCTATGAGCAATAAATATCATTAAAATGTATTAAAAAGAAGAATAGCATGATCTGATTTACAATCTCTAAAAATTCCCTTTGAAAAATGAGTGTAAAATGTGATTGGTAAGAATGGATGCATAGATATGCATTATGAAATAATTGCAGGATTCCTGACAAGTGATAGTGGAGACTTAAATTAGTTGGTATTAGTGAAAATATGCAGAAAATAAGTTGAGAATTTATTGATATATTTAAGTTATTATTTTGCCAAGACATAGAGATTAGTTTGATTTGAGAACTGAATAAAAAGGAAAAAACATCAAAAGATGACTCCTAGGTTGAATGTTAAATATTTATTGAAATGGCTAAGACTTAGGGAAGTATTAATGTTGATTTTAATCAAGGATCCAATTTTGAGCACAGTTAGTTTTGGACAAATATTAGCCATGAATTGGAAGTATCAAGTATGCAGTTGATAATTCAGTACTGAACGTATGTGGGACATAAGCACCTAATATATCAATTTGATAGTGTAAAGACTACTTAAAACTTTGTGTTTGACTTAAGTTTAGATTACTTTGGCCAGGACAAGTAGACATTAAACTTTGTATGTACTTCCTTCACTGTAACTTTTTTTTTTGTTGTTGTTACATCGTAGTTCATTGCCTAATCACACATAAATATTTCTTGCCTCGATTTTCCTATTATGAAATGTTTGACATAGTTCATTAAGTTTCAAGATGCAACCATCCATCCCTTGTCAATAATTTTTAGTAGTAGCATTCAATATGAGTTTCACCTGAAAATCCTCACAACTAGGCCAATAAACTCACCATAATAAAAAGAGAATAAACTGAAATTGTCGATGATTTTTTTTCTACTTGGATCAATAATCAGTGTCCATGGAAGCAGCAGTCAAGAAATTAAATGATGTATTGCCTTGGACAAATATGTTGCAAAAAATCTCTTTAAAGTTTTAAAAAGCAAAGGTATCACTTTGATGACAAAGGTACACCTAACCCAAGAAATGGTCTTTTTAATTGCCACATATATATTTGAAAGCTGGATAATGAAAAAGGAAGACAGAAGAAGTGATGTATTTTAAGTCTGATGTTGGGATATTTCACATACCATAGATGCCAGAAGAGTGAACAGATCAATGTTAGAAAAAAATACAACCAAAATCCTCCTTAAAAGCTTTGATAGCGAGGCGGGGCAAGATGGCGGACTAGGCAGAAGGATTGCACAGACCCTCTTCAACAAAGAAAAGGGAAACCAATTAACACAGACAC
>NW_006922141.1:912640-918482 GCF_000298275.1 Orycteropus afer afer
AAAAAAAAAAAAAAAAAAAAAAAGCTTTGATAGCAAGTCATCCTCTTGCTTACTGTGTTCTCTTGCTTACTGGGGACACATCAGCAGAAAAGACCAATTACTAGACAAAACATCATGGTTGATAGAGATTCAGAGAAAATGAGGGATACCCTCAGTGAGATGAATTGACACAAAAGCCAAAACAATGAACTCAAACATAGCAAAAATCATTCAAAACATTCAGGACAAGGTTACACTTCATGCAGTCATCCATGAGATCACCATGTGTTGGAGCTAACTCTACAGCAACCTTCTCTTTTCACAGATTTTTCTCCCAGGGTCTCTGCCTAGAAAAGCTTTGCTTAGCCACCCATTTCCTGCAACGTTTCTGGTTTAAGCTTTGTCTGTCACCTTCTTCCTATTGCAATAGTCTCACTTCCTTCTCCAACAATAATATATTTTCTTACTATTATCTAGACTTGCATTTTTTTTTTTCCTTGACAATATTCATTGGCACAGAGCTGGTATGCTTGTATTTAAAACCATAAGACTTGGTAAGATTACTAAGAAACACATTATAGATAAAGAAGGAATGATTGTATTAAACTTAAATAGATAATCTAATTTAAGTAGATAAATTTGTTGGCAAAATAAAATTAAAAAAAAAAAAAAAAACACACTGAGAAGGAATAAATATCAAAAGTAAGTAAGAAGGAGTGGCCAGATGGCTGGAGGATATCCAAAAGATTATGGTTTTGTGGAAGCCAACTTCTGTATTGAGAACAGAGTCAACTGTGTCAAATTCTCCTGAGATGAGACCCAGAAAATGATCAATACATGACCTCTAGATATAGATGTTGGGAGCTCTGGTAGCATAGTGGATAAGACACTTGCTTGCTAACCATACGGCTGGCGGTTCAAACCCACCAGCCACTCCTCGGAAGAAAGGTTGGGCAATCCTACTTCTGTAGTGATACTGCCTCAGAAACCCAAGGAGGGGTCGCTATGAGTCGGGTTTGACTGGACGGCACATAACAACAACAACAACAACAGATATAGATGTTGACTATGATATGTTAACATGAGGTTATTTAATAACACAATACAGTAACTTAAGAAATACACAATGGGAGATGGGAGGAGCAAAGTTCAACTATAACGAGTTGAGGAGAATAGAGACATTATGTATAGACAGTATCTTAAGAAGTTTCCTATGGAGAGAACCAGAAAAATAAGCCAATAGGTGAAAGGGGATGTCAGAACAGGGGTTCTTTTTAAAATTAATATAAAACACTAAAAAATTATTACTAAAATATGATCTATTTGTAAAGAAGAAATTAATGTTTCTGCAGAAATAGGGACTAATTTCAGAAGCCATGCTCTTTACAAGACAAGAGACAATTAATTCAGAATACAAATAGAGGTTGAACTTTCAAATATGAAGTATGTGTTTATGTGTTTAGGTGACTGACGAAGTAGTCTTCCAAATATTACTTCAAGGAACAAAAATCATCATCTTTTTTTTTTTGTTGTTGTTGTTGACCTAACATGCTATTTAAATTTAATGGGTGTATAAATAAATATTTATTTTTAAATGTATTCCAATATAATTTCTTTGAAAATGATTATCAGTATCAATCATTTGACTTTGCTTGAAACATGGTCATTGCAAGTACAAGTTTTAACGGAAATCAAAAGGAGACAACAATACATAAGCACACTATTCGAAGGTCGGAATTAGAATTACATATATCAAAAGAGCATAGTTCCCACCAGGAGTTCTCAGACTAGCCAAAGAGGCAAATATGATGATGATTCCCACAGATTAAGTATCGCATGTGTTTGTATGATTAGAACTCATCTGAAGATATTATAAATTGTCCTACATGTTAATGGTAAAGCCCAAAAACTAGCATGAAGGAAATGAACGATGCATTATATTCTGGAACTACAATCAGTTTAATTTGCAGAATATGTAGAGAGTAATGAAAAGTGGGAGAAGTAGAGTTAGATAGGTAGGCAGGTGCCAACTTATGTTGAGTCCAAAAACAATACTCTAAAGGCTAATCTTAGCTTAGATTGCCCAAGGAGAGTATCTAGACTGAGAAGGCCATGGGCCATGGTCTTAAGAAATACCACTAGAGACACATTAAAATTTGGAAATGTGAAACATTATTTTTTGCCTAGAAGCTCCATAATTTCATTTATACTACCCACAGCATCATGTTGCAAGATGATTTGAAAGAAGAGATGAATGACTCCACCACTTCATGAGGAACACAGAGGAATAGGTAAAAGATAAGAAGACCAATAGCCCAAGAGTCGAGGGTATTTAACAGTGAGCCAATGGGGATAGTCATGAACAAAATACATAAACATGATAAAGGAACTATGACTTACTGTTTATTAGTTCTTTTCATTTCCCTGACTACTTATGGAACTACATTTCTCACTGTAAAACATTCCTTGGAGCTAAACAAAACCATTGTCATCAATATAAGTTAATGAATCAGAAACTTAAAGTATTTTTTATACCTTTGGTGATTGAGAGTAGGTTATGAAACAGATGTTTTGCATTAAGTACATCATAAAAGAATGATCTAACTAACATAACCTCTAGAATTTTACTATGAAAACACTGACAATTTAGTTACCAATTAAGCAACAAGTAGGCAGTAGCCCAACACCTGCCAAGAAGCTTATAGCCAAGTAGCAAAAATCCTATCCTTTGAATAATACTAAACCAACTCACTCAAAATATATTTATTTAGTTAAGGTAACTTTCATTTTCTATTCTAAAGAGGATTTGAATTCAGGGCTCTGAAAGGAACAAATTCCCTGCTAATGTGAATGCCCAAATACAATTGTTGGGCAAAGGCAAGCTAGATTAGAGTTCAAAAGTTTCACATGGTGATAGAAATGGTTGTGCAGTCCTCAGTGATCTATAAAATCAAATACAACAATAGATCAAGCAGAATCAAAGTTGCCTGAGAAACCTCAGCACAAGTAACAAGTCATTACAAACCCTATTGAAAATCCCTTTGGTGCAATGACTAGGCCTAAGCCCAGATTGAAAATTTAAAAATAATTGACTCTGAGGGAGATGGGTGATCAGCTGTGCAGCAACTTTTATAGAAAACTATTGCTGAGACAAGTATATTTTATATGGGAACATTGTAATGGAACTGTTCTTTAAAAGATGGAGGATATATTTTTGTTAACACAAAAACAGAGATTATATAATTTTTCTTTCAAATCAGACTGGGAATATTAGAATATCCAACATAGTAAACTTTTGAGATTCCACATCAACAATAAGTGGAAACTAAATAGCAAAATTCTGATAGCATGCCCCATGAAAATATGTGTTAGACACATTTTTATTTAAATCATCCCAAATACATTTGTACTGTGTACATAGAATTTAATTTTATATGAATTTTATGCATTCTAAGATTTTCATTCAGTCATACATTTTCTTGCCTACTTTAATCAAAATAATTCCCTCTCTCTCTCATCTATGTATTTATTTATCTATTTATCTATACTTAAGGCATACATTTTGTTAAGGAAAGTAGATATTT
Source organism: Orycteropus afer afer (assembly GCF_000298275.1). Lineage (NCBI taxonomy): Eukaryota > Metazoa > Chordata > Mammalia > Tubulidentata > Orycteropodidae > Orycteropus > Orycteropus afer. Next base: position 916,204 of record NW_006922141.1, read on the forward strand.
AATTTTTCCTGACTGAAAGTATTGTGCACATAAAGAAAAAATGGAATATGTCAATGACAAGAAGGGTTAGTCAATTTTCATTCATTCACTCACTCACTGCCATCAAGTCAGATCTGACTCATAACCACCCCTCCTTGGGTATCTGAGGTGGTATCACTACAGAAGAAGATTGCCCAACCTTCCTTCCAAGGAGTGGCTGGTGGGTTTGAACCATCAGCCTTTGTTAGTTTTGTTGTTGTTGTTATGTGCTGTCGAGTCAGACCCAACTCCTATCGACCCCTCCTTGGGTTTCCGAGGCAGCATCACTATGGAAGTAGATGGCCCCGTCTTCCTTCGGAGGAGTAGCTGGTGGGTTTGAACCACCAGCCTTCTGGTTAGCAGTCAAGTGCCTTAGGCACTAAGCTACCAGAGCTCCTTAGTTTTAGGAAGTATAAAAATGAGATTGCTTGAGATAAATCTTTGAAAGTCCCACATAAATTTTGAACATTATAAAATTATATTGTTCAGTGGGCTACAAGTATATTGGAGTCATAAGCAAGACAATCTCAATTGTAGAGGTGGCTACTGAAAACACCCCAATCTAAAGAAACTGCATTTTTTGACTGACTAGAATCTAGTCCAGTTCTGGCCTAGTTGATAAAATGAATTGAATGTATTTTCTGTTCTGACTTCATATTCATTTTGTAAATATACCCTTATAAGTTGGTTAATCATAACATTTCTCTACAGAGGGACTAACATGTTTATTTCAATAGTAGTGTCCCAAATCTACTGTAGTTATATTTTCTTTGAAACCTGATTTTAGTTAGGTTTTTGGCTTTATTCTCCAGTCTCCTGAGCTTGAACATCGTACTCTGCCTTTAATAGATGAATCTGTTCTTAACCATCTGGAACATTTATATTTCAGAGATGATAATGTTTGATGATGGCAAAGTACCCAAAAGCCATAATGTCCTTGAAATCCCTTGGTAATGAGATTGTTTCTCATGGTGAGTCCTGCCTTTTGTGCATGGCTTTTCAGATTTTTGCAGGTGACTTTTGTCATAAGAAATCAGTTATAATTATTAGAAAATAAATAAACTACTCCAACAAATTCAGAAAATAAATAAATCCATAACAGCTGTCACATATTAAATATTCAAATATAGTGTTAGAAACTGTGTTAAGGGCCCTTACCACATTTTCATTATATTTTCTCAGCAATTCTATCAGGTAAAACTTAATACATTATTTTACAAATATAGAAATTGAAGTTTGAAGTAATTTTCTCTGATTTTTAAATGATAGCACTAAGATTTGAACCACTGTCTTTCTAATTTTGAGTTTTGTGCTCTTAAAAATTACTGCACACAAACACCAACATGCCTACATTAAAGATTCACAGCCTATTTGCTAGTAGGTTGTATTAAGAAGCTTTAAAGGAATATTTTCAACAATGTTAACAAACATTTTTCACTTTGAAAAACACAGAGATAAACATAACATCCCACAAGATTCCTCAGAATCTTTCAAGTGTCAATAGCTATTTTGAATCTATAATATAAGTTTGCAGCATAAACTCTTTTCAAACTTATTTGGGCAGATTATATTAATTTCAAAAGGTTTCTTACAAAATTACCTATGAGAGTTCCCTATCATATAATAGGAAATTCCTATTTTTAAATATGTAGTAGCAGTGGAAAGCAAGGGAAAATCATGAAGGCTGTAAAATATTTGTAATTGAAGTTAAAAAATAATCTTGTAAGTAGAAATTGATAAATCAAACAAGTGTTATTAAATCTGTCCACTAGTGCCCAGAGTATTCCATCTGCTCCCTCCCCTCAACATTTACAGTCTTTCTATTTGGACAACAAAGCCTCAGCTTCAAAAGAAGTTTAAAATCATTTTTTTTTTCCTTTTTTTAATAAAAAATGATGTCCATATAAACAATGTTCATTTGCCAACCCCATTCATATATGTTACTTAATTAAGAAAGATAATTAGGAAAAATTATTATGGAATGTATTCACATAATGAAAGAATTGCCAGCACAACATATATATAGATACTTAAGACACAATTTACCTAACAGAAAACACTCATAGGAGATATTAATGACTTGCCAAAATATTTTTAAATTGATTTCAATTAGGGGGAACATATACTTACATTGAGTTCTAGAACACAGTGAGAAATTATAAATTCTTCTAGTGCAAGAATACTCTACTAATCCTGCAACAAATACAGCATCACTACTCACTGCCGTGGAGTCATTTCAGATTCATAGTGACCCCCCCCCC
>NW_006922141.1:918722-921728 GCF_000298275.1 Orycteropus afer afer
AAGAGAAAAATAAATTTATCTTAGGAAAATGGCTCACACACTTATAGAAGCTGGCAAGACTCAAATTCTTGGATCAAATGTCAAGCTGGAGGCTTTTCCAACTCACACAGCTGTAAGGGGCTGATGAGCTCAAGGTTGGCAAGCAGTACTGGGTGTTGACTCCAATGAAAGATAAATCCAAGATCTCCAGGCCGAATGGTGGATTGTTTGCTCACAGACAGTTGTAGGCAGCACAACTGGATCTGGAGCCACAGAAGAGTGTCTCTTTTCCCAGGATGCCCGTAAATATATTGCAAGCAGGCCACACCCCTAGGTAAACTCCCTTTCAGTGGATTGGCTGTTCAAAATATTTACATCTGACCCCATCATGGGAATAACCCACATCACAATTGCTTAAACCACACAGAATTTTGCTCCAGCCACGTTGACACACAGCTACAACTATCACAATCCTTTTAAATAAAACATAAGTCAATATCTTTAAATATACATGTAAATGCCAATAATTACTTGAAAAGTATATAACAAAGTTAAGTTATAAAATTAATTTGAATAAACTTAATTACACTATAGATGTAACAATTACATTCCACTATAAGCATCCCACTTAGATGTACAAAGCAAATAGCATGTTAAAATATATTTGACATAATTTTTATATAGTTAGCTATGATAGATCAAAGTAAATATTTTACCAAATACTTACACTCATTAAATCATTTCAAAATCATCTTTGTATAAGCAGCAAAAGCACATATTTCATGGAATAATTATATAGGGTAAGCAATGAGTAAAGTTTATTTAAAACTGCTCTTCAGTCACATAACAGAAAGTAAAATTATTTAAAAGAGTTATGATTGCCTTATTCTATTGTCTCACTCTCCCTCCTGATACATATATACACACACACACACACACACACACACATATATATATATATGCATTTATATATACATACACATACATACATACATATATATACACATGTTGTTGTTGTTGTTGTTTGCCGTCGAGTCAGACCCGACTCATAGAGACCCCTCCTTGGGTTTCCGAGGCAGTATCACTACGGAAGTAGATTGACCTATCTTCCTTCCGAGGAGTGGCTGGTGGACTTGAACCACCAGCCTTCTGGTTAGCAGTCAAGTGCCGTAGCTATGCTACCAGAGCTCCCATATATACACATATGTATATATATACACATATACATATATATATGTATATATATATATATATACACATATACATATATATGTGTATATATATATATATACACACACACACACACACACATACATACATATGTGTGTATATATATATATGTATATATATATATATATTAGGTCAGGACATCCCCAAAGCCTAACAAATCTATATCACTAAATGAATCCATGATGATATTTGATGTCACTACTTTTTGCATAGTAGTAACTGTGTTGAGTATATTAAAGACTGAGTATATTAAAGACTGCTCTATCACTAGTTTTCAAAAATAAAACATTCTCAACAAAACAAAAGACATTACATACCTGGGGAAACAAATAATACATGTTGTGTTTGGGGCCATCTATGGAATAATAGCATTTCAAAGAAAATAAAGACTAAGGCACTATAGTTTATCATTGTAGGTAAAGCAAGCATTTCATATATCCATGTGGACCATATATCACAGGAGCCAGTAATCTCCCCAAATCCTCGGTGGCCAGGAGAGTTAATGGTGTAAGTTCCTTACTTCTAATGAGGTTCATGGCTCATGTGCTCAAACCCAAGAGTGTACTTACAGGAAGTGGTTAGAGAACAAGGTCAATGGTATGGGTGTACAGGTCATGGTCCTTGACCATCAACCTTCAATGTGGGCATATTGGACATTTTTTTAATCAGAAAACTTTGCCATATATTAGAACCAACTGTTTAATTTATCTCATGAAACAATAAAAACATATTCTTTTTGCATTCTATATAACTATTATAGGTTAATGTCCAGGAAAATTGGAAGTTGTCAAAAATGAAATGAAATACAGAAAGATTGATATCCTAGGTATTAATGAGATTAAATGGACCCGTTTGGGCCATTTTGAATCAGACAACCATATGATATACTATGCTAGCAATGACAATTTGAAGAGAAATGATGTGGCATTGATTATGAGAAAGAATGTTTCAAGATCTATCCTGAATTACAATGCTGTCAGTAATAGGAAAATATCCATATGCCTACAACGAAGGCCAGTTAATACTACTATTATTCAAATTTATACACCAACCACCAAAGCCAAAGATGAGGAAATCAAAGATTTTTACCAACTTCTGCAGACTGAAATTGACCAAATATGCAATCAAGATGGGCTGATGATCACTGTTGATTGCAATGCAAAAGTTGGAAACAAAGAAGAAGGACCAGTGGTTGGAAAATTTGGCCTTGGTGAGAGAAATAAGGCTGAGGATCATAAGATAGAATTTTGCAAGACCACAGACTTACTCATTGCAAATATCTTTTTTCAACAACACAAAGTGTGGTTATATACATGGAATTCAACAGATGGAGTGCACAGGAATCAGATTGACTACATCTGTGGCAAAAGGAGATCAAGAAGCTCAATATCTTCACTCATAAGATTCAGAAGGGGATGTAGTGTGAGGGATATCATAGCTGATGTCAGATGGACCTTGGCTCAAAGCAATGAACACCAGAAAGGAGTTTAATTATATTTTATTGACTATGCAAAAGCATTCAATTGTATGGATCATACCAAATTATAGATAACATTGAGAAGAATGGGAATTCTAGAACACTCAATTATACTCATGAGGAACCTATACATAGACCAGGAGGTTGTCATTTGAACAGTACAACAGGACAGTGCATGGTTTAAAATCAAAATGGGAGTGCATCAGGGTTGTATCCTTTCACCATACTTATCCAATCTGTATGCTGAGCAAATAATCAGAGAACCTGGACTATCTGAGGGGGCTCTGGTGGTGCAGTGCCTAAGGCATTTGACTGCTAAC
>NW_006922141.1:921828-928586 GCF_000298275.1 Orycteropus afer afer
ATAATCAGAGAACCTGGACTATCTGAGGGGGCTCTGGTGGTGCAGTGCCTAAGGCATTTGACTGCTAACGAGAAGGCTGGCAGTTTAAATCCACCAGCCACTCCTCAGAAGGAAGGCTGGGCAATCTACTTCCATAATGATATATCCCTCAGAAACCCGAGGAAGGTTGGTTATGAGTTGGATCCAAATTGATGGCAGTGAGCTTGGTTTGGTTTGGTTTTTGGACTGTATGTAGAGGAATGTGGCATCACGATTGGAGGAGCAATCATTAACAACACGTGATACCCTGAGGGCACAACTTTACTTGCTGAAAGTGAGGATGAGTTGAGGCACTTACTGATGAAGACTGAAGACTACAGTCTGTAGTATGGATTACATCTCAATATAAAGACAACAAAAATCCTCACAACTGGGCCAATAAGCATCCCAATATATGGAGAAAGATTGAAGTTGTCAAAGACTTCATAGTACTTGGTTCTAAAATTGACACCAATGGAAGCAACAATCAAGATATCAGATGACGTATAGCACTGGCCAAATTGGCTGCAGAAGATCTCTTTCAAGTTTCTTTGTTCAAGTGCCGAGGAAGAAAGATGTCTCTTTGAGGACTAAGGTGAGCCTGACACAAGCCACAATATTTTCAATCGCTTCATATGCATGTGAGAACTGGACAACGAATAAGGAAGACTGAAGAAGAGTCCATGTTTTTGAGTTGTGGTGCTGGTGAAAAATGCTGAAAGTACCATGGCCTGCTAAAAGAACTAGCAAATCTGTCCTGGACGAAGGGCAGCCAGAATGCTTCCTGGAAGTGAGAATGGCCAGACTTGGTCTCACCTACTTTGGTCATGTTTAAAAACCATCACTTGTGTTTCTACACATTCCAAAGAAACACAATCCCACAGAGTGTGGAAATTACCAAACAATATCATTAATTTCGCACACAAGTAAAATCGTACTGAAGATATTTCAAAAATGGTTGCAGCAGTATGTTGCCAGAGAACTTCCAGAAATACAAGCTGGATGCAGAAGGGATTGTGGAGTGAGGGATATCATAGCTGATAACAGATGGACATCTGACATCTAGCCTTACATTAAAGTAGTTCAGTAGTATGAATAGTCTTTCTATGTTGCTTGCTGGTGGGCAGGTTGTTTCTAGTCCTACTTCTCATTCTCTATGTTAAACTTCATGGTCAAATCTTTACGTGACAATTGCAGGTCCAACACTGTTTCTCTGTTTCCATGTGACAATACGCCAGGGACCATTCCCTGGAGAAGGATATCATGCTTAGTAAAGTGGAGGATCAAGGAAAGAGAGGAAGGCCCTCAACAAGATGGATTGACACAGTAACTACAATGATGGCCTCAGATATAGCAAGGATCATGGAGCTGGCACAGGACTGGGCAGCATTTTGTTCTGCTGTATGTAGGGTCGCTGTGAGTCAGAGAGGACTCAGCAATACCTAACAACAACAACGACTGTATTTTTTTATTGTTTTAGCTCTGTTTTTGGTCTATTTATATGCATTATTTCATACTAATTTATGGTGAGTTATAAATGATATTTTGTGTAATGTATTTCTTTAAATGCAGTTAAATTTTATTTAAGTTTCACAATTTTTTTCAAAAGCTTTTTCCTAAAGCATATGGGTTTCTATTCTATTTCTATTTTAATTCTTTTAAAAACCAAACTAAACCTACCCATCAAATTGATTCCTAAATATCGAACCTATAGGACAGGGTAAAGTGCCACAGAGGGTTTCCAAGGCTGTAAATTTATGGAAACACACCCCCTCATATTTGTCCCACAGAGTGGCTGTTGGGTTCAAACTGCTGACCTTTTGATTAGCAGCCCAATGTTTTAACCACAGTTCTATCAGAACTCTAATTCCTTTGGTCTTCGTTTTTCCCCAGACAATATTTTGCTGATTCATACTTTTTGATTTTCAAATTCAAATCTACTGTTTTCTTCACTGGTAGAGCTTCCAATTTTTGAAAAACAATTAAACTCAGGTCAATAGTCAAATGATTGTCAGGTTGGAGTTGTATATGCTGCTAATGCTGGGGGACAAATACAATAAAAGCAATAATTTTGGGGAAAATGCCAAGGGTAAAATGTCAACTGTTCAGATGATTAGCCATCTATAAGAGAATAAATAGAGCTTTCTTTAAAGGTGGAGGTAAGAAAGAACAATAGGAAGTAGAGGGACTCAGTCTTGAGAAAATCCATGCTGAATGTTCTCTCTTTTCTTCATTAAGTTGATGGTGACATCAACAACAGAGAATGACAAGGTGGAGTTTTGTAGCAGATTGGAGTAGAGTGGAAAAGTCATGATTTGATTTGTTTGTAACCTTAATATTGTTTTCACATTTCTAAAAATTCATTTTTGCCTCAGTGCACTTAATTTTCTTAAATCAATGTTCTTCCATGAATGTCTTATGTGGATAGGTAAATATTTTCCATATAAATGGATTTCTTTAAAACCATTTATTTAAATTTTTCCTTTGAAAGCTTTTGAATCTCTTTCCTTTAATACGCCTAATATTTCTTGGCATTTAGAATAGGAAATAAATTATCTTCTCTTTAATCATTCCCTTTTATTTTATTTTTACATTTCTTTCTATTTAAAGAGGAATTTGCTCATCCACCAAATACTTCCGAAATTTTTCTACTTTTTGATAAGTTAATTTCTGCTATTTGTGTAACAAGAACAGTAAGAATGGAATCTTCACCTTTGATATGAAAATCCAAAATTATATTTGCTTTATCTGAGTTAATAAGAAGTATTTATGAGGGACTTCTTTTTGCATTAATTCCTTAGTTTAGGGCTCTTATGACCATGTATGTCATACAAATTCTAGCCCACATTAAAGTAGCTCAGTATACAAATAGTCAGGAGAGCATGGCAGAGACATGTACTATTTTTCATATGTTGCTGTGCTGGTGGGCAGGTTGTTTCTAGTCCTGCTTCTCATTCTCTGTGTCAAACTTCATGGTCAAAGCTTTGTGTGACAATTGCAGGTCCAATATTGTTTCTCTGGTTCCATCTGACAATATTTAACATTCCTACTCATTCCATAATGACAAGAATATCCAAGGTGTTTGAAGCAAAAATTATTTAAAATAATTTGACTAAAGGTATAGAATATGTCATAACAAAAGCAGAATCTTTTGAATTATTATTCTTTATTTTTTCTGCATAAAATATTTAAATTAATATATGATTATTCCCTGATCCATTCACATCCATCCCTGTAATAAAGAAACAAATAAATAAAACCCAGTTGTTGGTGAGTCAATTCTGACTCCTGACATCCCCATGGCATTCCCATGTGCAGAATTTTGATCCACAAGGTTTTGAAGGCTATACTATTTTGGAAGCAGAGATCTTTTGGAAGCAAGTCACTAAGGTTTTCTTACAAGACACCTCTCTTTGGGTTCAAACCACCAAACTTTTGGTCAGTAGTCTATTTATTAATGATTTGTGCCACTCAGAGATCTCTATCATACTCCCTGCTTGTTTAAACATCCACAAACATAACATCACCTATACTGTAAAGTTCTTTTTATTTGGTTCTTTTAAAAAAGTGAGGTCATGCACAACATTTATTTTCTAATTTGCTTCTTTTTGCTAAAAATATATCTTAGGCAGTTGTTGAACTCAATATCACCATGTTGTTATTGTTACATGCTGTCTGACTTACTTAATATCATTTAGCATACATACCAAAAAACCAAAACCAAACTAACCATCATTGAGTCGACTCCAACTGATAGCAACCCCCTTTGGGTTGCCTAGGCAGTAAATCTTTACAGAAGTAGATTGCCCAGCCCTTCTACGGAGTGGTCATAATTATTTAGATATTCCCTCTTTTTGAACACTCAGATTGTTTTTAGCTTTTGACACTGCAGATGTGAGAATGAATATTTTGCCAGTGCTATATTTGAACTATTATTTGAATATTTTAATTGAATAGATAGCCAAGGGAATATTTTTTTAAGTAATGTTTATTTTGATGAAAGACTATAAGATTACTTTCAAAAAGGTTGTGTACAGCTTCTCACTAGTCATGTGTAAAAGTTTGTACTTCCCTGCATTTCCAGGAAATTTGGGCAGGACTTAAATGTTTGACAATCAGGTGAATAAAACATATTTCATCATTTTTACTTCTGCTTGTAGTTGTCTGAATACTAGCAAAATTGAACACCTGCCTTATATGTTAATGTGACATACATTTCCTTACTCATGGATTGCCTACTTAGCATGCTATTTTTTATGTTTGTTTTTATTAATAAGTTGTAGGGGGCCTTTCTATATTAGGATCATCAAATTTCTTTGGCCTACATATTGCTATATTATTTAAATATGTGATTTTCCTTAATGTTTTTGGATTTGTTCTCTTGCTTAAGAAGTTCTCCTCTATATCAATACTATGTAAGAGGTTTGGATTAGATAATTTCTGTTACAAAAATTTATGATTTAAATTTTAAATTCCTAGATGATCAACAAAGAACAATTTAGCATGATAGCAATAGCTTTAACGAGGCAGGGAGCCGTGAATGACTGACAGGAAGTTGTACAGAGTTAACTAAGCTCCAGAGTCCAGAAGAGCTCCTGAAAATGTACTCTCCTTAAGCCATTTTAAAATTTGGAAATAACAGATAACTCTCTAAATGCATATGATTCTTCATGATCATATGTAAACCAGAGTGGTGGTGTTGGTTGGTGCTGTCAAGTCAATTTCCAACTCACAGAGACCCCTTATGACCCATAGATTTTCTAGACTATAATCTATGTGGGAGCATACTGCTAGAAATTTTTCCCTTTTTTTTTGGTACTTCTGGGTGAGTGTGAACCACATTGTTTTCTGCTGGCAGCCAAACACTTAACTGTTGTGCTACCTGGACTTCTGATAAATTAGAGTAGTAGCTATAAAATTGAATTAGGAATTCTATATTTATATTTAATTTATCTCAGTTAAACTAATCTTTTTCTTATTCTAGATTTTCATTCAAAGTTTTTAAATTATACACATATACTTTAATAAATACCTCTATTCTTCTTGTATAAAAAGATTGAAATGCTCTCTGTATACAATTCTCAAAGTCACTTAAAAACTTCTGTAAGTTGCATATGCTATTCTTAGTTTTTTAATGCTGCTAGAACAGAAACACCACAAAATTTGTAATATTTTAATGTTCATGTTTGATATGTGACAACATGATATGTTTGGATACATATTATTTTTTTTCTTTATGCAAATAAAAACTAAATATGAATTAAATAGATATACATTAAGAAGAACTACTAAGGTACTACTATGTAAACCCTGAGATACTGCAACAAATATTTAAGCATTCATTCAGAAAATTTACATTTATTGCTTGTACTTTTTAAGATAATGAAAGATAATAGTCTTACTTATAGTTTGATGTTATTATTAGTTACTGAGTTGATTCTGACTTATGAGACCTCACATGTGCAGAGTAAAATGCATTTTAGTAATATAAATAATTCTCTTCCACTCATTTTCTACAGAATAAGTGCATTGAAAAATAATTGCCAAATCCAAGGTAGGAAGTCTATTTTTCAAGGCTTTTGATACATATTTTTAAATTGTCATTCAAAATATATTTGTCAACTTACACTGGAATCAGCAAATATATGACTGCATCTTTTATGACTCACAGTGCTGATTATTATCATTGTCAAAATGAACCAAAAACAGATACACATTATTGCCTATCAACATACTACTTACTGTTGGACATTCACTGGGGAAATAATTAAATTAATTTTAGTTTAAAAAACTAACTAAATAAATAAACAACTGAATTTCCAGTTACTGTCATCCCAAATGTTTATAACATGTAGTTGAGTTCTAAACAGTTAAAGACCAGATGTCTATGATTTCATGTTTTTAATGTGTGTGTTTTTGTGTGTATATATATACTTACATACTTATTTGTGGGTATAGACATGTGAGTCTCCAGTTTTAAACAACTGAATGCAAGCAGATAGAGGTTAATGATAACTAGTCAGTGGTGGAATTATGGGTAGTTTGCAGAGGCATTTAGGAAAAAGGCTTGACTATCAATTTCTGAATGATCGTAGTTATAGAAAACCCTATGCAGCGCACTTCTACCCTGCACATGTGTAGTTGACTTAAGTCAGAACTGACTCAACAGAAGCAGACAATGATGCTACTTATGGCATAGACAGATGAGATTATGATATGATATTCAGACATGACTTCCTCATCTCATGAACACTAGGTAGCTCAGAGAAATAACTATGAAATCTAGTCAACAAGTTAGGAGATTTTCTTATATAATTGTTAGTAATTGAGATAGGGTCTTAGTTAAGTAGCGTTGCTGCAACAAAAACATCAGAAGTGGCTTTAAAGAACAGAAATATATTATCTCACAGCAGGCTAGATGTCCGAGGTCAGAGTGATGCTCTTTTTCTCTGTAAGCTCTAGGGGAAGACCCTTGGTTTTTTCAGCTTCTGTAATATAGGCATTTCTTGGCATCCCTTGGCTCAAAGACAGATGCTCAAGTGTTACTTTCTTCCTGTGTGTTTGTGATCCTCTGTGCATACTTTCCACTTTTATAAAATACCACTCAGAAGGCATTAGGCTCAGAACCTGCCCTACTCTAGTAAGATCTTGTTAACTTTAAAAAAAAAAAAAAAAAAATCTATTCCCAAACAGAGTCACATTCAAAATCACAGGGCTTAAGACTTTGACATATCTTTGTC
>NW_006922141.1:929001-931329 GCF_000298275.1 Orycteropus afer afer
CAGTCAAGTGCCTTAGGCACTACACTACCAGAACTCCTAGAATTAGTTTAAACAAAAAACAGACAAATAAAAACTCAAACACACTGTCATTGACTCTGACTCATAGCAACCCCCATTGGGTTTCCAAGGCTGTGAATCTTTAAGTAGATTGCTTCATCTTCCTCTCACAGACTGGTGGGATTGAACTGCTGACCTTCTGCTTAGTGGCCAAATATCTTATCTACTATGCCACCAGAGCTTAGCTTAGTAGTACAGATACCCTAGGTTTACAGAAATCACATAGCTCTCAGTCTCTCAGAGTTTATTGATTTTATTGGTAGAAATGAATGAAATATGATTCGAATTCCAATCTGTCATTCTCTTTATCAGTTGAAATCCAGTTCCTAAGTGCATCTATATTATCTGGAGAGCCTCTTAAACCAGAGAAAGGTGGATCCCATACCAAAAGTTTCTGACAGGAAATCTAGGATGAGGCACAGAATTTACATTTTTAACTTATGCTGTTTATTTACTTATGCTGCTTGTTTGACAACCAAATTTTGAAACCACTGCTCTGTAACTTATGCTCTTTGTCCACATCAAATATAAGAGTTAATCTTTATTTGCACACATAGAAAAAGGTTTTTTTTTTTTTTTTTTCCTTACCCCATACTACATGTTTTTCTGGTTGGTAAAAATATTTCTGGTTATTAGAGGCTTAAGTCAAGATCTATATTTTTCTTTTACCCTGTATTACAGATCTATCTATATTAGAATAAACTAAATATATTTGTTGTATTTGTGGAATAGGGTGATACAGAAGAGGCACTAGAAATAGTAGTGATGGGTTATAAATAGAAGAAAGAAGTGATAGTTATTCTATTACAATGTAGGATGAAACAAAGTTTGATTTTAATAAATAGGATTGCACCAGGAGTGTTAACACAAAATAAAGACCCTTTGGAAGGCACAGGCTTTTTTTTTTTTAGAGAGCAGACTATTCTATTTAAAAAAAAAAAAAAAAGGATGTATGAGACCAGAAGAACTAGATGATGTCCAGCTAACAATGTCAACCAACCACTAGGAGGGGCATCTATTGCAGGAGATCCTGGATAGAGTAGGAGATGTGTGGAACAAAACACAAAATCATTAAAAGAAAAGAAAAGGGAACGCCTGAGACTATGGCCCCTAGCTGCCCTTCAGGTCTAGAATTAAACCCACTGCTGTGGCTTCCACCCAAACAAAAGACAAGCATATGAGCTGAACATTTACATTAGGTAGATAAACTCCTTGGAAAGATCAATCATGGGAGAATAGAAAGGCTGTGTATGCACAGGGAGACAGCTCAGGGGGCAGGAGTGCATGGGAGGGGAAGACACAGGGAAGAAGTAACTGTGGGGAGTGAGAGGGGAGCTGTTGTATTGTGGGAAACTGCAGTGAATATCATGAGACAAAATGTATGTGACCTGCTGTGTGGAGAATGAATTTGCTCTATAAACTTTCACCCACATCACAGTATTTTTTTTTTTTTTAAAGGTAAGGATATAGAGAGTAATGCAATTCAAAGAGGAATTCTAGAAAAGTAGAGAAGACATAGAAGGACTGAAATTATATTTATTGTTGAAGTACCTGACATTTGTAGTTAATAAAGAGGCAATGTCACTACTATTTTCTAAATAAGAACTGAGGATTAACTTTAAGTGCTGCTTAAAAAATGTAATCAAAACAGGGAAAATTAATATATTTTGCAGTACTCTGAGATAAATACATATTATGAAGCCTCAGATAAAAAGACAGCTACATATTTTTGGATCTTTATTCTCCTGGTGTCCTATTTACTGGTTGACTTTTGTGATTTTCCAGCATCACAAAATACTGTGTCCAAATAAATTTCTTAATATTATAATTAAAACATTCAAATATAATTGTATGGAGTCAACATAATTTCAAAATAGTTTTCTCATTTTGCAAATAAAAATAACAATAATAGTACCAAAATGCCTCAAAATGAGCTTATTTTGAATAGACGTATCAGCATAAAGTTTACATCCCCAATTTCAGTGAGTCTATTTTGAACTTATCAGTAAAACTTTATCAGTTAAAAAAAAAATAATAAAAACTTATCAGTAAAAATAAAAACCAAATAATGGTATTGTTTTAAAACATATTTAAAAATATAATTTAAATTCGGACAATACTGAAATGCCATCAAAGTTAACAAAGAAATTTTTTTAAATGGGGTGAGCTGATAAAACATCTTGGTCTTAGAAGGGAAGGCAAGATTTTTATAACCAGGAAAAAATATTTGGATCCTTTGACTATAAAATGGAGATTAATTTTAAATCTATT
>NW_006922141.1:931550-948375 GCF_000298275.1 Orycteropus afer afer
CCAGCCTTCTGGTTAGCAGTTAAGTACCCTAGGCACTATGCTACCAGAGCTCCCTGTATGAGATTAAGGATGGACAATGCAAGTTACAGCTACAAATTATGCTAGACTCCACTTTGCTTAGATGAGTATTAAATAAATTTGGTTTAATAACAAAGTGGCATAATGAGAGTGAACTTTTACTGAGCTTTGTCTGTAATTATTCCAGGTATTGGGGTCACCACAGTGAATAAGACAAAATGGAATAATATAACATTGCCTTGTGGAAATAAAAATTTAGCAAAGATGTCAAAATCAATAAATAAAGGCTACAGATAATACATAAGACATTAGAATAGAGTGAAGGGGACTAGCATTGCTGGCCAGGTAGTCAAGTTACAATATAAAGCAGAATAGTATATGTGACTTCAATTTTGCAGTGATGGAGAGTGGCTATGAAGTACTCCGCAAGTTCTCAGACAAAAAGTTTTAGGTGACAGTTTTCTGCTTACAAGTTGCTGTTCCTTGTTCTACTGAGCATTGCTGGTGTTTCTTCCTGTTTCGGGGTTGTTCCTTGTTTGCAAAGATCAACTCCCATTCAAAGTTTGGTTCAGATATTAATATTATAATGCCACACATCATTAAGAAGTATGAATGGTTTACATAGTGAGGCTTTCTAGGGATAGCAGAAAAGAAGTGCCTTCTTCATCCTGCCATGTGGCTTGAGTAGAAGAAAAATGTGGAACAGAACTTCAATTACAGTATTCCCTGAGACTACTGCCTTTAAACCTTCAACTGCAACTAGCCCATTAGGTCATCTTTTGTTGTTGTTGTTTTTTGCCATCGAGTAGGACCCGACTCATAGCGACTTCTCCTTGGGTTTCCGAGGCAGTATCACTATGGAAGTAGATTGTCCAACCTTCCTTCCGAGGAGTGGTTGGTGGGTGTGAACTGCCAGCCTTCTGGTTAGCAGTTGAGGGCCTTAGCCACTGCACTACCAGAGCTCATCTTTCTAGCTAAATGAAAATTGGCTCACAGAATAAAGAATATCCCTCAGGAGTACTGTGTTCCTTTAGAAATTCACCTACAAAGACAAAACAGTCAACAAATACTTTAAAACAAAGATGAGAAGATAAGGGAGCAGAGAAACTAGGTTAATAGAAATGAAATAAACAGAACCAGAATGTTTACACATTGTGAAGAATGTAAACAATGTTACTGAATGATTTGTGTAGAAATTTTTAAATGGGAACCAAAACTTCTGTGTAAACCTTCACTGGAAACACAGCAAAATGTTATTTAAAAATAAATAAATACAATGGCTTGAGGGAAAGAAAGCACGGGGCCAAGGCGAGGTCTCCCATGCTAGCCTGGTCGGAAGCTGTATGCTTTGAACTTGCCACTAACATCATGTGATTTAGTGCAGATTTTTTTGTTCACTTGTCTAAATATGGGGCAAGAAGGAAAGAGGAAGGTATGGTGCTTTTAAGTTGTCAGCAGTCAAACATCAAATATGAAGTTGGACTGTTTATTACAGTTCATCCCTGATGGTTGACTGATAACTAAAATGTGCCATAGTTTATTTAATTGAAATTAAATTTATTTAAGGAAGCCATTACTGTATTTTGTGAGGCCTGTAGCCTGAGTCTAATAAGGAAGGAGAAGGCTTTATTAAATGTCTGCTAAAGAGGCCTGCCTTGTATATTCCAAGACGTGAAATGAATGCCTTGGTAACTATCAATAAGGCCTGGAACTTCTAAGTGAATACAAAGTGCTCTGGCAAGGCCTTGTCTTATGGCTTTAGTGTACTTAGAGACATGTATGACCTTGATTTATATTCTGAATATCTGTGACATAAGAAATTCCAAGAGTTTTTTTTTTACCCCAAAAGAAGCAACCTTGGATAAGGAATTCTTGCTGTTATTGGCCACCCCAGATAACCAGATAGCTGACAGTGGGTACAAAAGTCTGAAAAAATGAACAGAAGGGACCAATTTTTGGCTAGGGCAAACAGGGCTACGTTGGTGGCCAGAAGATTGGGCAATTATGCTAATACTTAAAATATTGTGGCTAAAGGATTAAACCAACAAGTCTCCATTGAATTCTATCATCTGTGATGGTTTCTACATCATGTCATCCATGTCTATATCAAGGCAACTTCCTTTCTTATTTTCTCGGTTTCTCCCAGGCCCGAACACTCTGAGTAGTTAATGATTCTAGGAGAGGAATAGCTTTACCCTGCATTACAGTCTCGGAAAAGGGAAAACAACTTCTAGCAAATTGGATATGCCAAAGGGCCCAGATTTAGCTCTATCTGGAACATACCGTTTCCATTTTAACAAGGATATTTCAGTGACCATATTTGGGGATGGAAGGCATAATAGATCACTGCATATGACAAGTTATAGGCCTAAGAGCCAGTGAAAGCCTCCATTTGTGGAAGAGCCCAGTATATGGCAAACAATTTTCACTCTGATGGTGAGTTACTGTGCATTACTTAGTATGGCTCTTCTAGTCATGGTATTCATAACTCCCACCAAAACACTGGTGGATCTATGCAAATGTGAGGTGCTTGTGGACTACCAAGGGGATTGGATAGCTTATTAGTAATTTAAATAAAGTACATGGTACCCTTGTGGTATTGGGACCATGCAAATACGGTGTATGGAACCCTAATGTGGGGATTGGTCAGGTCTGTCATTCTGCTAGGCTTAAACTGAGCCCTCCCAGAGACAGAAGAGGAGATCTCACATCCATCAAGAGTGAGAAGCTTGGAGTAGAGAATGTCCTTGGACCTGAGATCCCTGCGATGAGAGACAGCAGAGAAATAGCAGCAGAACCAAGAGATTGGCACAACACAGAGTAGTGGCTTTCTGGCCTGCAGAGTAAGAAAGCTGAGTGTCTTTAGGCTTGCTGAAAGAGTGGGATGCATCTAGCTGCACCTCTTGGCAGAGCTAAAAGAGCTTTGGTCGCAACTGTTGACTTGCCCAAGCAAAGCAGAGGTCAGGTGGAGAGGCCGAAGAGAGGGATGCCTACTGGCATGGCTGAGGGGAGACCATCATGATCTAAGAATTGTATCCTGAGCATTCCTGAACATGAATTGTAACCTGCTACTTCCCTAATAAACCCCATAATCATGAGTATCGTCTGTGAGTTCTGGGTGGCCATTACAATGAATTATAGCACATAGCAGAGAAGCATAAAGTGCTGTGGGAGGGACAGTTGGTGTCAGAATTGGCAAAAATATTGGAGGGTAGTGGCATGCCTGACTTCCACCTTATGGGAATCAGCTTTGAGCTATTGCTCTTGATCCTTAATTCTCCTCCTCATGGAATTAGAGGAGGTCAGAGGATGCCACCGCCATGCCATTTTTGCAGATAACATGCAGTGCAGGATTGAGGAAGGCAATTTCTGGCATCAGAAGGCCATGGGCAACATATGGCCATTATAGGCGGTCCAAAGAACACAAATAGCATGAATGGAAGTTACTAAAGCCTCAAAAATGAAGTCGGCTTTTAGGGGCACTCATATAAGTCACTGTTGTATTGAAATCTGGACAGTTTAGAGTTTTTTACTATAAGGGACTTTATTCAAAATGTGCCAATGTATATCAAATTTAATTGTGAAAACTATATTCTCTCAAACCCAAAAAGACCTGGAAAATGTTGTTTTAGTTCTCAAGATGTTGAGAGAGGCACAATAGCCGTTTCTTTACAGTGTCAGGAACGAGAAAGTCCTTAAGTGACCAAATAATGCCCAGACAATTAAAGAAATAAAGTGACAAGACCTTGTACTATGTGTGGCAATGGGCCATTCTGTTATTTATTTATTTATTTATTTATTTTGAGCTCCTTTGTCTGTGCATGTCCTGAATGAGTTTGTCAAATAAATCACCTCAGGAGCAGGGGGAATGTGATACTAAGCCTTTACTACCAGAAAAAAGTTGGATTCAGGTAGGTAAGATCTTGCCTGCAAAAATTTTATGCAATGACAGAACTGTTGAGATAAACTCTGTAAGAAGTCAAGTAGAGATATATCATTTTGCTTCAAATATGAAAGCAAACTGTACCTGAGAAACTGTTAAAATTATCTCTGAACAGAACATACAAGCTAAATCTATGACTGCAAAATATGTATCAGTCGCTGATTGGATGGAGTCAATGAATTTAAATAACATTAATTTTGGGGTACCTGAATGGATGGGATCATTGCAGTAATCCACTGGAAGGCAAAATTCATTCTTTTTAGATATTATAACATGACAAATTGGGCTTTTAAGCAGGAAACACTGGGCACAATCACTCCTTATTTAAACAGGCTTTATATGTTGTTGTTGTTGTTGTTGTTAGATACCATTGAGTACAACTGTCCGCATAGGGTTTTCTAGGCTGTAATCATTACAGAAAAAGATTTCCAGGTCTTCTTCCCATAGAACTAATGTATGGATTCAAACCACCATCCCTTAGCTTAGCAGCTGACCAATTAAATGTACTACTGGCTCCTTAGGCCTTGTATAACCAAAACCAGACCCATGGCTATCACCTGGATTCTGTCTCATAGTGACCTTTAGTACCTAGTGGAACTGCCCTATAAGAATTCTAAGGGTGTAAATATTTATGGAAGCAGACTGCTGCATTTTTATCTCATGGAGTGACTGATGGATTCAAACCATTGGCTTTTCAATTAGCAGCCACGTGCTTTCATCAGTGTTCCACAAGGACTCCTAAGTCTTTTATATTGACCCAAACCAACTGCCTTCAAATCAGTTCTGACTCATAGCTACTCCCATTGGATTTTCAAGGCTATAAATATCTACAGAAATAGATTGTGTCATTTCCCTCCCATAGAACAGTTAATAGGTTTTCAACCACTGACCTTCTGGTTAGCAGTCAATTGTATTATAGTAGGGTGCAATTCTCGAAGACACTATTAATTTATATGCTAAAAAAAAACCACACTCAAAGCTGTGAAGTCAATTCAACTCATAGCAACCCCTCCTTAGGTTTCCAAGGTGGTATCTCTACAGAAGTAGATTGCCAAATAACCCCTCCCAGAAGTGGCTGGTGGGTTTGAACCACAAGCCTTCTGGTTAGCAGTCAAATGCCTTAGACACTATGCTACTAGAGCTCCTAATTTATATGGGTCCATGCTAATTAATTAACTGGAATTGGGAAACATGGATGGAATCACATTTTGTCAAGCTGATGGTAAGTGCCAAAAATTTTATTTCATTTTAATTTACTATTTATTAGGTTGGGACATCTTTGTCTAGTATAGATTATTTTAGGGCAAGGGCAACTGTAACTATGGAGATTTTAGGAAAGATAATAGTTATGATAGTTGAGGAGAAGCATACCTGTTTGTCCTCTATTTTATATTCATTAAGTCCTTCCAATAGGTGAAATTCCTTTGTATTGTATGGAATATGATTCTATTTAAAATATCTAAAATATTAACAAAAATCATAATAAAAGAAAAATAAGAAAGGCAGTGGTAAGTAAAAATGAAAGACAGAGGTTATCTCTAAAATAGGGGTAAAGGAGGGTGGAAAAGGGGATTAACATGTGTAAATATATAGACAACTGATAATATTATATACTTGGACTTAATCCTGTACTCATGAATTTATAATATATTTGAAGTTCATAACTAATATAAATATTATACATATATTTATATATAGGTGATCTGGTGGGATAGTCCTTAAGACATTTGACTGCTAACCAGAAAGCTGGTGGTTCAAACCCACCAGCCACTGCTTGGAAGGAAGATTGAGCAATCTATCTCCATAGAGATACCACCTTGGAAACCCAAGGAGGGGTTTTTATGAGTCAAGATCGACTCAATGGCAGTGAGTTTTTGATATTTATATTTAATATGCTATGTTGAAAAGAGATTATAAAATATAACAAAATCCTCCAATACCCTGGTGGATTGTAAATGTTCTCCTTGTTGTTCACTCTAACTTTGCTCTATATATTATGAAACTATATTGCTAAGGACATACATTTATAAAATTGTAATTTCCTGGTAAATTTAAATTCTTGCCTCTCAATACCATATAAAATTGTGATTTTTGACTTAAAATTATTTTGAATGTCATTAATGTAGCCATACTAGTATTTATATCTATGATATACAAGATATGCCTATGTCCTTAGAAGAGAAATATTGCATGTTTTAGAGATATGTTGAAATAGTAAACCCATAAAAAGAAAAATGAAAATGTGGAGGAGTAGATGAATGTGCCATTCTGAACAATAATTATCCAATATACTTGACTACTTGTAAAATTTTAAACACTTAAAATAATTAATTTCTACAATCTTATTCTAATAAAGTAATTAACATGAATGACATGAAAGTTATTACATTTTTCATCAGGTGTATGAGCCTAAGATTATAAATCCTCTGATGAAATTTAATAGTCAAGAAGTCTCTTAAACATTGTTTGTGAGGTCTATTATTGAAAGGTAAGAACACTGTCATTGAACTCAAGTTCAAGAACAGACTAATAATATTGAAGTAAAGAGCAAACACAAAAGAAATTACATGTATTATGGATTGAATTGTTGTTAGGTGCCATTGAGTCAGTTCCAACTCAGAGCAATCCTATGTACAACAGGATGAAACAGTGCCTGGTGCAGCCCTATCTTCATTATTGCTGTGATGTTAGAGCTCATTGTTGTGGTTGTATTAATTCATCTCATTGAGGATCTTCTACATTTTCACTTACTTTACTTTAGCAAACATTACATCCTTCTCCAGGGGCTGGTCCCTCCTGATAGCAAGACCAAAATACAAAGACAAAGTCTTATCATCCTCCCTTCTAAGGAGAATTCTGAACATACTTTCTTCAAGATAGATTTGTTCATTCTTCTGGTACTCCATGGTGTATTCAATAGTGTTTGCTAACACCATAAATCAAATGCATCATTTCTTCTTGGATCTTCCTTATTCATTGCCCAGCTTTTGCATGCATATGCAGCAAGTGAAAATGCCATGAGTTCGGTCAGGTGGACTTTAGTCTTCAAAGTCACATTTTTGTTCTTTAACACTTTATAGATTTTTTTTTTTTTGAAACAGATATGCCCAAAGCACTATGTTCTTTGATTTATTGACTACTGATTTCATGGGTACTGATTATAGATCTAAGTAAGAGGAAATCCTTGACAACTTTAATATTTTTTTTCCATTTATTATGATGCTTTTAATTATCTGTCGAGTTGTGAGGATTTTTCTTTTCTTTCTGTTAAATAATCCATACTGAAACCTATAGTCTTTAATCTTTACCACTAGATGCTTTAGGTCCTCTTCATTTTCAGCAAGCAAGATTGTGTCATCAGCATATAGTAGGTTATTAATGAGTCTTCCCCCAAATCAAGATGCCACTTTCTTCTTCATATATGGATTGAATTATGCCATCCAAAAATATATATTATAAATCCTAACTTGTATGTCTGTGACCCAAGCCATGATATATCAATTGCCTCATATGTACATGAAAGGTGAACAATGAATAAGAAAGAATGAAGAAGAATTGATGCATTTGAATTATTGTACTGGTGAGGAATATTGAATGTGCCATGGACTGGCAGAATGAACAAATCTGTCTTGAAAGAAGTACAACCAGATTGCTCCTTGGAAGAACTGATGATGAAACTTCATCTCACACCCTTTGACATGTTTTCAGGAAATACAAGTCTCTAGATAAAGACATCATGCTTGGTAAATAGAGGGCCAGTGAACATAAAGAAGAACCTCAATGAGAAGGATTGAGACAGTGGTTGCAACAATGAACTCAAATATGACAACAATTGTGAAGCTGATATTGGTTGGGGCGGTTTTCTATTCTTTTGTACATACAGTCTTTATGGGTTGGAAGTGACTCCAAGTACCCAGCAACAACAATGCCAGTGGTTAGAATCTTTTTTGAGAATGGGTTATATTTTTTATGTGAATGAAACAAGATTAGTGTAGAGTGTGTATTGAGTCAATCTCATTTGAGATATAAAAGAGATGAAAGAAGCAATCTAGAGAAGCAGAGATGGGGGAAGAGAGATGACAAGTCACATGAAGATAAGCCAAGAGCAGAAGCTGAAGGAGACTCTTCCTCTAGAGCCAACAGATAGAGAAAGACTTCCCCTACAGCCAGCACCCTGAGTTCAAATTTCTAGCCTTCTTAACAGTAAGAAAATAAATTTCTATTTGTTAAAACTACCCACTTGTGGTATTTCTGTTATAATATTAATATGTAAGACAGAATTTGATACTAAAAAGTGGGACTGCTGCTCTAACAAATACCTAAAATGTGGAAGTGGTTTTGGAATTGGGTAATGGGCAGAGGCTGGAAAAGTTTTAAGATGTCCAATAGTAAAAGCTTTGAATGCCTTGCAGAGATTATTGTCAGAATTATGAATGCCACGGACAATTTTGATGAGATCGCAGAAGGAAGTGAAGAAGCCATGGAGAAATCCCTTATTGTCTTAGATAATACAGAATGTTGCTAAAATATGGATATTAAGTATGTTTTTTGAAGGCTTCAAAAGAAAATGAAGAACATGTTTTTGTACATGGAGGAATGATGATGCTTTTTATGTAGTGGCAAATAAATTATTTGAATTATGTTCAAATGTGTGGGGGAAGGTAGAACTTGTAATTGATGAGTTTGAGTATTTAGCTGAGGAAATTTCTAAGTAAAGTCTTCAAGGGTCAGGTAATTTCTCTTTGCTACTTATAGTAAAATGTGATGGGAAACATTTAGAATAATATTTGAAAATTTCTGTTGTACACACTAAAGACACCTGTCCTAAAATTTTCACCAAGAATGTGGCTGCCCAAAGGGATTAAGCCTATGACTAATGAATCTAACCAACTACCATGGCAGAAAACCCATCAGCTTAGACTGAAGGGGACAGAGAAATAATGAAAGGAAATAATGCTACCTCTTAGAATTCCACAGGCAGGAAACTAGCCAAAGGAGCTACACCTGCTGTCCTCCACGAAAAGAAAATAATCATCTCTGTAGCAGCTTGCATGTAAGTAGAACTGTTGGAAAGCACATGAGAAGCAAGACCTTCTCAATATCAAATGGTGTTTGCTGTCTCCTGAATTTCAAAGGGTGGAGCAACATCCTCCAATGTCTCAAAGTGTCACATCTTCACCAACTGAGGAGCTTCCATTAAGGTATGCAGGGTGATGGGGTGCTGCCAACAGCTGAAAGGGCAGGACTACCAAGCCCAATGGGAAAAAGAACAAAACCTGCAGGAGCCAAAGAGGTGATGTCACCACTCAGATGGACTAGGAGAACGAGGCTACCCAAAGCTGAGAGAGCTGAGTGTCCTGGAAGGTGAAGTTGAAGCCTAGGACTGAAGAGCCTCCCTCAGAATCCAAAAGGTGTGCCAATATCCAGAGTCTGGAGGGAGGGCCATTGCCCAAATAGTCTCATAGAAAGGAGGACTGTTTTCAAGTCTTAGTAGCTAATGCGATTTTTTTCTGCTGGGTGACAGATTTGCTTAGTGCTTATTATCCGTTCTTTCCCTCCAATTTCTCCATTTCTAATGGAAATATCTACCTTGTACCTGTTCCACAAAGTTCCACAAAACTTGTATTCTAGATTTCACAGATTCAAAAATGAAGAATTTTGCCCCAAGATGGAATATACTTAAAGTCTCACCCATATTTAATTCAGATGATTCAGAAAATGAGATTTTGAACTTGCAATTGATTTAAGATTTTTGGTATGATGTGATGAAGTGAATGTGTCTTGCATGTGTCAGTAACATACATTTTGGGATTCTAGGCATTTGGCTGCTAACCAGAAGGTTGACCAGTGGTTCAAAGCCACCAGCCACTCTGCAGGAGGAAGAGGGACCATATACTTCCATAAAGATTTACAGCCTCAGAAACCCAATGGGAGGTTGCTGTGAGTTGGAGTCGACTCAATGACAGTGAGTTTGTTCATTTTTTTTTTTTTTTTAAAGGGTGGAATGTTATGGATTGAATTAGATCCCCCAACGAGTATGTGTTGTAAATGTTAACCTCTATGCCTCTGGTAACATAGTGACTAAGGCACTTGACTGCTAACCAGAAGGCTAGCAGTTCAAACCCACCAACCACTCCTCGGAAGGATGGTTGGGCAATCTACTTCCATAGTGATACTGTCTTGGAAACCCAAGGAGGGATCACTATGAGTCAGTCTGACTTGATGGCAAATAACAACAACAACAACAACATGCCTATGGTTATAATGCTACTTGGGAATGGCTTGTCTTTGTTATGTTCAGGAGGCAGGATTAGTGTAGGGTGTTTTGAGTCTATCTCTTTCAAAATAGTGCCTAAGGCATTTGACTGATAACCAGAAGGCTGGCAGTTCAAACCCAACAGCTACTCCTCTGAAGAAAGACTGGGAAATCTACTTCTGCAGAGATACCTCCTCGGAAAACCAAGGATGGATGGCTGTGAGTCAGGATTCACTAGACAGCAGTGAGTTTGGCCTTTTAAAAAATAAATAAATAAATAGATATCTACTTGTTAAAGTCACCGATTTGTGTTATGTTTGTTATAACAGTGGTAGAAAACCAAGACAATAGACAAAACAGACTTAGGAAGAGGTAAGAGAAGTAGGAGTCAGATCTAAAGAAAGGAGATTTTTTTTTTTTTTTGTATTCTGGGAGAATAAACAGTGTTAAAATGAGTTGTGGGATGAGGAAGCAAAGAGGATTACAAGGGGGACTAAAATATGATTTAGTGTTATGATTGAAGTTCAAAATATGTGGGGATCAGGAATATATGTTGATATTATTTACTCATTATAGAAAACAACTATAGTAATACTCTGTATTTAATGTCACAAAATAAGAATAAATGCCACATATTGTTGTTGTTATGTGCTGTTGAGTCAGACCTGACCCATAGCGACCCTTCCTTGGGTTTCCAAGGCAGTATCACTACGGAAGTAGATTGCTCCATCTTCCTTCTGAGGAGTGGCTAGTGGGTTTGAATGGTTAGCAGTCAAGTGCCTTAGGCACTATGCTACCAGAGAAATAGCAATCATGCTTAAAATAATAAAACCAAAATATCATTCTTAGTTTAATGTTCTTGTCTAGCATAGTTCCTTCTTAGTGGGATTTGATTCATAGACTAATGCGAACAAGATTAGTATTTGAAGGACCCTGTGAATCCAATCATTGTAAGAAACTGAGGGAAGAAAGAGCATTGGGAAATGACTTGGTTGTTTTGCAGTTGGATTTTGGAAGCCAGTGAAAGAAATTACACCCATTTTTAGTAAATTTCATCTTGTTATTGCTTATCACTTTTCATTGTTGTATATCCTCAAACATACACACACAAACAGAAAACACGCAAACATTAAGTCCTTATTCTCTATCCTCAAATAATTCCAAAATGCCTAAGGTACTACTTAGAATTCATTTGGACTCTGAGTGACACTTCAGTCATGAAAAAATGTAAACAACAATGTTTTTCTAAGAAAATACAGTGTCAGTGTTTTCCACTAAAGCAGACCATACAAGCTTAATTATTTGAAAAGCCCAGTTTCTCATAAACTAAACAGAGTTAAACTTTGGACTGGTCATTAGGAGTTGTATGCCATATTTCTAACTCACTGTTTATCATAGATTAAAATATACTATATAATTTCTCAGGAATTGACAAAACCAACTTGGAGATAATGACACTTTTAGTTATAATCAAACAGATTTAAGGTAAAAAATATAACTGTGCTTCTAATGATCTGAAGGCACAAAGATCAAAGCCATCATAGATAAAAAGAGGAGGTTGTCACATACTGTAATGCATTGTATTAGGTAGGCTCATGCAATGTGTCACAATGAGTTTTTCTGTCCTTTAGGCTTTTGTAGATGCAGTAGCTAAATTTACAATTCAATTGAAAATGATATTTTCTAAGTTCATCTTGACTGAGTAATGCCCCAATATTCCTATCACTTATTTCTTGCTACAGTACTCTCTCTTCTTCTCAGTCTAAATACAAGAGACATATCATCTAATCATCTTAATTCTTTTGGCAGAATTCTACTTTATTTTATTTTTCAGAAAGACCTTCTTTATAATCCTTTTATAAAATGTTCTTTTAAGTTTGTTTGAATCAGTGGGTTGAAAAAGGAAATTTGGTCAATAATCTGACTACTAATCTCAAAATTCAAGAGAAATGGATATTTATTGTAAATCTTTAACATACTAGACTCGGTGCAAGTTCAGAAGATTCAAAGAAGAAAGACATTTTTTAACTTAGTATTCTCAGAGCTGATTAGGAAATATAGACAACCAAACAAGAAATAAAATGCAGTGTGGTGTAAGAAGTAAGATAGGTAGATGTATTACGCATTTCTGGGAGGGAAAATATCAATGGGTCTTTATAAAGATTTTGATGACTGAACTAGATTTTGAAGAATGATTAAGGGCTTGCCAAGCAGGCACATAAAATAGAATATTCCAAGCAAATAACATACTCTATATCAAGTGCAATAGAAATGAAACAATATAGTTTTCTCAGGAATATAAAATAATAATCTTGCTTTCATTATCAGACACTGTTGGTTGCCTATCCTAATGCAATTTCCCTTTCTTCATAGCTGGCAGAAAGATATTGATTGACTGATGGAATATGTTCTCTCTATAAGTAGCTATTTTCTCAGAAAGGAGAGCTTGGCCCATCTCCACTTCTCTGACAGATAACAACACTGTTATTAGTTGCTGTTGATTGGATTTTGACTCACAGTGAACCTATGTGACAGAGTAGTGTTATCTGGGCTGTAATCTTTATAGGAGCAGATCTGCAGGGCTTGCTCTTGTGGAGCCCCTGGATGGATTCAAACTGGCAACCTTTTGGTTCCCAGACAATAGCTTAACTGTTGCACCACTAGGGTGCCTATAAGATGATATGTGTTCATTAAACAATTTTCTTTTCTGTCTTGGGTAAGTTCGAAGGTTGCCTATCTAGGTTCCTTGCACCTAGGCTATGCCAAATATTGTTGTTGTGTGCCATTGACTTGGTTGTGACTCACAGCAATCAATACAATCGCCCCAAGAGTTTCCAAGGCTGTAATCATTATGGAAATAGATTGCCTCATCTTTCTCCTGAGGAGCCTATGGAAGGCTTGAATTGCTAACATTTTGATTAACAGCTGAGCACTTAACCACTTCACCACAAGGGCTCCTGTGCCAAAGATTAGTTCAGGCCATAGTCATATGAGTAGAAGTGATTTAAAACTTTCCAGACCTGACTCCTAAAATCTCCCACAGATTCTCATATTTATATCTTCTCTTTTCTACATCTACTCAGCAGGAAGGAACTCTGACATCTGTGTCACTGGTTGGAGAATTTTCTGGTCAGGAATATCTTCATCAAAAATTGCATGAGTGACATATAAACTTTTATTTTTGAAAGACTTGTTGTTATTTTTTGCCAGTTACTAGCATTATATACTCTAAGACAGAAATACTTCTGATAAGTGTTAGAAGAAGGGAAAATCTCAGGAAAGAACTAGTAATTTACAAGCAGTGAAAAGAAATTAGAAGTGTATAGTTATTCAATGATATGTATGTTGTAAAGCTGATACACTATAGACACCAAAGTGTGAACATAAACAGGTATTGAATGAGGAACAGCAAAACCAGTTGCTGTCACTTCAATCCCAATTCCTGGAGAACCCACAAGTACCAGAATAAAACTGTGTTGCATACGGTTTCCAATGGCTGAATTTTTACTCAATCACCCGGCCTTTCTCCTAAGGTACCTGTGGGCTGACACAAAGCTCCATTCTATCCATTAAAATAAAAAATGTATTAACCCTTTGTACCAGCCAAGGGCTCCTGGAGGGCATATTATTGTTGATGCATGCCATCAAGTCCATTCCAACTCATTAGGTGTTTTCAAGTCAGCTCCAACTCATAGCAATTCTATGTACAACAGAATGAGACATTGCCCAGTCCTGTGCCACATAAGGTTTCCAAGGCTATAAATTTTTCTTTTGCAAAGTGGCTCGTGTGTTCAAACCACCAAATCTTTTTGTTAGCCACCAGGCGTTTTAATCACTGAACCATTAAGACTTCTGTTTTGTATTAAAAAAAATAACAGAACCACTACCATCGAGTTGATTCCAACTCATAGCCACTCCCATTGGGATTCCAAGGCTGTAAATCTTTACTGAAGCAAATTGCCTTATCTTCCTTCCTTGGAGCAGCTAGTGGGTTTGAACTGCTGAACTTCTGGCTTTCAGCCTGTTTTGTACGTGATGTTTAATTTTTAAAAGAATAAGAGGTAGAAAATATGATGATTAAATTTCTATAGATGTATATGGGGCTAAGTAACAGTTAATGACAAGTCATAAGGATTCAATTGTTTCTGAAGAAATTCATTTAATAAACATATTATATTGATAAGAGAATGAACAATTGGTGTTCATATCATCTTGTTTTAAAAATAATACAATCCTACAAAACTTTTGTAGTGATTTTCTATTTACAGTATTCACAGAAAATACTTCATTTAATATTCACAAACATTTTAAACTCAATTATATCCTCATAGTACAGAGGAGGAAACAGAGGCTCAGAAATTCCAAGTCATTTATAAACTGCATTCAGATAAATTATTTCATTTAATATTTACACACATTTTAAAATGAATTACACCTACATTGTACAGATGAGAAAACTGAGGCATATACATTTCAAGTTGTACATGTAGTAAGTGATCCACTCAGCATGAGAAATTAGGGCACTCTGATTCTACGTCCCATGTACCTTCTCCTCTCCTACTCTGTCCTTAGCTTGTTTTGGTGAGATTTATGCTTTAGATACCATATATTGGGTTGTGATCTTACCTCTTTCTCAATATTGCTATATGATTTAAAAAGAAAATGTTTCAACTTCTCTCTGCTATAGTTTTGTCATCTCTAATATTCCTTTCAACCTCAAGTAATTGTTTCTAATTTAAGCACAGATACCATAGATACTGAAGGTTGATAAACATCTCAAGGTATTAGCTCTTTCCTATATCACTTCCATTTAAACTTAATTTTCCTAATCTAAGTTGAATATCCAGGTGGCAGTTTTAGACAGGGTCAGTGAGGAAGCTATTTTCATGCTAGATTTTGTAATCACTCAAGTTACATTCCCTTCCACAGTTAAAAAAAAAAAAAAAAAGAACTCTCTAGAAAAGGAAAAGACAGCATGTGTTGATTCATATTTTTTAAGATTTAAAAACTATGGAGTTTAAAAAAATTGTTTTCTAATCTGGCTATGATGTAACAACTTTTGACATGCTTGACATACTTAACAGAAGTAGCTGTCACTGCTATTATAATTTATTATCTTCCCTTTTTGGATAAGAAAGATAATAGGCTAACATGGGAGCAGGAGGAAACCTGCCAAGTCATTGCCCCGCACCTGGAGCTCAGCCTGTTGCTAGTCTCTATACAGAATGCACAGTAATAAATCTATACTGGTTAATTAAGTGATGGTGCCCCATTGCTCTTGTCAATGAGAAAAAAAAAAAAAAATCTACTTTGAAATTCACAATCTCCAGATGATCAAGCTATCATCTATCTGTTGTTGTTGTTGTTGTTGTTATGTGTTGTTGAGTCAGACCAACTCATAGTGACCCCTCCTTGCATTTCCGAGGCGGTATCACTACGGAAGTAGATTGACCTACCTTCCTTCTGAAGAATGGCTACTAGGTTTGAACCACCAGCCTTCTGGTTAGCAGTCAAGTGCCTTGGGCACTATGCTACCATTCTGTTAGTGCTTGTATTTATCTTTCAACTTTCAATCAACAAACATACATTGAGCACCTTCTACATGCCAGGCAGAATTCTAGTTGGTAAGAATACATAGACAAATAGTTTCTGACCTCTAAAGGGATTCACTCTAGTTAAAAGAAGGAAAAAAGATGCACATGGCTGTAATGCATTGAGGAAAGGGTTTACAGAGCAGTGAGGAATATAAAAGATATAGGATAGGAGCAAAGAAGGGAAAACTTGCTATAACCTTGCCTAACTTAAGGGTACAGCCAATAATAGGATGCACAAAAGGGGACAATAAGAATTGCAAGTAAGAGGAAGAGCTTATTGATTTAACATTTGGTATACAAGAACACCCTTCTCTGGATGCCATAGAGAGAGAACATTTTCTGTTTTGGAAGACTGCACATCTCATACATTGCAGGTCAAGATTTAGGGCAGGTGCACAGAAACACCGGAGTATTGGAAAGCCTTCATTCACTCATCAGTCACTCATTCATTCTTTTATTCATTTTTTGGTTGGACAAGTGGAATAAAATTGAGTACAAAAAGAGTGCTAAAAAAGTCCATAGCCATGATAAATTACATATGGCATTGTTTTTGTTAAGCTTCACTTGTTTGCAAAGAGGACCATAACAAGCAGTATTGAGGCAGAGAGAAGGAGGGGGAGATGTCCACATCAACAGCTTCAAAGCATAGCAAACAATAATACTTTTAGTTTCATCCCAAATTGAAGTGATGCTTCTTCCAAGATTGTATTACTCTGCTGAGGAATGAGCTAGCTAAACTGTTCCATCTCTGATCAGCACACCCACTTTGAACATTAAGCCCATTCTTCAGCCAAGCCTGTTGCCTCAGCTGGAAGAACCCAGCCCAGCTTGTGGCTAGCTCACCCTGCAGAGAGCCCATTTCTTCTGCCCAAATTGAACTTGGCTGTACCATTGCAGAGCACAGCTTCTAAGCAGTTCTCTCAGCTAAGGCTGTTACCAAGCTCTGCTTTACCGGGGCTTTAATCCAAAGCCTTTCATCTGACAACCTTGTATATATATGTATGTGTTATGTAT
>NW_006922141.1:948739-968449 GCF_000298275.1 Orycteropus afer afer
TATAGGAGCTCTGGTAGCATAGTGCCTAGGGCAGTTGACTGCTAACTAGATGGCTGGCAGTTCAAACCCACCAGCCACTCCTTGGAAGGAAGATAGGGCAATCTACTTCCGTAGTGATACTGCCTCGGAAACCCAAAGAGGGGTCACTATGAGTCGGTCCACCTCGACGGTACATAACAACAACAAATACATAATACATAAATATATATATATATATATATATATATATATATATATGTATATACACACACATATATATACATGTATATATGTATATGTGTGTGTGTGTGTTTGTGTGTATTTGGCCCTTCTTAGTTCTCTGTCCTGAAATACAGCTTGGCCACTTGGAGCACCTTTGTTGTAGGAGCCCATGACAAAATGGTTACAATGCCTGTTAAATGGGAGTAGGGTTAGGGAAGCTTTTAGTGATTCCACCATTACTACCAACATTTGGACGATCTTGTCCTGTAATACAATGTGTGATACTAGTGATAACAAAGCACTGCTGAGAGGTCAAAAGTCCTCTTAACATTTTCCCGAGGGCCATTATGGCAGGTCCATGGATGCAAATCCAACATGCCAAGAGCAGGCTGATACATAACCTCTGCCTCATTCATATCAGAGCTCTGTGTCATTTCTAAAACAATCAAACACCAGCTGCATTTCCTCCTGAGCTTGTGCCTCTGGGGCACCAGTGTCAGCATGTAATAACTCCTGGATGACTATTTCAAAGCCTGCCATTGAGTTCCACTTTCTATATAAGCGCACGTTAATCTTCATATAAGAGCTCAGATTCCTTTGGGCTTTAGCTATGTAGGATTGTTTGATGGGAGAACTGTAATGGAAGAAGAAATGAAGAGAACTCTCACCGCCTTTAAAGGGATTCTGAACAGATGCCAAAACCCCTACAAATATGGCAGAGCTGGTTTCCAACATGAAAAGAGACTGCGCTGCCTGACTCCTCATCACAATCTCTATGAGGGTCCTTTATGTTTGAGGATCTGCTGGCACTGCTGCTGATAGGGTTACTTACTTCACATGTGAAAGTAAGTAACAGGTAAATGTGTGATATGTGACCAGCTATGCCTTTCAAACTGTGACTTCTTGTTGAGGCTGCCATTTTTAAGGGCTGCAGCTGCTACCTGCAATCACGCCTGTATGCTTTATAGCCAGTGTAGCTTTTAATGTCTTCCTTTAATGAGTAGAGCCTTTCCAAAAAAGTTAGCTGTAAGGAACATCTTATCTTCCCACTGGTTTATATTGTATAATTGGAGATATATTTGTACAAAACACTAAGAAAAGACGTTTTTTTCTGAAAAAGGAGTTAAGACTGCTCCTGGCCTCTTGACATTCCTGGCATTGCAGCATGCTGGCAGTGTATTGTATTGGAAGGAAGTTGGAGTCCAAAACATGTATTTGTCTTCTTTTTTTTTTTTTTTTCCCTCTTCCTTCTTTTGGAACTTTTGTAACTCTTATGTTTCCACTATAAAATTGGCCTCCTCCTAGAGGAATGTCTATAGCTTGTGAAGCTTAAGAATTTCATTTTCAGCTGTAACACTGCTTACTTTATACTCAAAGCTTAAATTTCCTTTCTGCACATGTTTTGGAATGCAAACTTCTATTCGATTTGAGTTTCTATAGCTTTTACCATACCCATAGTTCACTGAACTCAGTGTGTCTTGTTTTTCATGTCTCAGGATCTATAAAGTAAATTATGAGGAAAGGCTAAGCATATGGTCAGTCATCTTGACTTAGTTATCAGGTTCTGCTTGTGAGGATCAAGTGTGATAGCATGTAAAGTGCATATATCTGTATTAAAATGTAACCCAAATGTACGTCTTTGATTGGGTTAAGCTAAAAAGTCCTAAACTGCTCAAGCCATGAAACACTCTTGATAAATTGACAAAGTGAACCCAATGATAATGAGTGACATTTTAAGGGAGCATTTCAGCATCATTTTCTTTATGCTGAAGGCAAACTTAAAACTCTTTCCATCCTTACCTTAAGCTAAAAACTACCATTGTTGTCAAGTTGATTCTGACACATAACGATCCTATAGGACAGAGTAGAACTACTTCATCAGGTTTCCTAGGCTGTAAATCTTTATGGAAACAGACTGCAACATCATTCTATCACGGAGCAGTTGATGGGTTCGAACCATCAACCTTTTGAATAACAACTAATCGTTTTAATCAATCACTAAAATAAGCCATTTATAAGCAAAGGGCCCTACAATAGGAGTGTTTTATTAATTGACTAAATACACTGATCTATGTAGAAATTGGTAGGAGAGTGGATATCTCAAACTTTTGAAACAAATGATGCAATCTATAAAGTAAAATATAAAAATAATAAATATGCACATTAAGAAATCAAGGATTCGCTGAGTAATATAAAATCCTAAGCAAAAGAATTGAGCATTCCAATGTAGAAAACATGTGGATACAGGACATAAAACCAAAAACTAAACTCACTGCCATCAAGTCAATTCTGACTCATAGCAACTCTCTTTGGGTGTCCAACGCAGTAAATCTTTACAGAAGTAGGTTGCCCAGTCTTCCTTCTGCAGAGTGGCTGGTGGGTTTGAACCACCAACCTTCTGGTTAGCAGTCAAATGCCTGAGAAACTACACCACCAGAGCTCCTTTTGTTGTTGTTGTTGTTATGTGCCGTCTAGTCGGCCCCGACTCATAGTGACCCCTCCTTGGGTTTCCGAGGCAGTATCACTACAGAAGTAGGATTGCCCAACCTTCCTTCCGAGGAGTGGCTGGTGGGTTTGAACCGCCAGCCTTCTGGTTAGCAGTCAAGTGCCTCAGGCACTATGCTACCAGAGCTCCTAGAGCTCCTTTAGTGGCATGCATATAAAAACCACAGAGGAGTATACAAGCGGAATGATAAAATCAGATAATGTAGACAAGACCAGCTCAGAGAATTCTTTGAATCACAGAATTCATTAATGAATATCAGATCCACATCCAATTGGATGTTTACAAACGTTCATGCTTTCATTATATACGTAGAGAATTTATTAATATAAAATACATTTCATAGGATTTAGTGATTATTAAAATGTTACTAATTAAAATTATATTCATGAATGATTAAGAGGAGATGCCTAGATCTCACCAGATAAGAACTGTGACCATTTTTTAAATATATATGTACAGTTTTAAACAAAATTTTATTCTGTTTGGTGTTTTGTATTACAAAATGTTACTATAACTTAAAAAATTGGAGAGATTTACTTAAAAGGGATATGTATATCACCCCCCATATAAATATTAGGGAGCTCTGGTAGCATAGTGGCTAAGGCACTTGACTGCTAACCAGAAGGCTGGCGGTTCAAATCCACCAGCCACTCCTCAGAAGGAAGATGGGGCAATCTACTTCTGTAGTGATACTGCCTCGGAAACCCAAGGAGGGGTCGCTGTGAGCCGGGTCCAACTCCACGGCACATAACAACAACAACAACAACATAAATACTAAGTTTTATTTCAAATTATGCTAGCTAAAATTTATAACCATTTTTATATACATATTCTAACAATTGATACATGAACATAAGAATCCATTTCAAGTTTATGAAAACGTAAATATTGTAGCATACATGGTAATATACTATATTTGAGATTTTGTTTGACAGAATGATAAAGCATAATTTGTTATTCACTTATTTTTGAGTTTTATTTACTGCTTTTTGCCCAATAAAATTAAACACTAAGCATGATATAATAAGATTTTAATATTTCCCTCCCAAACCTTAGATTCTTGAGAATAAACTATTTTGCAAATAGTCTACACAGTTAAATATTTAAAAGAAAACTAGAATTCATTAAACAAACAGAACATGTCTGTATCTATCCAAATGTATGAAATATTCCAGGGTAAAGATACACGAAACTCCAAATTTTGCAGCAATAAACATGCCAAGTGTTTTCATTTGTCCTGAGTAATTTATATTAAAGTTAATGGAAACCAAGTATCCGAAAACCAACATTTGTCATTTTATACAAATGTTTGGCAAATTTTCATTACACTTAATCATCATGCTGTTAGGTTATAGGATTTTTTTCTTTCCAATTTGCTAGTCAGATAAATGAGGGAGGATTACCTCTACTGTAAATTTAACTGAGAATTATTTGGCTCTCTGATATTACTGAATAACAGCCTGTAAGAAGTTAATGCTCTTCTGAAACCCACTGTAGAGAGAAATTATACCCATAAATTCAGTATAAAAAAGTAGTAAAAGAAATGGTTCTATGATTATGAAGCTGTATCTATATGCAACACAACACAAATAGAAAAAAAAAAAAAAGAAGCACATTCTTTTAAAAATATTCCCTGCTGTATCTTCAGATAATTCATATTTATGGTATATGAATCTTCATTTTGAAAACTAGTATGTTGTTGTTAGGTGCCATCAAGTCGCACCCGACTCATAGCGACCCCTCCTTGGGTTTTCGAGGCAGTATCACTATGGAAGTAGATTGGCCCATCTTCCTTCCGAGGAGTGGCTGGTGGGTTTGAACTGCCAGCCTTCTGGTTAGCAGTCAAGTGCCTTAGCCAGTATGTAGCATAGAAATATGAAATATGCATTTTCTATATGAACTATCCTGGTGTAATTAGCACTAAGGGACATGAATATACAATGACTTTTACAATGAAGAGCACTTGTAGAATTGAGTAGATTTTTAGTTGAGGGCATTCTGTCAAACAATCACCATCACCAAACTATCATATGTTGAGAAGGAAATTCAGGTTAGATTGACAATTAATTAATTAATTATAATAAATAGGTGAAACGTCACCCCACTATCCCATATTAAGGGTCAGGCAATTGGGCCCCAATGGGTTATATTTTCCAAAACATTATTAAACTGTGAATTAATAAGTTGCCCTGCACAAGTCTATAACATAATTTCTAGAATCATTACTGGATTTTGCAGATGAGGTTTACTTAGCTGGTGAAGCTTTTCAGCAATTTTGGCTTCCATTTCCCATACAGATAGCCAAAAACCAATTATCAATTGAAGGACTTATGCAGCCTGAGACCTTGGTGAAATTGTGCGTAACTTCAGATTTTTCCTAATCTTCAGGGTCCATAGACCCATGATATTTCCACTTACGTAAACACCACTTACGCCATCTCGATGTGTGGCCTCTGCAGTTGCCACACGAGTGAAGAAGATCACACCGTGTCATGCACAGGGCTTTTACTGGCTCTCCCCAGCACTGGAATACTTCATATTTATTGGTTATAACAGTCACAGGTTTTGCCTAAAAATTAGGTGGGAAGTACAATCAATTGTGTGCCCAGGAAGAAGAGAACTAGGCATGATAAATAACAATAATTTTTGTCATAAAACCACATTAAATGAACTAGTGAGTGATATATTCAGCATCTTGCCTGTGTAATAGCAAGTTGATGTATTTGCAGTTCTAAAAATAGAATTTTATGTATTTTCATTTACCTATATAGCAATCTATCATCTACTTATATGGAAGCTATTTATAAAAACTGACTTCATTATCTATGAATAACCTTGGTAAAGTAAATGAAAGTAACAAAATCTTTTTTTTTTTTTAAGGCAGTATAGAAGCTGTAGTTGGGTGATGTTTAAAGAGCAGACCACTTGTATTTCTTTTTAATGTTTTTCTTTCTTTTGAAAACAATTTAATTTTTCCCTCTCTCATATTTAATGGTAAAATTGAAAAGTTTACAAATATTACATATGCATATGTAACATTATATGACATAATGCAACATAATAACCACTAAATAGCTTTTGTAATTAATCTTTAAAATGTCTATGCAGTGAAACCTCTGAGACCTGGAAATCAACTGGTGGGCCTTGTTCCTGATGTCACAAGTTTCTGCTTTAGACAGGGTACAGTCTTACTACTTTTCCATAGCTCTTTTTAGTGGAAAATACTTTAGTTTTCCTTCTCTGATGGATTTCTCTCTTACACAGGTTTTGGCTTTCACAGTTTTTACTGTATAAAATTGCCCATGATAGTAATACAATTTCAGGGACAAATAAATTGAAGTCTACATATTTGGTCAAGGAGCTGTGATGGTGTAGTGGGTATAGCTTTTGGTAGTGCAAACCTACTGGTTGCTCTGCAGGAGAAAGACGAGGCAATGTACTTTAGTAAAGATTTACAGCCTTGGAAACCCAGTAATTTTCAGTATGAGTTAGAATCAATCCCATGGCAGTGGGTTTTTTTTTTGATGTATTTGATCACTATACTGTGAATATTCAGGTCATTAAATTGTCTTATATGGGCAAATTGTGTTCGTATAAAAACATGCTTCTATCTCTCTTCAAAACACCTTTGTCTTTAAAATTGTATTTATTTCATTGAGATGATCATGATTGGTATATTTTCCTGTTTTTAATGTATGAATCCAGACAATGAAATAGTAGTCACCTTACTCAAAGTTATTCAATTTTTAAAAGAAAAACATTTCTACTTTTCCCTCCATTTTTCTAATTAGTTCATGAGTAAAAGAAGTTATTTTTATTTTTTAAAAAAGGTGATATTTGGTATATTTTTAAAAAAGATCCTGCTATGATTAGAACTAAGTTATCTTTGGTAGCATAGTGCCTAAGGCACTTGACTGCTAACCAGAAGGCTGGTGGTTCAAACCCACCAGCCGCTCCTCAGAAGGAAGGTTGGGTAATATACTTCCGTAGTGATACTGCCTCGGAAACCCAAGGAGGGGTCGCTATGAGGCAGGTCTGACTCGAGGGCACATAACAACAACAACCTTCCATACCAACTTATTGGCTAGATACACTCTATAGCTCAGTTTTTGAATAATTGTAAATAATTAGGAAACACAGATGTTATAAGTTGATCAGATCTTGTTTTCATGGACATGACCTTTGAGATTTTTGTTATAAGACAAACCTGTGACAAACAAAACATGAGCATCTCTCATTTTCTGGATTGAAAATAAATGAGTAATGAATACTTTTATCTTAAAAAACTAAGATAGTCCCAAAATTTTATGGAGAGTATATAAATATGTTCCCTTAAAAAAGGTATGCAAATAAAAGTCACCCGAATTTTTCTTCCTTGATGTCATGTGTAGGTTTTTTTTTTTGCAAATTTTTCACAAATTACCTTTGGTGAGGGGATAGGGAGAAACAATTTATTAGTTTCATAAGAGTTGATTGAAAATTTTGCTTTTCTGCTAAAAGCACAACGTTCAGAATTTCTAATTTCATTCATATGGGGGAAAAAGAAAGAATTAGTTATCTAATATTTGGAGTTTTTCATGATAGAAATCTCCCATTAGATTTTTAAACCATTAAGTACAGCAACTCAGTTTTCTTGTTGTCTCCGAAAAGCATAGTATCTGTCACATGGGAGTTTCTTAATAGGTGTTCCTTAAAACCAAAAAACAAACTCACTGCTGTTGAATCAGATCCGACTCTTAGCGACCCCTCCTTGGGTTTCCGAGGTGGTATCTCTAGGGAGGTAGACTGCCCAGTATTCATTCTGAGGAGTGGTTGTGGGTTTGAACCGCCAGCCTTCTGGTTGTTACTTGGAAGAATTAATAAAAATGTGGACACTAAAATTAACCATCATAGAATATTTTTAGTTATATATCTCCTCATTGATACATATTAAACTAATTCAAATATTCTAAAATGATTTTTGAGTCCCTGTATCAGAGTTTAAGAAGAAATTCCCTGGATTTTAGAAGAAAGTAGGAAAATATCGACAGTGCCTTAATTTAAAATTTCTTCCTGTGGGACTCTGATCACTATCATGTGAATCTCTGGCAGAGCAAGTAATTTTCATGAATTTACAATAACAAGGTGAAAGTCAGAAATCATTTTAATGGCAAAAAAACATGTTTCATAGTCAGGAAATTTATACTTTATCAAGCATACTATAATTTACAGTAATTTAACAATTAGTATATCCTTTGCTGGTATAGATTTCTTCACTAATTTTGCAGTTATATTTTTAAGTGTCAGAATAACCTAACACACACTTTTTCCCAGCAAATTGTAAGGTGTTCTCTCATGAACCATAATTGGATTTTTTTGGGAAAAAAGTGTATATAAAACTCCCTAAAGATGTAATAATGGCAGTTATGTAGAGGGCATTTATTGATGGCCAACATGCCTGGGTGTGAGCAATAATTTTTATAACTCTGGCATTTATTTAACTCTTATTAGCCACTGATCAATTCATGGGTAAAGCTGGTATCAGGTAGATAAAGACCACTGCCAATAATAATATGAATATATGAAAGTAAATTATATCAGCTAGAAGTAGAGGTAGTTTGTACAAGAAATGTACTGGGAAGTTAAGAACTCACTTGTTCTTAGGTCTTGAATTAAAAAAAAAAAAAAAAAAAAAACCTTAAAATATTTATGTACTCTATTTCCTTCAATTGCAGGTTGAAGGAAAACATCTCATGTTTCCTTTT
Organism: Orycteropus afer afer; assembly: GCF_000298275.1. Lineage (NCBI taxonomy): Eukaryota > Metazoa > Chordata > Mammalia > Tubulidentata > Orycteropodidae > Orycteropus > Orycteropus afer. The sequence goes on from NW_006922141.1 coordinate 957,191, forward strand.
GTATCAGAGAGACAAAGATACTCAGAGAAGTAAAATGATCTAAGAATAACTTGTTAATAAACTTAAAAGTCACAAATTAAAGTAAGGGCATTCTTCTTCACATTTAGATTCAGAGTAATTTTCTTTTTTGATTTATTCCTGCCCCCAAAAAATATTGCACTGGATTAAGAGTGATTTTTATTTTTATTTTTTATTTTTTTTAGTGAAAGAATGTTCCAAATAACACATATTTATATATAAAAAAAATATTTTTTTAATCTGAAATTAAAATTTAACTGCACATTCTGTTTTTTCTTTGTTTGGCTGGTTAGTTTTGACAGCTCTAATTTTGTGGAAATACATAAACAACTCAATATTAAGAAGGTGAGCAAGTGACAACAAAACTTTAAAGGTCAACTGCTAGATCCAAACTAAAAACAATTCTAAGAATGGTGGAGATCTACTAGATATTTCTTAAATATACAAAGTACTTTTATAGCTGATTAAGAACCAATAAGTAAATGACACCACCTCCAACAACCAATGTTACACAGAATCAATGTTTCATTTTCACATCATTGATTTCCATGTTTTTCCTAGTAATATTAGTCTGTTAATTTGTGCTTTTTATCCTTGTTCTCAGAGGTAACTCAGTTCCTTGCCTACCATTAGATACGTTGTAATAAATCCTGCTGGTGCAATGATTAAGCAATTGCCTGTTAAAGGAAAGATTAGCAGTTCGAAACAACCTAGGCTTGGAGATCTCTCCTGTAAAGATTATAGCCTAGAAAACTCTGTATTCTATTTGGTCATATCAGTTCTCTATGAGTCCAAATCAATTCAGCAACACCTAACAACAATAGATATGTTGCATTCATCTTTGGATTTTACAGCACTCTGGACACTGAAGACTCAGAGCTGTTCATGGACAATCACCAAATTTTTGGTCCAGATTCTATGCAAATAGTAGGGGGAAAAATGTGTATATTTAGATTAAGTCTGTATGGACATACTTTTCAGAGTCCAGACAAGGAAATCAGAAATCATGGATTCAAATCCTGGCTCTGCCCCTAACTCTGTTATCTTAGTAAAGTTACTTAGCTTCTCTGTTCAGGGTTCTTCATTTGTCATACTAATATCATAGCAGCTTTTTACAAGGATCAGTGACTTAATGTATGTAAAGCATTTATAATGGTCCAGGGTACATGGTAAGTATTATATAAAGGTTATATGTCATTTTATTGTTATTGGTGTTATTACTCATTTGATTGACTTGAAAAACACTAGAAAAATATCAGTTTCACTTAAATGATAAGATAATTGTCAGGATAGAAATTCCCATAAACCTTCAAACCAACCTTACTGCCATTGAGTCAATCCCAACTCATACCCACCCCCACTGGGTTTCAAGGCTGTAAATATTTATGAAAACATACTGTCCCATCTTTTTTCCATGGTGCAGCTGGTGGGTTCAAACTACTGACTGTTTGATTAGCAGTCAAATCCCTTAACCACTATACCACAAGAGCTCCTTCCAGAAATCTTCAGCTGTGCTAAATCATGAGAAAATAGAGACTAGACAAGACCACTCAACACATATAAAAGTTTTTAACCACCACTTAAACAAAAAAAAAAATCAATTTTTACAGCATTAGTATGCTCATAAAGATATGTATATTAGTATACATATCTAATAAGTATATTAGTTTCCTGGAGGTGCTGTAACAAAGTACCAAAATACAAGTGACTTTAAACAACAGGAATTTATTGTGACTCTTGCAGATCTGGAGTCTAGTAATTTTAATTCAGGGTATTGGTAGGCCCATGTTCACTGTAAAGATTCTAGAAGAAATCCTTTCTTGTCTCTCAGCTTCTAGTAGCTCCAGGCATTCCTTGGCTTGCAGATGCATCTTCACATGGCCATAATTCCTCTCTGTCTCTATGTGCCTCTTCTCATAGGAGATTAGGACCCACTATACACTGGTGTAACCTTATGTTATCCTAAATGGTAGCATCCTCAAAGACCGTTTTTCCAAATAAGATTCCATTCACAGGTAACAGAGGTTTGGAATTCAAAATAACTCTTCAGAGAACAAAATTCAATCCATGATGATATATTAAAATGTCAATCAAGATTACAGCAACTATACAGGAGAACTGAAGAGTAGCCATTCAAAGATAGAGTCAAAGGTCTAACTCTACATATGGGAAATAATATGAGAGGAAAGCCATTGTGTTCTATGTCATCTATTTTAGTTTTCTTTGATTTCAACTGCTGTTTATTTGTGGCTTAAAATATTAACGTTCTAGGAAAAATTGTTCATAAAGTAAATAAAGCACCTACCACTTAATAAAATATTCTAATTTTTACCAATTGTATATGAAATAATTTGTGTAATACAAACATGTTTTTTTGCCAAAAAAAATATCGTATCTATGTTTAGGTCTAAATATTTTTCTTTCTATCTACACTGCATTTTGTCAAATTGAAGCTTTCATTGATTGTAACATTCCTTCTAGTTTTATGTATTTTCATGAAACAAATGCTGCAAAATAAACAAGGATGGAAAGCTTTTTTTATAGTAGATTTTTTTCTTTTCTTTCTTTTTTTTTTAGGCACGAGTAAGTGGCTGTGTGAGATGGGGTGAAGGGAAGTATCAGATGTGAGATCTTAGGAAGATATGACCATTACATTGTTTCTGTGGAAAGCAAGAATCTGATCATCACAGCACTGTGCTCAGGTGAGCTCCATGAGCATGTTGTTGTTGCTGTTATATGCCATCGAGTTGGACCCGACTCATAGCAACCCCTCTTTGGGTTTCTGAGGTGGTATCACTATGGAAGTAGATTGTACAACCTTCCTTAGGAGGAGTGGCTGATGCGTTTGAATACCAGCCTTCTGGTTAGCAGTCAAGTGTCTTAGGCACCACACTATCAGAGCTCCTTCAATTAGCATAGATCTCAGGATCATTTGCTCTGAAAGATAGGGTGGGGTGGCAGAGAATAAAGTTAATTTCTGAACCATTATCTCTTTAAAGATTTTTTTCCCCATTTTCTTTTGTCACTCCGACTGGCGATACAATTATTTGCATAGTAAACTTTTATATCACATGCTATTTATCATTTATATTCTTTCATGTACTTTCCACCCTTTTCCTCTCTTTACTTCAATATGGTGATTTTCTACTGATTTGTCTTCCAGTAACTAATATTATAATCACTGTAAATAATCTACTGCTACACATAGATATTGCATTCTTAATTTCAGTTTCTGTATTTTAATTCTAGAATATCAGTTTGTTTCGCTTTAACTTTTTATTGTGATTTTGGTGAAATTTGACACATCAGATTCATTTTACATTCAACAATTCTTACACATTTTGTTTTGTGATACTGATTACAGTCTTCACAGTGTAACAGTTCTTGTCCCACTTCCTCCCTGTTGTTAACCTTTCCCTGTGTCCTTGCCTACAAATTCCTGACTCCCTACTTTTCTCCCTGTGCTAATGCTGTCCTTCTGATCTCCCAGGGTTAGTTGTCCTAAGGCACACAGCTCCCTAGGTCTGTCTATTGTATGACTGAAAGTTAAGACACGGGAGTGAGCTCCATTCCAGGCCCAAAGGGTGGCTCAGGGCCATAGTTTCACCAGTTCCTATCTGACCAGTAAACCTGGTCTTTTCTACATCTTTGAATTTTGTTTCACAATTTTTCTCCCACTCTATCTGGAATCTCCAAGTTTGATCACTTTCTGAGTGGTTGTCATTAGTAGCCAGCCACCACCATCTAGTTCTTCTGGTCTCAGGGTCAGGCTGAGGTTCTCATGCTCCTTTAGACTGTTTCCATGGGTCTTCGATTTTCTTCACTTCTCTTTGCTCTACATGAATAGAGACCAATAATAGCATCTTAGATGGCTGTTTTCAAGCTTTTAACACCCAAGTCATTACTCATCAAAGTAAGATGTAGAAGGATAATTTTATGTACTATATTGTGCCAATTGAGCTTGATGTCTCCTGAGACCATGGTTCTTAGCCCACAAAACCAGATGCTACTCATTCCCTCAAGGTATTTAGTTGTGACGAAGAAGTTATCCTGGTAGCTTAGTGCCTAAGGCACTGGACTGCTAACCAGAAGGCTGGCGGTTCAAACCCACCAGCCACTCCTCGGAAGGAAGATGGGCCAATCTACTTCCATAGTGATACTGCCTCGGAAACCCAAGGAGGGGTCGCTATGAATTGGAGCTGACTTGACGGCACATAACAACAACAACAACAAGTTATCCTAACTTTCCTCCCTATTAACTTTATACTGCATATGAACATTTTTATAGCACATACAAATACATATATAGGAATATTGTCTGCCAAATCTATGTAGAGCTGTGGATATATTCCTGTTTGCCTATTTATACCTGATCTTCTTGCCTATCTACCTATGTATCCACCCTAGTTTAGTATTTGCTATTACTGATAATGTACTGTGTATGAAATAGTATTCACCTTCATTTTCTGTACCTCTTGTGTACCTCTCCATGTCCTCCTTTTCCTTAATGATATTGTACTGATTACACATTTTTGTTATATTGCCTTTCCCTTCATCCGTATCAACACCTGTCTCTTAAATAGCCCTTTGTTTTTCTTCCCCTGCCCTCCTCTCCCATCCCTGGTGAACAATAAGAAAATTTCCTTTGTAGTGTAAACCTTTCTCTGACTTTTTATGATGGACTCATATAACATTTGTCCTTCTTGATTGGCTTATTTCACTCAGCAATATGTATTCCAAATTCATTTATGTTATAAGGTGATTTGCTGATTATTCATTATTTTTTTAATGTTGCACTATATTTCATTGTGTGTATATGTAGTGTTGTTGCTGTTTGCCATCGAGTCAGCCCTGATTCATAGCGACACCTGCTTGGGTTTCCGAGGCAGTATCACTACAGAAGTAGATTGCCCAACCTTCCTTCTGAGAAGTGGCTGATGGGTTTGAACCACCAGCCTTCTGGTTAGCAGTCAAGTACCTTAAGCACTATGCTACCAGAACTTCCTATTGTATGTATATAGCATAGTTTAAATACCAGTAGATTTTTTATCAGTTATTTATTGATTACTTTGTAAACTTAGTAATATAGGGATTGTTTTCATCATATCTACTATTTTTAGGAAAAGCATAATAAGGAAAATATAAATATGTAAATATATTAATATATATATATGTTTGCGAGCAAGGAGAATAGAAATGGGATATGGGAATTCATGAGAATAAACAAATAAATGAACAAACAATGATGATAATGTATCTGATCCGAGGAGCATGAGTAATCTTACCCTCTACCCTGAGGCTCCAAAATAAGAAGATAAATTCTCCTCCCCTCAAAAGTAATACATGTCCACTGATCAAAATTTGAGAAGATATGACATCTTACCATCCATACATACTTGAGATCATGCTGTATATTCAACTACATACTGCCATTTGCACAGAAAGATTTTACCATTAAAATTCTTTGCAAACATCACTCAAATGGCAGCAAATATTCCATTGAATGGACATACTTATGGGATTCCTTTTTGTGTGGGTTTTGCCATTCCTTATTTTCTTTAAATTTGTTTAAAGAAGAAAGAAAGTTTGTTTCTTTCTTTAAATTTGCTTAAAGAAGAAAGAAAATTTGTTTTTAAATGAATTTTGGGTTTGATATTCTCTATGCTGGATTTGGAAGATAGGCTAGAGATTTTTGTTTGAGAGAAGTTAGGAAAAGCAGGGTAGGCTTTTTCAAAGCAGTACTATTTGAAGGGAGCATTGTTAGTTCAATGGTAGAATTCTTGTCTTCCATATGGGAGAACTGAGTTTGATTCCTGGCCAGTGGACCTCAAGGCAGCTACCACCTGTCTATCAGTGGTGGATTACATGTTGCTGTGATGCTGAACTTCAGTTTCATCGCCTGGTTACTTCACAAGGTTGTTACAAGAATCAAATTAAATAATGGCTCCAAAACCAGGTTGAAAACTCTAAAGAGCTACACAAAGGGAGGTGATTATTATTTTCTTGGTCTCAAGAAACTGGAGTCTCCTTCTCCACCAGAGACCATAATTCTCTTGGAAATGCAATTAATCTAGATCACAGAAGATCCCTGGTATCCCCATATCTCTTCTTTTGCCCATGTGCCTCAGAACTTCTAGGACATTTTTTTGGTAAATTTTGAATTAGTTAACATGACCAAACTTACCATGCCTTACATTTCTGTCCATTATCTTTGGTAACTACAGCAGGCAGCCTCTAAAATGGAACCAGTGATCCCGTTGTGTAATCCTCTTCCCTTGAGTGTGGACTGACTTAGTGACTTGCTTCTAATCAACAGAATGCAGCAAAAGCATGAGATGTCATCTCATCATTAGGCTACATAAGACTGTGACTTCCATTTTGCTAGCTGACTTTCTCTCTCTTGTTGTCTTTGATAAAGCAAATTGCCATGTTGGGGAGGCCCACGAGGCAAGGAGCTGAAGGCCAGCATCCAGTAGAAATTGAGGCTTTCATTCCAACAATCCTTCCAAACCAAAAAACAAAGCCACCACCATCGAGTCTATTGTGACTCAAAGTGACCCTATAGGACAGAGTAGAACTGTCCCATAGGGTTTCCAAGGCTGTAAATCTTTATGGAAGCAAACTGTCTCATCTTTCTCCCATAGAGTGGCTGGTAAGTTCAAACCACTGAGCATTTGGTTCTCAGCCAAATGCTTTAACCACTGTGCCACCAGAGCTCCTTCTAATAGTCCTTCTAAAACCAAACCAAACCCACTGCCATTGAGTTAATTCAATTCATAGTGACCTCCATTGGGTTTCCAAGGTAGTAAATCTTTATGGAAGCAGACTGCCTCATCTTTCTTCTGTGCCAACAGTTATTAAGGAACTGAAAATCTACCAACAACCAGGTGAGCTTCAAAGTGGGTTCTTCCTCCATCAAGCTTTCTGATGAGATCCCATGCCTTGGCCAACACTTTGATTGCAGCCTTGTGAGACCCTAAGAAGAGGACTCAGCTAAACTGTATTCAGGTTCCTGACTCACAGAAACAGAAAAGTGCTTTTTTGTTTGTTTGTTTGTTTTTCCTTATCCACTAAGTTTATGGTAAGTTCTTACTTTATAATAGTTAACTAATACATAAACATAATTTGGGGTCCCTGGATGGTGCAAACAGTTAAGCACTTGACTACTAGCCAAAAGGTTGGCAGTTCAAACCCATTCAGAGCAACCTGGGAAGACAAGGTCGGTGATCTGCTTCCAAAAGATCACAGCCTTGAAAATCCCATGGAGCACATATTGGGTCACCATGAGTTGGAATCCACTCGACAAGTAACAACAACAACAACTATATTTTTATATAAGCTTCCTTAATCTATTACCTTCTGTATTTCACACAACTCTGTGCTTTCACTCTCCTGAGTCAACCTTGTACTGCCTCTCTTCTTCCAAACTCTTGCCTTTCTACCCTCTGAAAACCTCATTTCATAGCTAAGAAGCTTCCCTAAGGCATTGTGATGGTTACTGTTACTTGTCAACTTGGCCCAACTTGGCTAGGCTATGATTATCAGTGGTTTGGCAGACACTGTGTAATCACCTTCCATTTTGTGATCTGGTATGAGCTGCCAGTCAGTTGAAAGGAGAGTTTCCTTAGGGGTGTACCCTGCTACGAGTATATAAATTGATGTTCTGGCAAAGTTCACTCTCTTTCTCAACCCTACACTCTTCTCATCATTTGACTTTTGGTTCTTGGGACTTAAGCCAGCAGAGGCCTCCAGCCTACTACCTGACCTGCAGATTTTGGGTTCATTAGCCCCTGCAATTATGTGATCTAGCAGAGGTCTTCAGCCTATTGCCTGACCCATGGATTTGGGACTTGCAGCCCCCACAATCGTGTAAGCCATTTCCTTGAAGTAAATTTCTCTCTACATATATATATGTGTATACACGTCACTATTATTGCTCCTCTAGAGAACCTAAGACAAGCATATAAAAGAAGATTTCAATAAATAGAGAGACATACCTTGTTTCTGGATAACCAGACTCAACATTTATAAAGATGTCAATTCTTCTCAAATTAATTTATAAATTTAACGTATTCTATATAATTTTATTGACATTAAAATTTTAAGATGTATCCCATTAGAAGAATAATCATCCAGAAATAACTAGTACATTTCTGAAAAAAGAAGAGTGATGAGTACCAACCAGTCTTATCACTTATTGCAACATATTGTAAGGCTATAGGAATTAAAACACAATAGTCCTGGTTCAAACTGACAATTAGATCAATGAACACAATAGTAAGTGTGGAAAAACATTTCAGTCTATAAAGAATGTGTCTGTATTGAGAGATATTTTAGTTCATTGGTGCAAAGTTATACAATAAATGGTGTTGGGATAATCAGCTTGTGAATTGGCAAAAATAAAGCTGAATCTCTATCTCATTCCTTACATCAAAATAAATTCCAGATGCATCAAAAGATAATTGTTCAAAAACCATCTATAAATTATTCATAAGCACCATAATCACAAAACAACTCCAATGTTAATCAACAGGTGAATGGATAAACAAATTGTGGTACATCCATACAATAGTATACTATTCAGCAATAAAAAATAATGAATTATTGAGACAGGCAGAAACTTGGATGAATCATTATTCTGAGTGAAAGAAGCCTGACAAAAAGAGTACATGCTGTATGATTCCATTTATAAAATGTTCAGGAACAGGTAAAACTGATCCGTGGTGAGAGAAGTGAGAACAGTGGCATTTTTGGGACAGTGTTGATGTGAAGGGTCATGAAGGGACATTTTATGGTGATGGAAATATTCTATATCTTGATAGAGATGTGGGTTACAGCAGTATATGCTTTTGTTAAAACAGAGAACTTTTCACTTAAGACCTGTGCATTTATATACATGTAAATTATATCTCAATAAAAAGTTATTAGTTATAATAATACTCATAAAAACTAGAAGAAAACATGAACAATTATTTTTATAGTCTAGAATGAGAGAGGCGTTTCTCAGTGTGACACAAAATCTACAAACTATAAAAGAAAATATTGATGATATTTTCAATTTTTGTTTTATTATTTTATTTTATTGAATTGGTAATAAATTTACATAGTCTAGTAGGCTGAACTGCCAGCCGTAGGAAGGTTGGGCAATCCTACTTCCATAGTGATACTGCCTCGGAAACCCAAGGAGGGGTCGCTATGAGTCGGGGCCGACTCGACGGCACATAACAACAACAACAAGAACAGTAGGCTGAATAATGATCCACCAGAGCTGTGAGCTTGACTTTTGGTTCTTGGGCTGTGAGTATGTTACTTCACATGTGCAAATGCCATGTATTACTTCACATGCCAAAAGGGACTTTGCAGATGTGATTAAGAATCTTGAAATGGAGAGATGTAAAATGGTAGGAGTAGCATCAGCACCTGTCTAATGTCAGGGGAATAATGAGAATCAAGATCAGGTCAAATCTGATCCCTATGAAGTAGAGGCAGGCATGGATTACCAAAAAAGCAAGGTAAGCACGGAGTTACTTGTGTTTACTTACTAATTTGTAGTGAACAGTTTCATATATTTTTCAACAAATGTGAAACTGTTCACTACTGATTAGTAAGTAAGCCCATGCTGACCTTGCTTCCTGACTACTCTGTCCCTGTCAACCATTGTAAAATTGAAAAGAGGTTTTGATTTTGTAGGAAGGTGCTATAAGGTTTGGAAAGAGATAGATGCCAGCCATGTCTAGAAGCAGAATCTTTGATGTAATGAAAAAATACCTCCAGTCTCCAACCTTTTTACCAATTTTGACACAAATTGTCCTCACCATGGTACTCTCTACATCTCTGCTGGGTTCAAAAATTCGTTGCAATGGCCACACAGACACAAAATTCACAGACCATACTTACAGTTAAGTAGTTTGTTAAGGAAGCAACAGGGTACAACTCTGGATCAGGATTAGGAAACAAGTAAGCAAAGCCTAGAAGGCTCCCTCAAAGTGGAGAGCACATCCCTTCAGTGCAGGATAGGTCTTTTGGCCATACAAGTAAGCAGGACCTTCTTTCTGCCAGGCATGCCCCCTCTCATCTGTGCAAGCCTCCTCTCAGCCCCCTAAAGACAGGCTTCCTCTCAACCCCCTGAGGACAAGCCTCCTCTCAACTCTCTGAGAACAGGCTCCTCTCAGCCCCCTCAGGACAAGAATTTGCTTGGCACCCTGAGAACAGGCCTCTTTCTTTGGCCTTCCTGCTGTCAGCCTTTCTACTGCTAACTGAGCCAGATCATGGCCTGTGTAGCAATTTTATTCAGCTCTCTTAGCTGCACTCTTAGCATCAGGTTTCTGCCATTACCACCAACTCTGCCAGAGGGCCCCTTCTGGGTCTCTCACTGTCTTCAGTGTTACAGCTCTTAATCTGTGTTATGGTTCTTTTAGGAGGTTCTTTGTCTCTGTTCTCTCTTGCCTTTTCTCCATTCTGCTTCTTCCTGCTTCTTGTCTGGAAAACCTATGTGGGGTTGGCCACACATATACACAACCTCCTTGTCAATTTCAAGTCATAGCCCTTTCACCAGGGCCATGAGCTGACCAATACTCTCTCACTAGGCCACAGACACTTCATTTGCATAGGTAGGCTATAGTCACTTCATTTGCATAGTCTACAGTCACTTTGTTTGCATAATATATTGACCAATCCCTGCAAGGTACAAACCAATCACAGGGAAGGCTGCAACCCAGGATCAGACAAAAGTTATCAAACCTCAAGTTCTTTACAGCTAACCCAGGAAATGTTAATTACCTGGACAAAAGTAACAAGCCCTCTGGGGTAGGAAACTAGGGCAGATATAACTCCACAGCACTCAGGAAAAAAAAAAAATCTCTCAAGCTCTTTTCCAAAGAACCAAAGCAAATGGCCACATGACAGGAATTTACTTCACCACGGGAGGTTATCCTGGATTATTCATGTGGGCCCAATATTATCACAAGGGTCCTTACAAGAGGAGTTCAGAGAAGGCAGAGAAGGTGATGTTATGGTGGAAGCATAGTCAGAGAAGGAAATGACAGAACCAGAGGTCAAAGAGGAGAGAGATTTGAAGTGCTATGCTCTGACTTTGAAGAGGTAGAAAGGGGCAATGAGCCAACGTATGCAGGTAGCCTCTAGAAACTGGGAAGGCAAGGAACAGATTTATCTCTAGAGCTTTTAGGACTCTACCCAAATCCCACTGCTGTTGAGTCGGATCCGACTCATAGCAACCCCCCC
>NW_006922141.1:969242-971232 GCF_000298275.1 Orycteropus afer afer
GGGCACCATCTAGTTCTTCTGGTATCATAGTCATATGGGCTGCAGATCAGATGGTGTACCAGTTGCTAAGAAAATTTTGGTTTTCTTCAATCTTCTTTGCTCTGGATGAGTATGTAACCATTTTTGTTAGTTTATTCTTTGTCCATCTAATGTATCTTTATGCAAATATGAGAAAATGTGAATGCTTATTGCTATTTCCTCCTTTCTTACACAGAAAGTAACATACCATATATACTGTTCTGTACCTCACTTTTTTCAATGAACATTATAATGATAAATAATTTAACAGTCTAAAAATGTAAATTTCTGCTTAGTAAAGAAAGTCAAAATGTAAACTTAGATTGCATGCCATCTACAATAAAAATTAAAAACTGATTGTCCATCCATAAGGAATTACTCAAATAAATTATGTTGCATCCAGATAATGGAATATTCTTCACCAACACCACTGTCATTCAAACATATGAGAAATGTAGAGAGGAAATTAGAATTGGGTGATGGTCAAAAGGAACTTTAGCCTCACCTTAAAGCTTAAAAAAAATTTAAGGACTAATCAGATATGGCTAGGCAAAAAGGAATATATCCATGACTATATATCCATGGGGAGCTCTGGTGGCATAGTGCCTAAGGCATTTGACTGCCAACCTGAAGGCTGGCAGTTCAAACCCACCAGCCACTCCTTGGAAGGAAGATTGGGCAATCTATTTCTGTAGTGATAATGCCTTGGAAACCCAAGGAGGGTGCTATGAATCAGATGTGACTCGATGGCAGTGAGTTATATATCCATGACTATATATAAGTTTGGAGCTCTGGTGGTGTAGTGCCTGAGGCATTTGACTGCTAACCAGAAGACTGGCAGTTCAAACCCACCAGTCACTCCTCAGAAGGAAGACTGTGCAATCTACTTCCATATAAATACCGCCTTGAAAACCCAAGGAAGGATCCCTATGAGTTGGAATGGACTTGATAGCAGTGAGTTGGTTTTTTTTTTTTTTAATAAGTTTGGCAAACTGTCCAACTTGTCATATCAAAGGATGTTTCTACATATGTATTTGTATGTGCTGTAAGAATAGCCATAGATAAAATAGAGCTAACAGGGGGCAAAGTAATGACAACTTCTCAGCAACAGCCAAACACCTTGAGGTAGTGAGTTGTTGGGCCCACGGGTTTGGCACCATGGTCGAGGGCAGGGGAGACATCAAGCTCAATTAGCATCACATACTACAAAACAAAAACAAAAACAAAAACAAAAAAACATTGTTCTGCATCCTACTTTGGTGAGTAGCTACTGGGGTTTTAAAAGCTTGCAAATGGCCATCGAAGATGCAACAATTGGTCCCTCCTTGCCCAGAGCAAAGAAGAATGAAGAAAATCAAAGACTCACAGAAATAATTAGTCCAAGAGACAAATGGACCATTGGGACCTCAGCCTACATGGCCCTGAGACCGAAGAACTAGATGGTGCCCAGTTACCACTGTCAACCACTTGGAAAGGGATCAGTATAGGAGATCCTGGATAGAGTGGGAGGAAAATGTGGAATAAAACTCAAAATCATAAAAAAAAGGTCAGGCTTACTGGTCTGATAGAGACTGGTGAAACCCCCAAGACTGTGGCCCCTAGCCATCCTGGAATTGAACTCACTTCTGTGACTTTCAGCCAAGCAATAGACATGTTTACAGGGTGAACATTTACACTGTAGCTACACTCCTTAGAACAATCAACCGTGGGAGATCAGCAGGGCAGCATTTGCACAGGGAGATAGCTCAGGGGACAAGAATGCATAGGAAAGAAGGACACAGGGAAAAGGTAACCACAGGGAGGAAGTGGGAAGATAGCTGTTACATTACAGGAATAGGAATCTATGTCATGCAACAAAATGTGTATGAACTATTGAAATGGAAAATGGAAAATGAATTTGTTCTGTAAATTTTACCCAAACCACACTAAATAAATACATAAATAAATAAATAAAATAAGGAGAACTTATTCC
>NW_006922141.1:971587-975473 GCF_000298275.1 Orycteropus afer afer
CTAAAAATGTATTGCTGTTTGTGGTGGTTACATTTGTGTGTCAATTTGGCTGGGCCTGGTTGAGTGGCTGGGCAGCTGAATATAGACTGGTAATTAACTCCATGGTGGAATCTATTGGTGCAGCTGAGTAGCTACTTTGGGTATGTGATCTGCGTCCCATATATAAGAAACAGCTTTGGGAATGGTCTCTAGCTTATGGCATGCTTGAACCCTGCATGTAGCTATGTCATTGTTCAGCAGCATGCCATGGTCTGCTGACCTTGGGACTTTCAGTGGACTTGAATTAATGGCCTGCCATGTGGTTCGGTAACATCAGGTCTGTGCCATTTTATTTGTCAACCCTGGCCTTGTTAGCCTCAGCAGCCAGTAGCTGCTTGAGTGAGGAGATGCTTCTAGCTTCAGTGGGCCAGGAGCAAGAGGCAGAGCTGAAGCCCAAGGTCAAGGGGCTTTCATCCAGCCCATAGAGTCTGGAACTTGGAACTCGGACTTCTAGCCTCCCGAACTGTAAGAGAATAAACTCCTGTTTGTTAAGGCCATCCCGTTTGTGGTATACTCTTGTCAGAGTGGCACTAGGTAACCTGAACACTATTAGCATATAAAAATATATACCAAACTATGAATAGCCTCATATGCATGTGAATGCTGGACAATGAGCAAGAAAGACCGAAGAAGAGTTGATGACTTTGAATTGTGGTGTTGGTGAAGATTATTGAAAATACCGTAGACTGCCAGAAGAACAAACAAATCTGTCCTGGGAGAAGTGCAGCCTGAATGCTCCTTGGAAGAGAATGGCCAGTCTTTGTCTTGCCTATTTTGGTCATGTTGTCAGAAGGGACCATTTCCTGGAGAAGGATATCATGCTTGGTAAAGTGGAAGGTCAGTGAAAAAGGGGAAGCCCCTCAATGAGATGGATTGACATAGTGGCTGCAATGATGGGCTCAAACCCAGCAAGGATTGTGAGGATGGCACAGGACTGGTTAGTGTATCATTCTGTTGTACATAGGGTTGCTATGAGTCGGAGCCAACTTGATGGCACCTAACAGCACCACCAACATACCAAACTATTAATAATAGTTATCTCAAGGGTATAGGATTATGAAGGACTTTTCAGTTTCTACTTTAGATGTTTATGTAATGTTCAAATTTTTATAACATGTATATATCACTTTCATAATCAGAAAAACCATTGAAGATATATATTTTAAAATATTTTGACCCCCATATCCTTTACTTTATTGACTACATGAAGGCATTTGACTGCGTGATTCATGACAAATTATGGATAACATTGTGAAGAATGGGAATTTCAGAACACTTAATTGTGCTCATGCAGAACCTGAGTTCATGAGGTAGTAGTTAGAACAAAGTGACACTGTGTAGTTCAAAATTTGAAAAGGTGTATGGCAGTGTTATATCCTTTTATATTACTTATTCAATTTGAACAAATCTGAGAAGCCGGAGTGTATGAAGAAGAATGAGGCATCAGGATAGGAGGAAGATTCATTAACAACTTGCATATGGAAATGATAAAACCTTGCTTGCCAAAAATGAAGATGACTTGAAGCACTTACTGATGAAGGTCAAAGATTATAGCCTTCAGTATGAATTACACCTGAATGTGAAGAAAATGAAAATTTTCACAACTGGTCCAATAAACAACATCATGATGAATGAAGAAGAAATTGAAGTTGTCAATGGTTTTATTCTACTTGGATCAACAATCAACAGCCATAAAATCAAACAATCTAAGGTGCAGCTACTGGTCTTTCCCCATCTGGAGCAAAGAAAAGTGAAGAAAATCAAAGATGCAGGAAATAATTTGTCCAAAGGACTAATGGTACATGTGAACCCCAGCCTCCATGACCCTGAGACCAAAATTGTGCCCAGCAACCACTACTGACCTCTCTGAAAGGGATCACACTAAGAGGTCCCAGATAGAGTGGGGAAAATGTAGAACAAAACTAAAAACCATAAAAAAAAGACCAGGCTTCCTGGTCTGATGAAGACTGATGGAATGCTCAAGACTATGGCCCTTAGACATCCTGCAAGCTCGGAACTGAACTTAACCCCCGTGACTCAACTGGAAGCCAAACAATAGACAGACCTATAAGATGAACAGTAAAATCAGGAGGGGAAGTGTTCATTAAAGGAATTTTGGTGACGTACTGGGTAAGGCATTTGGCTACTACCCACCAGCCTCTCCACAGAAGAAAGATGGGGCAATCTACTTCCATAAAGAATTACAGCCTCAGAAACTCATTGGGGGTGGCTGTGAGTCAGAATCAACTTGATGGTAGTGAGTTTGGTTTTGGGTTTTGGAATCACTCATTAAAACAATCAAGCAAATGAAATCAAGAGAATATTATTTGCCCAGAGATGGACGTAGGAAGGCCAGAAGGGACAGGAAAGAAGGGCAAATGGAAAGGGTGGGTGCAGGGAAGAAGTAAGTGGGAAGAATGCTGTCACAGTGTGAGGATTGTAGTAAATGTCACAAAACAGAATGCGTATAGATTGGTGAGTGGAAAATCAATTTGTTCTTTCACCAAAATCACAATTAAAAAAAAAGAAAGAAAAAGAAAATGAAACAACATATTGCATTGGGAAGACCTGCTGCAAAGACCTCTTTAAAGTTTTAAAACCTAAGGTGTATCTGACTCAATCCATGGTCTTTACAATTTCCTCAAATACATAAAAAAGCTAGGAAATGAAAAGGGATGATAAAAGAATAATTGATGCATTTGAACTGTGGTGTTTAGGAAGAATATTGATTGTATTATTGACTGCCCAAAGGATAAACAAATCAGTCTTAGAAAAACTTTGACTCACTTTGGACATATCATCAGGAAATACCAATCACTGGAAAAAGATATCATATTTGGTGAAGCACAGAGTCTGTGAACATGAGTAATACCCTCAATGAGATGGATTGACACAATAACTACAACAATGGACTCAAACATACCAATGATCATGAAGATAATGTAGGACCAGGCAACATTTCATTCTGTTTACATAAGGTCTCCATGAATTGGAGCTGACTCGATTGCAACTAACAACATTCTTTATTAGTCAGGGTTCTTGATTGCAAACATCAAAGATGACTCTGGTTAACTGTAGCAGAAAATGAAATTATTGGAAGATGTGATGAAGTCATTTGCTGTTTGCTGAATATCCATGTGCTCCTCTACATATTCCAGTCCTCTTAGAGTTAAATGGGCCATATTCTGGCCAATGTGCCTTTAAGAACTGGTATTCAGTCTTCTAGCTCTCTTATACATTGCTGTGACAACCATGGAGGCCTCCAGTGCTAGATGAGACACCCACAAGATGATGAAGCGTCCATCAACCTGGACCCCCAAGTTAACAGGGAGCTGTCCTGAAAAGACACTGCAACTACAGTAGATTTTGCATGTCGTTTATTGTTGTTAGGTGATGTCGAGTCAGCTCTGACTGACAGCAGTCCTATGTACAACAGAATAAAACACTGCCCAGTTCTGCACCAGCCTCACAATCTTTGCTATATTTGAGCCCATCACTGCAGCCACTGTGTCAATCCATCTTGTTTAGGGTCTTCCCCTTTTTGGCTGACCCTCCACTTTACCAAACATGATATCTTTCTCCAAGGAATGGTCCCCTCTGACAACATGACCAAAGTGGGTGAGACAAAGTCTGGCCATTCTTTCTTCCAAGGACCATTCCAGCTGCACTTTGTCCAGGACAGATTTGTAAGTTCTTCTGGCAGTCCACGATACTTTCAGTATTCTTTGCTAACACCACAATTCAAAAACATCACCTATTCTTTGATCTTCCTTATTCATTGTTCAGCTTTCACATGCATATGAGGAAATTGAACATACACCATGGCTTGGGTTAGGCGCACCTTAGT
>NW_006922141.1:975573-976582 GCF_000298275.1 Orycteropus afer afer
CCAGTGCGATACATAGTCTGATTTCTTGACTGCTGCTTCCATGAGTGTTGATTTGGATCCAAGTAATATGAAATCTTTGACAACTTCAATCTTTTCTCAATTTATCATGATGTTGCTTATTGATCCCGTTGTGAAGATTTTAATTTTCTTTATATTGAGGTGTAATCCATACTGCAGACTGTGGTGTTTAATCTTCACCTGTAAGTGCTTGAAGTCATCTTCACTTTCAGCAAGCAAGGTTGTGTCATCTGCATATTGCAGGTTGGTAATGAGTTGATGCCTTGTTCTTCTTCATATTGTCCAGGTTCTTGGGTTATTTGCTCAGCATACAGATTGAATAAGTATGGTGAAAGTATACAACCCTGACTCACATCCTTCCTGATTTTAAACAATGAAGTATCTCCTCATTCTGTTTAAACAACAGCCTCCTGGTCTATGTACAGGTTCCTCATGAGCACAATTAAGTGTTCTGGAATTCCCATTTTTTGCAATGTTATCCATAATTTGTCATGACCCACACAGTCAAATGCCTTTGCATAGTCAATAAAACAGGAGTAAACATCTTTCTGGTATTCTCTCCTTTCAGGCAAGATTCTCATCTGACACAGGCAATGATATCTCCCCTTCCATATCCTCTTCTGAATCCAGCTTGTATTTCTGGAAGTTTCCTGTCAATATACTGCTGCAACCATTTTTAAATCATCTTCAGCAAAATTTTACTTGCAATATTAACGATATTGTTTGATAGTTTCCACATTCTATTGGATCAGGTTTCTTTGGAATGGGCACAAATATGTATCTCTTCCAGTCAGTGGGCCAGGTAGCTGTCTTCCACATTACTTGGCATAGATGAATAAGTGCCTCCAATGCTGCATCTGTTTCTTGAAACATCTCAATGGGTATTCTGTCAATTCTTTTTTCTTTTTCTTTTCTTTTTTAATTGTGATTTGGGTGAAGATTTACAGAGCAAATTCACTTTCCATACAGCAGTTCACATGTACTTTGTCTC
>NW_006922141.1:992347-996131 GCF_000298275.1 Orycteropus afer afer
CAACAAGATGGACTGACACAGTGGCTGCAACAATGGGCTCAGGTATAGCAAGGGTTGTGAGGCTGGTGCAGAACCAGGAAGTGTTTCATTCTGTTGTACATAGGCTCACTATGAGTTGGAGCTAACTCAAGAGCACCTAACAACAACAATAACAACAACAACATATTTGTCCTAGACTTTTCCCTTTTCCCATTCTGGAACTGTTAGCTTTAATGCTAAATTGTCTCCCTTTTCTTAAATAAAACACATTCTATTCTATTACATCCAACTTAAGTTACTTGGAAAAACTTTATTTTAAAGGTTGCCACAAACAAACAAATCTTTGTCAAAATGAATTCATTGTCATTGAGTCCTCATAATCTTAGACTATCTAATTTATGTAAGTGTTTATTTATCATTAAACCAACCATAGATAGTTCCTGATGAACTATTTAATCTAATTTAATAATACTATATGGAGGTAGAAATTATTACCTTTACATAACTTTTCCCTTTTGCATGTTTTATAGGATCCTGTGAAGAATAACCTTTGGAGTGATTTCAAGCCCTCATTATACCAATTAAATAGCCCATTTTTTCTCAGTGCACTTTTCAATTGAACCAATTTGCATTAAAGTTTCTCAGACTAGCTACTAATTAAGAAGATGGACATAAGAAGAAATTTGTCTTGGAACTGACAATTAGAGCAAACTCATGTCAGTGTACACAGAGAAAAAAAAAAAAAAAACAGGAAACCCAGACTGACTACTCTTCCTAGATCAAAACCACCATCCTCAAGCTGGAATCTCATTCAGCTTTCTGGGTGAATGACCATAGATTTCACCAAAGTGGCCACCACCTTGAGTGAGAATCACACACTCATTGAGTCTCTCAGACCAGCTAAAACATCAGTCTTAGAGGGTCTCTGCCTGTGTTTTTCTTTATAATTGTCCATTTTATGATGATCAAAAACAGCATAACACTCTGAAGGCATCACAACCCAAAACAGAGCAATACACACACATATACACAAAAAAGTAGCTATACAATTCTAAGTCATATTAATCAAGTTGACATATCTTAAAATTATCGGAGATCTCTCTTTTATCCAGTTTGAGAATGTGTGCCACAAATCTTGTCCAAAAGAACATGTACCCTACCATACAAACTGAAGCAATTATTTTCTGAGGCGTGGCCAGGGCCAACTCTGACATATTTTTGAGTTCAGCTTGATATTCCTGGTTTTAGAAATCTCCTGGTCATTGTTCTCTCCTCTTTCCAATTAAAAGATATTAATTTTTCTATGTCAAAATATCTCCATAATTGCCATTGTTTAAATCTTACTTAGTGAAAATATGCCAGTGACTAGTGTATAAAATACAAGTGGGAACATTATTCCTGGACATATATGTTGTGGGAGTTCCAGAGGATAATCCAAAGCAGTCCTTAGAAATATTTTTCCCCATCTTTACTAAGTTGGCATATGCCAACAAGGTGCACTAAAACCCTGTGTGCCCTTATAAAAAGTAAAATAAATTATCTCATGTTATTGAAACCTGTAGGTGGCAAAAATGAAGAAAGTCATCAACAAAGGAAACTTTTAGAAAGACTTCTTCACAGAGAAAAGTGAAAGTAAAGCAAAAATAAACAAAAGGTCATCAATATATCCCAAGAACCCAACAACAAATAGTGGGATCCAATCCAAGAGGGTTTACCTCCAAGTGATCCAGAAGAGAAGTGTGAAAGCACCAAAATCTCAAATAGCTTGATGTTGGCACCTGGCTCCAGATTCCTGTCTCCTCATGGATTGCCTGAAGGAAAGGAACCTTTGGATTCTTCTTACCATGTCAAAATGTTTTAGACAAAAATATATCTCTGACTCTTATAGTCAATGGGATATTTTGAAAGCACAAGAACATTTGAATGGGGAATTCCAACATGTGAAGACTATGAATCCAATTCTATCTGGTACATAAGTATAGGTACAGGATGGACTCAGGATTTAACAGTAAAGAACATTCTCATTGGATATCTAAATTAAATTCTTCTGATTAGCTATTGCCATTAAAATCATCAGGGGCATGCCTATGCAAATTCCTTGTGTAAGCACTATTTTGCATACTAGTTAATCAACTTTCAACTTCCTGAAAGTAAGCTGCCTCTGTTTTGTTTACTCACCACCAGTTGAGTCACCTTCTCAGAAACAGACCCAGAGCATAGGACAAAATGGAAACCTTATGTAAGCCATTTTAATTTTGTCAAACATCCAGGCTTTTGAAGTGCCCCTACACATTTCCTTAGAGCCTCTTACACAATGGGCTGTGATAGCAATCTGCATCAAAAAACCCCAATAGAACATACTGGTGACCTGCTGGTGCCATCTGTCATGATAAGCACAGGCAAACATCCCTTAGTCACAGACTGTATCTGTGCATAAGTTAACACTTGTCAGCAAGAAGCAGACATTAAGAAGGGTAAGAGATAAGAAACTGGATCAGTCATTTTACTTTCATCAAGTGTCCTATAATTTTGATTCCATTGAAAGGAGAAAAAATCATGTAAGAAATTAGAGAAAATACTTCCCTCTGAAAACAAATAATTGTTTAAAAAATGGTAAATAGCAATAAATCTATTTTAAATTAGAATTATCTCTTTTGCTAGACTTCTAATCTGTTTTTTTTTTTTTTTTCCTCTCCCTTAAACCCTAGTTACTGTAATAGTATAGATAGATTAGAATTTCTGGGAGATGAATAAATGTTCTAATCTGATGGATCTTTCCAGCCTGAACAGTCCCACCCAAGAGTCACTTCATTAACATAACAACAATTTCAATCATGCAGGGTACTTCAAAATTGTTAGAAGTTTTATCTTTGAAATCAAGGACAAATACCAAATTCTTTGGCTTATGTTAGTAGTGAGGACCACTGTCCCCTTCTGTAAATCTTTTGTCTATTAATGACTAAATCGTACACACCACCACTGAATCTCCTGTATGACAATACTTCTTCTACTTCTGTTGCTTCAGGTAATAATAGTGGAAATAACAACTATTTACTAATTGTAAGGTCGCAGTAAGGAGAAGAGGACACACAAAAGTGGGGTTAAAGAGAAGTTTTTATTCTGCGCTCCCAGGAGAGGTTTATGGGTCCCTGAGAGGGGCCAGAGAAGTTGCACTGCCCAGGTGAAAGAAAGGTTTTTTTATAGTGATTTTCTTCCTGGTTCTTAGAGGACCAGAGTGAGAGCAGGTTATGTGTTACAGGAACCAATAAGGTTAAAGTACCCTATTAGCATGGGGGTAGGAAGCAGAGTTGAAGCACTTCATTAACATAGTGGGGAGGAAATGGTTGGGGGCTTTCATGAGTAAGAGTCAGGTGCTGGGGTCTTTCCTAAGCAAGGGCTATGTGCTGGGGTCTTTTGTAAGCAAGGGTTACGTGCTGGGGTTTGGTATGGGCTCTGGTCAGGCGCCTCCTTGCTTGACCAATTCTTATAATTCCCTCTGGCTTAAACATTCACCCCCCTGGCCAGCCATGTTTCTGCCTAACACTAATATCACTTATATACATATGTTTTATATTACTTATTTTGTACAAAAGCCTAAGAACACAGTGATGTAGGTATACTTATTTTATAACATTTATAATTGAATAATCTGTCCCTGAAAGTGTTTATGTGAATTCTCTACTGTATCTTAGTTAATAAAGAGCATTTCAGCCATTTTTGAATTACAACTTTTTCTCATTGTCAACACCTGAGTCATCAATGTTATGCATACTAGTTCATAATTTACCTGCCTAGCCATGTTTGA
>NW_006922141.1:1002901-1004364 GCF_000298275.1 Orycteropus afer afer
GAGTAAGTTGACTCTGAGAAAGGAGACACAGAGCTTGGCGCAACCAAGATAAAGGGGGAAACAGAGTCATCCCTGGTGGACTAAGAGGCCTGAGGGTGCCCATTCCCATATTCTCCACTCCTTGTGGAGGTAACTTTTCTAGGCAAGTATGAGGAACTTGAAGAACACTGTCTCCTGACTAAGGACAGCATTCTTTCACTCACCAAAAGAGTAGTTGTTGTTGTGTTGTTGTTGTTAGGTGCCCTCGAGTCGGACCTGACTCATAGTGACCCCTCCTTGGGTTTCCAAGGCAATATCACTACAGAAGTAGATTGCCCCATCTTCCTTCCTAGGAGTAGCTGGTGGGTTTGAACTGCCTGCCTTCTGGTTAGCAGTCACATGACTTAGGCACTAGGCCACCAGAGCTCCTGGAGAGGTCACAAGGTAACAACAGTTCTTCCAGATAACAAGAAGAAAGCCTTCTCAGCATTCCTCAAACCCTCCTATTTATCAGCCCAATTCCCTTTAAAACCCTAACCATTTCCCAGTTCAGGGAAACAGACTTTTTGAGAAACCATTCTTTCTGTCTCTTTGGGTATCTATACTCAATAAATTCTTTTGCTTTCCAGCTTCAACCTGTTGTGATAATTGGCTCTGCACAACAGGGGGTAAGAACCTCATTGTTCTTACAACACAGTTACTTTTGAGAGGTAAAAACTCTTGGGTCTGTCTGACTGGAAGCTGTGTCTTGGGATATACAGCATGTCCTCAATGACTCTACTTTCATTACTGACTTCATGAGCTCTGGGAAACCAGCATCAAAGACATTTACAATAATGTTTAGAAGACTACCCTTCCTGGAACCCAAATACTCTGCTTTCCCTACCCCCTCTTTGGAGCACTTTCCTGATACCTTTGGATTGATGCTGCCCAATTTGAATCATATCTACTCACAATAAATATATTCTCTTACCCTAATTTTTGTTATTTCTCTGTGCAGTTAGGTTTTTGACAATTGTGGGGAATCTACTTCCATAGTGATACTGCCTCAGAAACCCAAGGAGGGGTTGCTATGAAGCGGTCCGACTTGACCTCACACAACAATATCAACAACATTCTGGGGTGAAAATTTCAATCCAAGTATATGAATTTCATTTTGTAGGCCTGATGAGAGAGTTCATGTTGATTTGAAGAAAAAAAATTATCTAAGCTTCTCCTACAATAAAAGGAAAATTTCTTTTGCTTCTTCTTCTTCTTCTTCTTTTTTTTAAATGAATAAGCACAGGGGAATTTAAAATATTTTCTTATAGGTAGCATTACTGGTTTGTAAAATGATATCTTTCTTAGCCAACCAAAACAAACAAATAAACCTACTGCCGTCTAGTTGTATCCGACTCATAGTGACCCCTCCTTGGGTTTCCCAGGTGGTATCACTGCAGAAGTAGATTTCCCAACCTTCCTTCTGAGGAGTGGCTGGTGGGTTT
>NW_006922141.1:1005759-1010726 GCF_000298275.1 Orycteropus afer afer
AATTCCCATAATGCAATAGTTCTATTCCCACTCCTTCCCAGAGGTTATCTTTTCCTGGGTCCTTCTTTCCTATGCCTTTCTGCCCTCTGAGCCATCTCCGTGTACAAATACTGCCCCTCTGAACTCCCTTGGTTGATCATTTTAAGGAGTTCACCTACTTGGTGTAAATATTCACCTTATAAGCCTGTCTATTGTTTGTTTGGAAACCACAGGAGTGAGTTCAATTCTAGGTCCAAAGGGTGACTATGGGCCATGGTCTTGGTTAAGCCTGATCTTTTTTTTTTTTTCATGATCTTGAGTTTTGTTCCACATTTTTCTCCCACTCAGGCCAGGATCTCCTATTTTAATCTCTCTCTGAGTGAATAACAGTGGTAGCCAGGCACCATCTAGTTTTGGTCTCGATGTTGTGTAGTGTGGGGTTTTAATGGTCTCCTAGCCCCTTGGACTAATTTTTTCCATTTGTCTTTGTTTTTCTTTGCTCTTCTTTGCTCCAGAGTAGGAGAGACTGATGCATTTAGATGGCCACTTGCAAACTTTTAAGACTCCACCAATCACTACTCACTGATGTGGGATGTAGAACAATGTTTTTGTGTAGTATGTCATGCCAGTTGAGCTTGATGTCTCCTGAGACAATGGTCCTGAACCCATGGAAGTATTTTGCTTTTAAGGGGAGATGTACATTAGAGGATTTAAGCACCTAGAAAGTAATTTCAATTACAGGACAAGTATATTGGAAGAAATGATGGGCAATCTACTTTCGTAGTGATAGCGCCTCAGAAACCCAGGGAGGGGTCACTATGAGTCGGGCCAACTCAATAGAGATAACAACAACAACATCAAGTATATTACTGTTAAAAGGAGCTCTGATGGAGTAGTACCTAAGGCATTTGACTGCTTACCAGAAGGTTGGTGGTTCAAACCCACCAGCCACTCTGCAGAAGGAAGACTGGGTCATCTACTTCTGTAAACATTTACCACCTTGGAACTCATAGGGGGTCACTATGAGTTGAAATTGACTCAATGGCAGTGAGTTTTAGTTTGATATTACTGTTAAAGTGTTTTATTCATTTTAAATTTAAGATGAGGTTAATGAGATCGAGTTTCTGTAACTGGTTTAGTGGTTGATTAAATGCAAAATTCTGTAATGTGATGTTCAATATAATAATCATCAACATAATAAATGCAAAACATGTGTACACTTTTGTGTAGCACAGTGTAGACTGCATTGGAGGACCATTTTAAGTTGTCTTTTGTATGACTCCAGTACATATGCCTGTTTCTGTAAACCCTCTGGAAGACAGTGAAGTATGTGAAAACATGTAAAACATTTTAACAACTTAAAAGGAACCAACAAAACCCACTGATAGCTGAGTCAAGTCTGACTCATGAAGCCCCATGTGTTAGAGTAGAACTGTACCATGTGGTTTTCTGAGCTGTAGTCTTTAAGACAATAGACTTTCTTTAAGGCAAGACTTTCTTCTGAAGCTCCACTGAGTTGGTTCAAATTGCCAAATGTTAATTTAGCACTGAAGCACAAACTGTTTATGTCACCTAGGGACCTCTGGACTCCTGAAAGTAAAGCAGACTGTCAAGCTTCCATCCTGAGTTCTATTTGCTTATAAATATTTAAAAACTGGATTATCTGTTTTTCCCATTTACTGCAGATTAGAAACTTTGGTTAGATTAGAAACAATAAAGTTGATGTGGGTAGAGGTAGTGAGGGGTGTTGGTTAATGGCATTCTGACAGCATTGAGAAGTTGCAGCTGACAATGTGACATTGAGAGATACAGAAACTCCTATGCAAATAAAGAAATGTACTGTGTGTTTTTGCCTAGGAGAAGAATGGAGATACATAATGATGGTGGTGAGTCACCAAGAAAATGACTACTTTATGTGCTGCCCTGTGTTGAAGAAGGAAGTGAAATATACTGTTTTTTTGGGAATAATTTTTATTAAAAATAATTAAAATGACTCATTGGTATCTGATAGGACAAACTATGTGTATCTGGACTATTCACTTATATAAAATGTGATGTCATAATAATAACACACCCTCCAAACTCTCTGCTCCACTAGAATTTTATTGTGTACCTAGTTGGGACTGTGAAAATATAATCCTAATCTACCAAAACCCTGATTTTGAATTTACCATTTCTTAGTTAAATGTGTGATTTGAGGCAATAGTATTTTTGAGGTTGAACATTCATGTCTATAAACTCAAGCTTTCCTCACATTATAGGTTTTTAGTACAGATCAAATAAGTGTATAGATGTGGAAGTGAAGTCAAATTGACTAGTTATAAGATAAAGTAGTTGCTACTGATATTCATGTCAGCTTCCTCTTTTGGTAATTGAGAGAATTTGAAATTCTGAAGAGATTTTTAAAAAAGACCAAAGTCTGAAAAGCTGCTGACTTTAAAAAGTTTTTATTTATTTTTTTTAAGTGCTTGCTTAGAAAGCATGTAATGTAGGATATTATTTTGGCTCCAGGACAAATGTCCATCACGTCTAAACCCTCTGGAAGACAATAAAATATGTGGAAGTGATTAAAACATATAAAGAACTTAAAAGGACCTACATATCCCTTGAAATAAAAGCCAGCCATTAGGCTCCAACTTGGAAGCTCAATTTTGCCTGAAAATCTTAAAAAGTTGGGTTATCCATTTATCCAGTTAAATGCAGATGAGAAGCAACAAATTAGATGTGGGAGAAGATAGTGAAGGCTGTTGTTTAAAGGCACTCTGACAGCATTGAGAAGTTACAGCTGACAGCCTGACACTGAGGGGTACAGAAACGCTTTAGACTCACACATTGCCATTTCCTAGAGATGAACAAGGATTAGAATGTTAAGTAATTTCTAAAGATACTTTAATTCTTCTGATTCTTTCATCACGATGTCCTGGTGACATTTAACAGTATTCAACTTGAACATGGAAAAGAGGAAGTTTGATGAGGATAGGGCAGTGGGTAAACCTGTCTCTTCTCTCCAGGTTTCATACAGAAGGAAACTGATGACAAAGAGGAATGGGAGACATATTTCAAGACAATACTCCAAAAAAAAAAAAAAAAAATACTAATTACAGTCAATAAGAGTCTGATTCATAGAGAACTCATTGGACAGAATAGAATTGCCCCATAGGGTTTCCAAGGCTTTAAATACGGAATCAAACTGCCACATCTTTCTCCCATGGGGTAGCTGGTGGATTTGAACCATTGACATTTTGGTTAACAGCCAAGAACTAACAACTGCACCACAAGAGCTTCTTTTAAGATGCAGCTGATTCTCAAAGGCTAGTGTCTTGTGGTCAAGTGCTGCTGTAATAGAAATACCACAAATAGCTGGCAAACAACAAAAATTTATTTTCTCACAGTGTTGGAGGTTAGAAGTCTGAATTCAGGGCACTGGTCCTAGGGGAAAGTTTTCTTTTTCTGCCAGTTCTGGGAGAAGAATTTTGTTTCTTTCAGGTTCTGGTCCTTAGTTCCTTAGCAATTGTCACATGACATCTTTCTTCACATTCGTCCTTGCTTCTTTGCTTAATATGCTCCTTTTATATATCAAAGTTACTGGCTTAAAATATAAGCCAGTATACTATATACTATACTGATAAGACCTCATTAATTTAAGACAGAAAACCATGTTCCCAGGTGGGATTACATCCATTTGTACAGGGCTGAGGATATATAGCACATATTTATTGGGGACATAATACAATTCATAACATCCAGTCATACCAGATTTGGTTGAGAAATTGGGGTATTAGTCAAACATACTGACATATGTCTGGAAGAGCATACACATTTAGCAATAGATTTTGTAAGTAATGAGGAAGAAAGAACTCAAATATGTTATAACCACTGTTCACGGAAGGTTATTGTTTTATTTTTCTCTGATATTCTTGCAAATTAAGTCTGAGTTACGTAATTGTAGTAAGATGATAAAGGAAGGATTTATACTCCACACACCCATTTAACTGATACGATCATTGCTCAGCAGAACTGTCTGAAATGGTGAAAATGTTCTATAATCTCTTCTGACCAATGTAACCATGTAGGTACTTAGCATTTCAAATGTGGCTAGTGTGACAAACAAATTTTAACATTTTTTTTAAACTTTATTTGATTTAAATTTAAGTGACCACATGGGGCTTGTGGCTACAGCACAGATCAACATATGATTCCCAAATGTCAAAATCATAGAAACTAAGAAAAAGCTTTTAGAATTCATAAAAGCATGTAAAAAAGAATCATTTTCATAAAGAATTACCAAACATACAAAACTGAAAAACACCTGATAGGGTTTCATTGAAGTTAAATGTATGGGGAATGACATTAATAGATACAGAAGTATTTCTCTCCTCATTCTTTCACCTGCCATGAAACTCCGTTATATTCTCAGGGCACAACAGGAGACACAGGCATCTGCTAATGGTGTTTTTTTCTGGTTACCTACTGCTGCTCTGACAAGAATATATCACAAATGGGATGGCCTTAAAAACCAGGAGTTTATTCTCTCACAGTTTGGAGGCTTTAAGTCCAAGACCAAAGTGCCAGGCTCTGGGGCTGGGTGAAAGCCCCTCAACCTTGGGTTGCAGCTCTGTCTCCTGCTGCCAGCCCACTGAAACTGGAGGCTTTTCTTCACTCAGCTGCTGGCTGCTGAGGGTGACAGACCCAAGGTCAACAAGTAAAAAGGCATAGTCCTGATGTTCCCAAACCACACGTCAGGCCATTAATTTAAGTCTATTGTAAGTCTCAAGGTCAGCAGAGCATGGCAGGCTGCTGAACAATGATGTGGCTACATGTAGGCTCCAAGCATGCCATAAGCTCAAGACCATACCCCAAGCCTTCTGCTTATATACAGGAAGCAGACCACATTCCCTAAGGCAGCTACTCATCTGCTCATAGTAGATTCCACCATGGAGTTGATTACCAGTCTCATCATGGGGAATACTACATCCAGCTGCCCAGCC
>NW_006922141.1:1013367-1014184 GCF_000298275.1 Orycteropus afer afer
GCAAACAGAGATAGTCTTCATTCTTCCTTACCAATTTGGATGCCTTTGATTTCCCTTCCTTGCCTTATTGCCCTGGCTAGGACTTCCAATACAGTGCTGAGTAGAATTGGTGATAGAGGGCTTCCTTGTCTGGTTCCTGTTTGCAAGGGGAATGGTTTCAGTCTCTCTCCATTGAGTATAATGTTGGATGTTGGTTTTCCACATATACCCTTTATTATGTTGAGGAATAGCCTTTCTATTCCTCTTTTTCTGAGAGCTTTGATCAGGAATCGGTGTTGGATTTTATTAAATGCCTTTTCTGCATCGATTGATATGATTATATTGTTCTTTTCCTTTGTTTTATTTATGTGATAGATGACATTTATTGATTTTCTAATCTTGAACCACCCTTGCATATCTGATATAAACCCCACTTGGTCATAATGTATTATTATTATTTTTAAATATGTTCTTAAAGTCTATTGGCTAGGGTTTTGTTGAAGATTTTTGTATCAATATTCATAAGGGATATTAGTCTGTAGTTTTCCTTTTTAGAGATGTCTTTGCCTGGTTTTGGTATCAAGGTTATACTTGCTTCATAAAATGAATTTGGGAGGATTCCATCCTTTTCTGTGTTTTGGAATAGTTTAGTTTAAGTAAGATTGGAGTCAGTCCTTCTCTGAATGTTTGGTAGAATTCTCCAGTGAAACCATCAGGGTCATGACTTTTTTTGTTGGTAATATTTTCATGACTTGTTCAATTCTTTTTTTGTTATAGATCTGTTCAAATTTTCCACCTCTGTCTGTGTTAGTTTAGGTAAGAGGTGTGTTTCTAGGAA
>NW_006922141.1:1024420-1025868 GCF_000298275.1 Orycteropus afer afer
TGTTTTCACAATTTGAGTTTTTTTTTTTTTTTTTAATAATTTGTATTCTCTCCCTCTTTTCCTTTGATAAATTTGCCAGTGCTTTGTCAATTTTATTAATCTTTTCAAAAAACCATCTTCTAGTCTTGTTGATTTTTTTCTATTCTCTTTCTATTTTCTGTGTCATTGATTTCTGCTCAAATCTTTATTATTTCCTTTCTTCTGGTGACTGTAGGCTTATCTTGCTGTTCTTTTTCTAATTGTTGGATATATTGGTTTAAAGTGTTGATTTTGGCTCTTTTTTTTTTATTGCTAAAAATTGTCCTCTGATCACTGCTTTTGCTGTGTCCCAAAGATTTTGGTATGTTGTGTTTTCATTCTCATTTGATTCAAGGAACTTATTAATTTCATTTTTCATGTATTCTCTTACCTAGTTGTTCTTAAAGAGGGTGTTGCTCAGTTTCCATGTGTTTGCTCTTTTTATGTTTATCTTCCTATTGTTGATTTCTAATTTGATAGCATTGTGATCTGAGAAGATGCTTTGCAGAATTTCAATATTTTTAAATTTATTAAGGATTTCTTTGTGGCCTAACATATAATCTATCATGGAGAATGTTCCATGTGCACTGGAAATGAATGTATATCATGCTATTGTTGGGTGAAGTGTTCTGTAGATAAGGTCAAGTTGGTGGATTTTATTGTTTAACTTCTCTGCTTCTTTGTTGAGTTTCTTTTCATTTGTTCTATTTTTCATTGAAAGTGGTATATTAAAGTCTCCCATTATAGAGTCACCTATTTGTGTCTTCAATTCTGTTAAAGTCTGATTTATGTACTTTGGGGCTCTTTCCTTGTGTCCACAGATATTTATTATGGTTATATCTTCTTGTCTGATTCATCCTTCATTCATTATCTAATGTTCTTCTTTGTCTCATATGGTGGTTTTGTCTTAAAGTCAATTTGATCAGAAGTTAATATTGCTACTCCTGCTCTTTTTGCTTGATATATCTTTTAAAACTTTTGATTTTTAGTCTATTTTTGTCTTTGTATATAAGGAGTGTCTCTTGTAAATAGCATATTGATGGGCTATGTTTTCTTGCCCATTCTGCAACTCTCCATCCCTTGAGTAGTGTACTTAATCCATTGACATTCCATGTAATTATCAACAAGTATGAGTTGGTTGCTGTCATTTTGTTATGTGTTTTTTCTATGGTGTTCCTGGTTTCTTTGTTCCATATGATTTTCTGTGCTGAGCTCATTTTGTTTATGAATCATGTTATCATTTCCTTTATTGCTGTTGTTTTAGTATTTGCTAAATCTTTGTGCTTGCCTCCCCCCTTTTTTTATTGTGATGTGAAGGTTTGTCATTTTTACTTGAGGATACCCTGTGATTTATAATTTTCTCCCTCAGTTTAGAACAGTCTATTCCTTCTTGCAACTCTCTTGACTTTCTCACCATTTAGAAGTTTTGT
>NW_006922141.1:1026164-1027797 GCF_000298275.1 Orycteropus afer afer
GGTTGCCTTCTCCCTTACATGATTTCTGTTGAAAAATTAGAACTTAGTCTTATTGGTTGGTTGGCCATTGTAGGTAACTTTATTTTTCCTGTGCTGCGTTCAGGATTCTTTCTTTACCTTTGGTTTTGATGAGTTTGATGATGATATATCTTGGTGATTTTCTTTTGGGGGTCTATCTTTTTTTGGGTTTCTTGGACTTCCTGAATTGATGTATTTTCATCTTTCATCATATCAGGGAAATTCTCTTCTAACAAATCTTGGACAATATTCTCATTGGTTTTCTTTTTCTCTTCCTGTTCTGGAATTCACATTACATGTAAGTTATTCCTTTTATGGCATCCCACTTGAATCTTAGGCTTTCTTCATTTTATTTTGATCTTTTTCTGATTGATCTCTTCTCAGAGAAAAATTGAGTTATTTGCCTTCAATATCATTAAATCTATCTTCCATTTATTGGATTCTACTCCTTTGCCCCTTTTTGTATTTATGTCCCACTCATTAAAAAAAAACAACAACAACAAAAAAATAAAAACAAAACAAAACAAAAGCTGTAATTAAAAAACCATCAAAAAGATTAAATCAAGAGGAAAAAAAATTGTATAAACACACAGGAACAATCACCAAAAAGAGAAAAAAGAAGTGGGGGGGAGTGCAAAAAAAAGAAGAAAGACAATAAATTAGAGGGAATATTTAAAGAAATATTTTAAAAAAAGCACCAAAAGATAAAATTTAGTATCGATCTTCTGGATTTCTGTCTTTAGATTTTGTATTGTTTCTAATGTTTCATTTATTTTGTCATTTTGTTCTTGTATTTTCTTCTGAAATTTTTCTCAGGTTTTGTCTGCATTTTCCTTAATTTTGTCAGTGTTTTCCTCGATCTGGCTTTCAGTCCACTGAAGGTACCTTAATGATTCTTTTGAATTTCCTATCAGGGAATTCCAAGGCTGCTTCCTCCTCAGGGATGTGTTCTGGGTCTATATCCTGCCCCTTGTTTCTACAGATTTATCTTGCTTCCTTGTGTGGACTGTGATGGTCTATTTTGTCTGAGACATTGTGGCTTTGTTGTATTTATTATGTTTAATTGGTGATTGTATACTGGAGTGATTCACCCCAGATTTTAATTTTATTTTTCTTTTCTTCTCTTTTTATGTGTCTGATTAAGCAGGGTACTGTGCTTTTTATGTGTCTGATTAAGCAGGGTACTTTTTGCTAGCTGGAAACATGTGTGCACTCACCACCTGTGTCCTGGTAAGTGTGATGGAGAATGAGAGTGGCTGCACAGATCTCTGATAACTGTTTTTGAAGAGCAATTAAGGGTGACAGCCTCTTATTGGTGGTCATATATCATTAGTCAGTTGGTATAGAAGGAAGTGATGACTCTAATTCTGTAGGTGGAGCTGCAGGAGATGCTGGTGTGGTTGCTTTGTGCAGGCATTGTTTATGTCTCCCACTCAGTTAGAGAAAAAAAACAATCAAAAAACCATCAAAAAAGTAAATGCAAGGGGACAAAAAACACACACTGCATAAACACACAGGAACAATTGCCAAAAGAGAAAAAAAAGGAGGAAAAAAAGAGAAGAAAGGCAATACATGAGAGAAAATATTTAAAGAAACACTTTAAAAGGCTAAAAGA
>NW_006922141.1:1028784-1040738 GCF_000298275.1 Orycteropus afer afer
ATATAAGACTTAGCATACTACTTCATAATTTTATTTAATTTTTTTATTCACTGTAATCAATCTATATATTGTAACATATAGATTAAAAGTGAATGTTTTTAAGACCAAGAAAAAACCCTATGTTGTATATTCAATGAATCATTTAATAATATAAGAACATGTGACCAATACTGATGTGACAGGCTTTCCTAGACTAATAGAAAAAGCACTCTTCATTTTTAAAATATGTTCTCATCATTACTTGTCTCTTCCTTACAAAAAGTGTTAAATTATATAATTATGAAATAGCACTGTCACTCATCTGTCAATTTCTCATACTGTGGTGGCTTGTGGATGATGTGATGTTAGAAATTATGTCACTAGTATTTCAAATATCAGCAGAGTCACCCTTGGCAAGCAGGTTTCATCAGAGTTTCTAGACTAAGACAGATTAGGAAGAAGGACTTTGTGATCTACTTCTAAAAAAATGGCACTTGTAAATCTTATGACTAGCAAAAGAACATTATTTAATATAGTGTCAGAAGATGAGCCCCTTAGGTTGGAAGGTACTCAATATATGAATGGGGAAGAGCTGCCTCCTCAAAGTAGAGTTGACCTTAATGATGGAAGGAGCAAAGCATTTAGGATCTTCATTTACTGATGTGCCATGACTCAAACTGAGAAGAAATAGTTACAAACATCTATTAATAATTGGAATGTTGAATGTACAAAATATGAATCTAGGAAAATTGGAAGTGGTCAAAAAATGAAATGAGATGCATTATGATCGATATCCTAGTAATTAGTAAGCTGAAATGGACTGGTATTTTAAATCAGACAATTCTCCAGTATACTAATCCTGGAATGACATATTGAAGAACAATATCATGTTTGCCATCAGAAAGAATATTTCAAGATCTATGAAGTATAGCACTGTCAATGATAGGATAATAATCATATGGAAGAGCAGTTAATATGATTTATTCAAATTTACACAGGAACCACTAATGCAAAAAATAAAGATAATGCAGATTTTTCAAAGCTTTGAAGTCTGAAACTAATCAAACATGCAACCAAGATGCAATGATAATTATTGGTAACTGGAATGTAAAAATTGGAACAAGAGGAACAGCAGTTGAAAAATATGACTTTTGTGATAGAAAGGACATCAGAGATCTTGTGATAGAATTTTGCAATGATAATCATTTTCTCATTGCAAATATCTCTTCTCAACATCACTCAAACCCAATTGACTATAAGCAGAGACTATACTGTTGAATCTTATCAAATAGAATACACAGGAATAAAATTGACTACATCTGTGGAAAGAGACTATGGAGAAATCTCTGTCATCAGTCAGAACAAGGCCAGTGACCACATATACAACAGATCAATAATTGTTCATATGTAAGTTCATTTGAAGCTGAAGAACATTGTAAAAAGTCCATGAGAGCCAACATATTACCTTCAGTATATCCCACCTGAATATACAGACCATCTCAAGAATAGATTTGAGGCATTGAACACTAATGACCAAAGACCAGATGAGCTGTGATATGACAACAATGACATCATACATAAAGCTAAATAAAATTCACTATAAAGACAGGAAAGAAACAAAGCACCAAAATTAATGCTACAAGAGACTCTGAAACTTGGTTTTAAACACAGAGTAACTAAACTGAATGGAAGAAATTATGAAGTAAAATAATTGAGCAGATGATTTCAAAGGGTGACTCAAAATATATATGAAAAGACCTAGTGTTAGAAAACCATAAAGGGAGAACAAGCTTGACATTTCTCAAGGTGAGAGAACTGAAGAAAATCTAAAGCCTTAAATTGCAGTATTGAAGGATTCTAAGGACAATATATTGAAAGATGCAGTATGCATCAAAAGAAGATGGAAAGAATACACAAAGTTACTGTATCAAAACATTGGTTGATGTTCAAACATTTGGATGGGTAGCATGTGATCAAGAGCTGATGGTACTGAAATACCAATCCAAGTGCATTGAAGGCATTGGCAAACACAAGGCTCCAGGCATTGACAGAATGCCAATCTAAATGTTTCAACAGATGGATACAACACCAGAAGCACTCAAACATCTATGCAAAGAAGTTTGGAAGACAGCTATTCTGACAACTGAGAGGAAGCGATCCACGTAGTGCCTAAGACATTTGACTGCTAACCAGAAGGCTGGAATGATATTCCTCATTCCATGTCTTCTTCTGAATCCAGCCTGCACCTCTGGAAGTTCTCTGTCAATATACTGCTGCTGCCATTGAATCAATCCCTCCTTGGGTTTCTGAGGCAATAAGTATCACTACGGAAGATTGCCCAACCTTCCTTCTGAGGAGTGGCTAGTGGGTTTGAACTGCCAGTCTTCTGGTTCGCAGTCAAATGCCTTATGCACTGTTAGGTAAGTGAGGAAGTACAGAAGTTAAAGTGAAAGCAAGGAAAGAAAAAATAGCCACAACCTCAAAAGATCAGAGCAGGCTTTATTGAAGAAAAGCCCATGAGGGACAACTCTAGAAGCAATGAGAATAATGCCAGTTGCACAGTAGAGTCATGCCTGGGAGAAGTGTTTCCCCCTTTTATAGGGACCTCTGGTGTGCATGAGGTTTTGCAAGAGTTGCAGTTTCCAGGAAGTGGGGTTGGTTTTGACAAGGCAGTGTGTGTGTGTTTGTGGGGGGGGGGGAGGTCTGCAGGTGGAACTATCCTTGAGGTTTCACAAGGCGGGGGAGTGTGTGGGGTCTGCAAGCAGAGTTTATCTCTAAGGTTTCTCAAGGCAGGGGAGGGTGTGCAGTCTGCAGGTGGAATTTATCTTTGAGGTTTCAAGGTGTCTTAGCCAAGTTTAGAGAGCATCCTCACTGACTCGCTGTGCCAGGTTGGGCCCTCTCAGGAAAAGAGGACATCTCTCAAACCTTTGTTGAAGAGGGGAACTCTTGGAGTCTGGATGGTGATAAAACACCGGAGGTTCACTGCAGGGCACCTCTGCAGAGGACCAAAAATCAAATAGGGAAGAGGACAAGAGGGGGTGACAAAGGGGACTTACTTGGCCCTGAGAAGGACTGATAAATGGCCAGTGTTGTTTGCATGGAGAGAAATGGCAAATGTCCCCAGATCTGGAGGTCAGTAAAAGTTAAAGGAGGTTTTTAGATAGTGAATCCAAGCCCAGGGTTCTGACTTCCCCTCAGGAGTTACCAGGGTATCCAATAAAAGACGATTATAGTCCTTGCACCACTCATGTGGCAGTGAGGCTCCAAAACCCCTACTCTCAGGGAGAGGGAGGCTTTGGGTCACTTTCCAACAGCTGTTTAGCCTATTAGTGAGCTCAGCAGGAACGCTCACTTCCCTGGAGATACCCATAGGCTAGTGTGATAGTAGGAGCTGTGTGTCAACTTGGCTGGACCCCAGTTCTGTGTGGTTGTTCCCATGATGGGATTGGATGACTGTGTTCTGAGTGACCAATCTGTTCAAGGGGTGTGGCCTGCTTCTAGGATATCCAGGGACATCCTGGGAAGAGAGACATTCTTCTGTGGATCAGGACTCTGTTGTGCTGCCTACAACTGTCAGTGAGTGAGCAGTCCACCGTTTGGCCTGGAGATCTTGGATTTGTCATTCATTGGAGTCAACAGCTGGTGTACTGCCTGCCAGTCTTGAGCTTCTTGGCCCTTGTGGGGAAAAGCCTCCAGCCTGATGTTTGCTCCAGGGACTTTGGACTTGCCGGCTTCTATACGTTTGTGAGCCATTTTCCTAAGATAAATTTCTCTGTCTCTTTATATATATATATAAGCTTTGCTGGTTTTTGTTTCTCTAGAGAAACCAGTCTAACAGAGCTAGGGAAGAAAGTAATAGGAGGAAAGGGGAGATGGGATGACAGACCAAGGGCAGTAGCCCCTGCTTCAACCCTGTCCTGGGTTATAACACCATTTGTTAGGAAAGTGAGAATGTACAGAAGTTAAAGTGAAAGCAAGTGTTCTGGTTACCTAGTGCCACTCTGACAAGAATATATCACTAATGGGATGGCCTTAACAAATAGGAATTTATTCTCTTGATAAACAGGAGTTTATCATTTGGAGGTTTTAAGTCCACATTCAAGGTGCCAGGATCTAGGGGCTGGGTGAAAGCTCCTCAGCCTTGGGCTTCAGCTCTGCTTCCAGCTCCCAGCCCACTGAAGCTAGAGGATTTTCTTCACTCAGAGAGATGCTAGCTGCTGAGACTGCCAAGCCCAAGGTTGACAAGTAAAATTACATAGTCCCGATATTACCAAATCACATGGCAGGCCATTAATTCAAGTCCATTTAAGTCCCAATGTTGGCAGAGCATGGCAGGCTGCTGAAACAACAACACAGCTACATGCAGGGTTTGAGGTGCCATAAGCTAGAGATCATTCCCCAAGGCTTCTCCTTATATACAGGAAGCAGACCACATCCCAAAGGCAGCTACTCAGCTGCTTGTGGTAATCCCACCAAGGAGTTGATTGTTCGTCTCATCATGGGGAATAACTACCGCCAGCTGCCCAGCCACTCAACCAAGCCCAGCCAAGTTGACACACAAACCTAACCACCACAGCAAGGAAAGAAAAAATAGCCATGACCTCAACAGATCAGAGCAGGCTTTATTGAAGAAAAACCCATGAGAGACGACTCTAGAAGCAACATGAACAATGCCAATTGCACAGTAGACCCACACCTGGGAGAAGTGTTGCCCCCTTTTATAGGGACCTCTGCTGTGCACGGGGTTTTGCAAGAGTTGCAGTTTCCAGGAAGTGGGGTTGCTTTTGACAAGGTGGGGGTGGGGTGAGATGTCTGAAGGTGGAACTTATCTTTGAGGTTTCACATGGAGAGGGAGGATGTAGGGGTCTGTAAGCGGAGTTTTTCTCTAAGGTTTGTCAAGATAGTTGAGGGTGTGGGGTCTGCAGGTGGAATTTATCTTTGAGGTTTCAGGGTGTCTTAGCCAAGTTTAGAGTAGCCAGTTCAGTCCTTCAGGCACTACAACACCAGAGCTCCTAATCAGACATTAAGGATTAGTATAATTTTTAGAAAGAGTAAAGGAAAAAGAGTATCTGATGATGAGGAAATGGAAAATCTTTGATTCCTACACATTCATGACTTTTTGGTATAAAATGAATACTCTGGTGTGTGTAATGCATGGAAATATGTAGCAGAAAATTAGTTTGGAAGATAGATTGGATGGCCCAATTGAGAAGTTTTTCCGTGGGTTATAGGTAATAATGTACTAAAATGATTTTTCATCAGAAAAGAATAATAATTTGTGTTGTGTTTTCAAAAGACAGTTTCTGATTTTGTTGAAAAAGGTAGGTAGAAAGACAAGTTCATGCAGACAGTAAAGTCTGTTATATTCATCATGAGAAAACAACATGTGAGCCTGGACTGTTAGTATCAGTGGGTTGTAAAGGAGATGTTTTCAAAGGACATTAAACAATTAGAAGTTTGAGTGTGAAACAAATGAGTGATAGGGAAAGCAATTATGCCCTTAATACCAGCAACAAAACCAGCAATGACTAATACCAGATATAGATCTAAAAACACCCAAACTCATTGCTCTGGACTCAAGTTGACTGAGAGCAACCCCTCCTTGGGTTTCTGAGGTGGTGTCACAGCGGAAGTAGATTGCCCAATCTCCCTTCCGAGAGGTGGTTGGTGGGTTTGAACTGCCAGCCTTCTGATTAGCAATAAAATGCCTTAGGCATTTTGCCTCCAACCAGAGATGGTATCACTGTGTGAAGTGACCCCTTTAATTTGATTCAATTATGGAGTCTGGGGGTGGTGGTGGTCAGGGAGCTAGTCTCTTCTGAAGTATGATGTATGAGGCAGTGGTCCTGTGTCTAAGATACTATTCTAAGGTTTCAAAGCAAGTCTGCCAAATATTTCTAATCATAAAGTTGAACTCAGGAATAATTTAGGAAAGAGAGGAATTCAGATATGTCAATATTTTGTTTACAGAAATAAGAACATTTATATGTAATTGTAGAAATTCTGAAGGCCAAAAGATATATTACTTTTTCATAATTTAAACATGTTTAAAATTGGATGTACAATTACTAGCTTGTAAATTAATAGATAAGTAAAGAGATGGCAATAGTGAAACATCTCAAAGTGCATATCTAACTCCTGCAATCACTTTTATTAAAAAGATGTTGCCATTGTTGTTAGGTGCTGTTAATTTGACTTTGATTCCTAGTGACCCTAAGTACAACAGAATCACACATTGCCTGGTCATACACCATCTTCACAATCCTTACTATACTTGAGACCATTGTTGTAGCCACTGTGACAATACATCTCATTGAGGGTCTTCTTCTTTGCTAACCTTCTACTTGACCAAACACGTATACTTTTTCCAGGAAATCGTCCCTTTTGACATGACCAAAGTAGGTGAGATGAAGTCTGGCCATTTTTGTTTCCAAGAAACATTCTGGCTGCACTTCTTCAAAGACAAATTTGTCAGTTCTACTGGTAATCCATGATATTTTCAGAATTCCTCACTGACAGCATAATTCAAAGCAATCAACTCTCCTTCAGTCTTCCTTACTCATTGTCCAGCTTTCACATGCATATGGGACAATTGACAAGTGCACACTATAAAATATGTATCTTTGAATCATGGCAGTTTAAAATACAGTATCTGTTCATCATTATCTTAGAAGGAAAATAGATGTAAAAACTAAAAATATTAAAATAGCCCTATTTTAATCAGGCATCAAGATGGGATTAATTTGTAAATTTTCACTTAATTTACTCTTCTAATCACAAATTCCTACATAACTATATCAATTCTAAGTTTAAAAATTTTTCAAGAAATCTATGAGAAATTAAATAAATTCAGCTTCCTTTACATCTTATAGACTATAATATGCATGATGTGAGGTAAAATCAAGACAATTTTGATGCAAAAATATTCATGTATGTTCTCTGAGGAAAAGTTATAAGAGAAAAAGCAGAATTATAAGTGAGCTTGAGTAATACTCTGGCTGTATTTACTATAAATTTTAAGTCATTTCCAGATGATGGTAATCTAATTAAAATCTGATTATGATTATTTTAATACTTTACTGTATTATACTAGAAAACTAAGTATAAAATATCCATTTTTTTAATAGATGAATTTGCAGATGAAATTTACAAAGAACTCCATTGTTTTCTGGGTTGCATCAAGTATCTAAATGTTTAAAGCAAATTAGTTATAATATTAAAACATTTTTTTAAAAAATCCCTCAATCCTCATTTATAAGGACGTGATGATTAACCTTGGGTAGGCTATGATTCTCAGTGATTTAGCACATATTACGTAACCACCTTTCATTTTGTGATCTAATGTGAGCAGTCAATCTGTTGAAAAGTGTTTTTTGGGGAGATGTAGCTTGTACTCAGGAGCTCTGGTAGCATAGTGCCTAAGGCTCTTGACTGCTAACCAGAAGGCTGGCGGTTCAAACCCACCAGCCACTCCTCGGAAGGAAGGTTGGGCAATCCTACTTTCGTAGTGATAGTGCCTCGGAAACCCAAGGAGGGGTCGCTATGAGTCGGGGCCGACTCGACGGCATATAACAACAACAACAACAGCTTGTACTCAATACCTATGCATGTTCTGATACAGCTCATGCTCTCCTGATTCTGCAGCCAAATTGTTATGCTCTGAATTCCAGTTCTTGAGATGTGAGCCAGTAGCTTGCCATCTGACGTGCCAGTTTTGAATTTATCAGTACATGCAACCATATGAATCAGGAGAAGCCTCCAGCTTGATATCTAACCCATGGATCTGGGACTTGCCAGGCTCCACAAGTATGTGAACTATTTTCTTGAAGTTTGGCTTTGTTTCTCTAGAGAATCCAGCCTAACAAAGTGCATATATCCTGCAGTAATTTCATTCTAGGCATTCTATTTTTTCTTTGAATGGGATACAAGCAAACAAATTAACAAACAAAAACTGCCATTACTTTGGAAGTCCTAACCATAGAAAAAGGAGCTCTGGTGGTGTAGTGTCTAAGACACTTGACTGCTAACCAGAAAGTTGGCAGTTCAAACCCACCAGCAGCTCTGCAGAAGGAAGACTGGGCAGGTTACTTCCATAAATATTTACCACCTTGGAAACCCAAAGGGGTCGCTTTGAGTTAGAGTTGAGTAGATGGCAGTGAGGTTGGGTTTTTAGGTTTTACCCTAAGAAATGAAAGAATAATCAATCTTGTTTATGTCTTTTAACAGTTTTATGTTTTTTCTTTAAATTCATTCCCAAGTTAGATAATTTAATTTTCCATTTTCTACATTGGTTTCTTATTTAAATTCTGCTTTGCATCTCTTTCTAGCTGTATAATATTTTACTAAATATTCTCTTAGAATATTCATGTTATATGTTAAAAGGTTAGGTATTAAAATAACGTTGTTCATTTCAGGTGCAAAAATCTAGAAAATTTGCCTATTACAAGAGTTTCTTTCTCATGGTAACTTTTATATCTTTCATAACCCTTATGGGGAAAATTTTCTATGTGGTCAATGGTAAATTAGATGAGCAATTTCCATTATTTTTAATGGGCAGTATGGTGTGATTGCATTCTGACTGAACAAAAAAAAAACTATCTACCCTTTGATGATTACTGAATGCTTCAGGGAAGGAATATGAAATTGATATATTTAATTTTCCTCTTGAAATTGAATAAGCACAATCAGACACTTTTTAAAACTCAATTAATCAAATGACAAATGGAATTTGTAAGTTAGAAGTACTGATTTTTTTATTTCTCAACTATATAAGGCATTTCCTCTCAATTCTAATGAGGTTTATCACATTAATGCAATGAATACCAAGAAAAGAAAAGGCAAAATACTTAAGAAAAAAGACTGCCACAGACTCGATTAAACTACATTGCTCTTATTTTATAATTTTTATGGTATTGCTTGATTTCTTAATTTCTAGACTCTTTCTCCTTAATACAGATATCTTCTGTTTTAATTTTGGAGGAAAAAAATAAGATGCTGACTGAAAGTAATTATTACCTAGAGAATACTATGAAATTTGTTAGAGCATATGAAATGAAAAATAGTTTAATATTTTCAGGTGATTACCTTTACCTACTGTTCATACAAATTACTCATTAGCATTTATAATATGATTAACTTGTTTTTCTAGCATATTGAGTCTGATAACAACCTACAAGCAAAATGTTATTGTCTTTTGACTTACAAACTATATCTAGATATAATGTAACTTGCTGCTCTGGGTTTGCATTTATACAAAAATGCCTCATTAGGTCCTAGAATAGCCATGTGAATAAATCAGTGAAAAAGACAAGTCAGCATCTTGCAGTGTGCATATTCTAGTAGACTTTGACTGTCACATTAGCAACTTTTCCTTCACAGCATCTCAAAACCTTCTGTCATAAAGAACAATCTCTTCATAAAGAAAATTCACTTAAAATCCCAAGCTTAATCATTACAGCTTGAGGACACCCATATTGAGAGAAGTTAGGAGCATACATGAATACATGAGAAAAATAAGTACTCAGTCACTATTACATATATTTATTCAGCAAATATTTACTGGGCATATACTTTGGCCCTTTTCTTTGCATTGGGGATAAATCAGATTAAGTTTCCTTATATTCCAGTGCATATATTCAAGTTGAATATATGAGAAGAAACTCTTCATTCATATCTAATCAATAATGTTAGTTCACAATTTCACAATTTATACCACTTCACAGTGTGAGGATTAAAAAAAGTCTGACAAAACAATCAAGTGCAATACTTTATACCAATAGAAAAACAAACTCAATTGCTGTTGAGTCGATTCCATCTAAGAACCCTATAGTACAGAGTAGAACTTCCCCGTAGTGTTTCCAAGGCTGTAAATCTTTGTGGAAGCAGACTGCTACATCTTTCTCCCATAGAGGGACTAGTGGTTTTGAATTGCCTACCTTTCAATGGCAACCAAGTGCTTAACCACTGTGTTGCTAAGCTTCCTATACTACACACACACACACACACACACACAAACACATATATAGTAGAGTATATGAACCTAGTGGCATATATATGAATATATATGTTTATATATACAGATCTCAACATTATGTTTAGAAAATTAATCCTTCTTTTGTTAAGAAGATACAATTTGACCTTTTATTATGTTTGAAAACTACTATTAATAATTTTAATGACCACAAAATATAATTGTAGGTATTTTGAAATATTCATAAAGTCCAGCTTATGACACTCTTTGCCATCTAGTTTATTCTGACTCATAGCAAATAGTAGAATTGTCCCATAGGGTTTCCAAGACTAAATCTTTAAGAAAACATTCTACCACATCTTCCTCCTACAGAGTGGCTTATGAGTTCAAACTGTCTACCTTTTGGTTAGCAGCTGAGTGCTTTAACCATGGTGCCAACAGGCATATACTTTACTCTATTTATAGTATAAATATACTGTAAATATTCCATTGTATAAATATACTATGATTTATATATGTATTTTCTTGCTGAAGAAAAATAATAATTTGATACATTCATGATATATTAAGTATGAATTCCTTTGGAGAATATACCTATACTATAGGTGACTGGAAAAT
Source organism: Orycteropus afer afer (assembly GCF_000298275.1). Taxonomy (NCBI): domain Eukaryota; kingdom Metazoa; phylum Chordata; class Mammalia; order Tubulidentata; family Orycteropodidae; genus Orycteropus; species Orycteropus afer. The sequence goes on from NW_006922141.1 coordinate 1,039,352, forward strand.
AGATAATGCATGTTACCACCATTGTTGTTGTTACATGCCGTCGAGTCGGCCCTGACTCATAGCGACCCCTCCTTGGGTTTCCGAGGCGGTATCATTACGGAAGTAGGATTGCCCAACCTTCTGACATATTATATATGGGTTTGAACTGCCAGCCTTCTGCAATGTTAAGGGGTTACTTGAAAGTAGCTAACAGTAACTACAAATAGATATTATCATATTAATCATAAGTGTAACACATATGTCATATATATTATATATGGGTTTGAACCGCCAGCCTTCTGGTTAGCAGTCAAATGCCTTAGACACTATACTACCAGAGCTCCTCTTACTACCATTAGGAAGTCAAAAATTTTTTTTAATTCAATTCTATGACTCTGACCAGTAGTTTATGACAGTGACACTTATTTCTTATCACTTTGCATTGTCAATTAGTATATTTAAACATTTCTGTACCTGTATAGTGCTATTTTTTTTTTTTTTGTAGTTTTAACTTGTATTTTATTAATAATTTATGACATTGTGGAGATAGTCATGTTTTTTGGCCATTTGAATATACTTCTATGGTTGAAATTTTACAATTTTTCTCTTGAATTTTTTGTCTTTTTCTAATTCCTTTGATGTTTTGGTTATAAGTCATTTGTAATATCTTCGTCTACATCTATCTGTCATTCTATGTACCTTCTAGGCTGTAGCTTGCTTAGAACATCTTTTGATAATCCCTTTAGATAATCGTTGTTAATCCTCGCCACAGAGTTGATTCTGATTCATGGTCAACTGTGTCTGCAGAGTAGAACCACTCCTTATTGTTTTCCAGGCTGTGACCTTCTGAAGGCAGATTGTCAAGCCTATCTTCTAAGGCCCAAATGTGGGCTTGAATTGACACATGTTCAGCAACCTTTCAAAAAAGAGAGAGAGAAAGACCACCAATAATACTTCAGCTGTAGAATTCTTGCCTCCTATGAGGTAAATCCAAGTTTGATTCTGGGCTAATTCACCTCATACACAGCCACCACCCATCTGTCCCTGGAAGTTTTCATATCTGTGATGCAGAACAGGTTTCAGTGGAACTTCCAGACTGAGACAGACTAGAAAGACCTGGTGAGGTACTTCCAAAAATTAGCCAGTGAAAGCCTGTAGATTGTCATGGTCCAATACTATTCTGCATGAGTTTGCAATGTTAAGGGGTTACTTGAAAGTAGCTAACAGTAACTACAAACAGATATTATCATATTAATCATAAGTGTAACACATATGTCATATATATTATATATGTTGTCACATATCATATATATATTAAATATGTTAAGTATGTCTTTGACTCATAGAGACTCTCATTGGGTTTCCTAGGCTGCAAATCTTTATCGAAGTAGATTGTCCCATCTTCCTT
>NW_006922141.1:1041058-1046943 GCF_000298275.1 Orycteropus afer afer
CTTCCTTCCGAGGAGTGGCTGGTGGGTTTGAACCATCAGCCTTCTGGTTAGCAGTCAAGTGCCTTAGGCACTATGCTACCAGAGCTCCTAGCAACCTTATATACAAAAAAACAGTGCCTGGTCCTGAACCATAATGAAAATTTTTGCTATGCTTGAGCTCATCATTGCAGCCACTGTGTCAATCCATCTGGTTGAGGGTCTTCCCCTTTTTTCTGCTGAACCTCTACTTTACTAAGCATGATATCCTTCTCCAAGGACTGGTCCCTTCTGACAACATGACCAAATTATATGAGATGAAGTCTGGCTAGTCTTGCTTCTAAGAAAGCTATATGTCTGCTGAGGCAGATTTGTTCAGTCTTCTGACATTCCATGTTTTTTTTCAGTATTCTTTGTGAATTACACTGTTGAATGCATCTATTCTTTGTTCTTTCTTATTCATTGTCTAGCTTTCACATGCATAGGAGGCTCCTGAAAATACCATAGCTTGGGTCAGGTGCAACTTAGTTTTCAAAGTGACATCTTTGTTCTTCAATACTTTAAAAAATTTTTGAAACCCATTTTCTCAGTGCAATCAAATGTCTACTACTTCCATAGTCATTGATTGTATTTCTGAATATAAAGAAATCCTTGACAACTTTAATCTATTTAATACCTATTTTGATGTTGCTTATTGGTCCAGTTCTGAGGAGTTTTGTTTTCTCTATGTTGAGTTGTAATTCTTGCTGAAGGCTACAGTCTCTGATCTTCATCAGCAAGTGCTTCAACTCATCTTCACTTTCAGTGAAAAAAGTTTCTGTCATCTACATATCACAGGTTGTTAATGAGTCTTCCTCAAATCCTGATGCCACATTCTTCTTCATATAGTCCATCTTCTTGGATGATTTGCTGAACATACAGATTGAATTAGTAAAGTGAAAGGATTCAACCCTGAAGCACACCCTACTTGATTTTAAACTATGCAATACTCCTTTGTTCTTTTGAAATGACTGCATCTTGATCTATGTACAGGTTACTCATAAGCACAGTTAAGTGTTCTGGAAGTCCCATTCTTCTCAACATTATCCATAATTTGTTATGATCCAGAAAGTCAAAAGCTTTTGCATAATCAATGGAACACAAGTAAACATCTTTCTGGTATTCTTTGCTTTCACCCAACATCCATCTGACATTAGGAATGACATCCATTGTTTCACATCCTCTTCTGAATCCTGCTTGCATTTCTGGAAGTTCTCTGTCAATATACTACTGCAACCATTTTTTAATTGTTTTCAGCAAAATTTTACTTATGTGTGATGTTAATGATATTGTTTGATAATTTCCCCATTCTTTCTTGAGAATGGGTAAAAATATGGATCTCTTCCAGTCGATTGGCAAAGTAGTGGTCTTCCAAATTTCTTGGCATAGATGAGTAAGTGCCTCCAATTCCTGGAGCCTTGTTTTTCACCAATTCCTTTAGTGCAGCTTTGATTTTGCCCTTCAATACTGTTCCTTCTTGATTATATGCCACCCCTGGAAATAGATGAACATTGGCCAATTCTATTTTGTGTACAGTGATTCTATGTATTCTGTCAATCTTCTTCTGATACATCATTCAATATTTTGCCCATGGAAACTTTCAATATTGCAACTCAAGGCTTGAATTTTTTCTTGAGTTCTTTCAGCTTGAGAAATGCTTAGCGTGTCCTTCTCTTTTGGTTTTCTAACTCCAGATATTTGCATATTTCATTATAATAATTAATTTTGTCTTCTCAAACTGCTCTGAAATTTCTATTCAGCTCTTGTGTCTTGTAATTTCTTCAATTTGCTTTATCTACTGTCATTTCAAGAGCAAGTTTTGGAGTTTCTTCTGACATTCATTGTTGTCATTTTTTCCTTTCCTGTCTCTTTATTGGCCTTTTGCTTTCCTGATGCATAATGTTCTTGATTCCATCCCATGATTTGTCTCATTTTCAGTCATTGGAGTTCAATGTATCAAGTCTATTTTCAGATTGTATCTAAAGTCAGGTGGGATATAATCAAGCTTATATTTTGTCCCTTGTGAACTTGTGTTAATTGCCTTCAGCTTCAACTTGAACTTGCATATGAGCAATGGATGGTCTGTTCCACATTCAGCTCCCAGTCCTGTTTTGACTGCAGGTATTGAGCTTCTCCATTGCCTTTTTCATCAACAAATTGTAGTTGATCTGATTCCTGTGTATTCCATCTGGTAAGGTCCACATATATAGTTGTCATTTATATTGCTGAAAAATGGTATTTGCAATTAATAAGTTACTGGTCTTGCAAAATTCTGTCATGTGATCTCCAGTGTCATTTCTACCACCTAGGCCAGATTTTTCAACTACAGATTATTCTTCTGTTTCCAACTTTTGCATTGCAATCACCGGTAATAATCAATATATCTTTAATGCATGTTGAGCCAATTTCAGACTGCAAAACTTGGTAAAAATATTCAGTTTTTTCATCTCTGGCTTCAGTGGTTGGTAAATAAATCTGAGTAATAATAGTATTAACTGGTCTTCTTTGTGGCTCTATGAATATCATCCTTTCACTGACCGTATTGTATTTCAGAACAGATCTTGAAACATTCTTATTGAAAGGAATTCCACACCATTCCTCTTCAATTTACCATTCCCAGCACAGTAGATCATGTGATTGTCTCATTCAAAATGGCCAAAATGATTTTAGTTCACTAATGCCTAGGATGGGAGCTCTGGTAGCATAGCGGCTAAGACACTTGCCTGCTAACCAGACGGCTGGCGGTTCAAACCCACCAACCACTCCTCGGAAGGAAGGTCGGAAACCCAAGGAGGGGTCGCTAAGAGTCGGGTTTGACTCGACAGCACATAACAACAACAACAATGCCTAGGATATTGATCTTTATATGTTGCATTTCATTTTTGACAACTTCCAATTTTCCTACAACCATATTTTGTACCTTGTACTTTGTTCCAATTATTAATGGATATTTTAGTTGTTTCTTTCCATTTTGAGTCATGATCCATCAGCAAATGGAGGTCCTAAAAGATTTACTCCATCTACTTCATTAAAGTTGACTCTACTTTGAGCATGCAGTTCTTTCCCAGTTGTATTCTGAGTGCCTTCCAACCTCTGCTGGCACTATATCAGACAGTGTTTCAGGGTTATTCATAACATTTTCCAGTAATATATCAGACAGTATTTCATGCTCTTCATAAAGTTTTCACTGGCCAATTCTTTGAAAAGTGAATAGCCCCTTTCTTCTTCCAACTCTCCTTAGTCTGGAAGGTCTGCTAAAACCTGTCCACCATGGGTAACCCCATGAGTATTTAAAATACCAGTGGCATAGCCTCTAGCCTCACAGTAATACATAGACCACCACAGTACAACAAACTGACAGATGAATAGAGGTATATCAAAATATATTTCTTTAAAATATTTGTTATTTTAAAACCTGCCAAACATTCAATTTTTCCTTAGCTAAATTTGTAATTCGATACAGCTAGCAGAAAGTGTTCCTGAAAATTTTACAATAATATGCAACACTTTTCTTGTGGTGAAATAAGTCACTTTAAATAGAAACAACAAAATGATGAGATTTTTCAAAAAACTTAAAATGAAAAATCAGTTTAATATTTAAGTACCTGACACATGACAAAATATGTGCTGTTAATAGAACTTTATTTTTTTTTGCCATATTTACTACTAGAAATAAGGACTAGAAAAGCATGAGTACATACTTAATTTTAAGACATTTTTGTTGTTCTTACAAGGATTTAATTTCACAAGACCTTGAATTTAAGAAGAAAAGATTTGTATATCTTCTTCGAGGAGTTCAGACATAAATATCTAATATGTTTTGGAATTAGTTTAATGAAAGAAAATATATGCACTCTACTTTATATCTATCAGTTAAGATGCTACCAATTACCACACATGATTGCTTCTGAATGTATTTGATATTACTTATAAAGAAAGGGCTACTTTGTGGCCCTATGAATATTATCCTTTCACTGACAGTATTATACTGTCAATGAAAAAAAATTACTACTTAAATAAAAATTTGTTTAAACACTTTATATAGATGTGATTCCAAACTTACTTCTAATAGAAAGAGTTATTATTGAGATAGAAGGAGCTCTGGTGGCATAGTGCCTAAGGTATTTGACTGCTAACCAGTTTGAACCGCTGGCAGTTCAAACCCACCAGCGACTCCTCTGAAAGAAGACTGGGCAATCTACTTCCATAGAGATACCACCTTGGAAACCCAAGGAGGGGTCTCTATGAGTTTGAACTGGCTTGATCACAGTGAGTTTGGTTTTGGTTTATGTATATTATGCATTTATAGATATTACATATATTTATATATCTTAGAAAATGTTAAGAAAATACAAATGATAGGCTGGTTTATCTACTTGCCTTTCTTCTGAAAAGAGAAAAGAAGTAAATAGATAAATGTTATCTTTGTTATCTCTATGACACAAGATTTCAGTATAAAAAGAAAAACCATAAAGACAAAGAATTTTAAAAAATGTGCAGACTTTACAAATAGTACATGGAGAAGAGAAAATGTAAATTGTCAATAGTCATGTGAAAAGGTGCAATAATGCACTAATTATTTGAGAAAAGCAAGCCAAACAATTAGATACTTTTTAATGTGTGCAAAATACAACAATGGTAGAACACTTTTCCACTTTTCAAATGATCAATAATTAAAGACAAAAGTATTGATGACATCCAGCACTGATCATCATGTGGGAGAAACAGTTCTCACACACTGCTGGAGAATAATCTAGCAATATTATTCAAATTATATTTTAAATGACTTTATGTCATTCTACTCTTTTTTGCTACTTTTATGAATCTATCTTACAGCAATATAAGCATGAATAAAATGACTACTTGCTGCAACCATATTCATGACAGCCTAATTTGTAAAGAAAAAAATTAAAACAACTGGAAACAATCTGAATGTCCATTAAAATGGAAAAATATTATAATGTAGCTAATAAACATTATGCAGCTACTGAAAATAACTATTTATATGATATATAGCATATATGTAGATATACTTATATATGCATAAGGAGCTCTGGTAGTGTAGTGCCTAAGGCATTTAACTGCTGCTAATCAGAAGGTTAGGAGCTCTGATAGCATAGTGCCTAAGGCACTTGACTGCTATCCAGAAGGCTGGTGGTTCAAACCCACCAGACACTTCTCGGAAGGAAGACGGGACAATCTACTTCCGTAGTAATACTGCCTTGGAAACCCAAGGAGGGGTCGCTATGAGTCAGGTCTGACTCGACGGCACATAACAACAACAACAACAAATCAGAAGGTTGGTGGTTCAAACCCACCAGACACTTCTCGGAAGGAAGACGGGACAATCTACTTCCGTAGTAATACTGCCTTGGAAACCCAAGGAGGGGTCGCTATGAGTCAGGTCTGACTCGACGGCACATAACAACAACAACAACAAATCAGAAGGTTGGTGGTTCAAACCCACCAGCCGCTCTGTGGAAGGAAGATTGGGCAACATATTTCTGTAAAGATTTATCACCTTGGAAACACAGTAGGGGTAGCTTTGAGTCACAGTTGACTCAATAGCAGTGACTATGTACCCATATACTTACAAAGGCACAAAAGAGAGACAGAGAGAGAATGAAAGAAACAGACAAAATGAGATTGTTACTGACATTCTTTCCTTGGAATTTTCTATTAGAATATTATTACATCTACTTCAAATATCCTCTAAGATAGTTAAAGTTTCTTTTATACTTCTCTTATTTATTATTACTATATGTACTGAGAAAGTTTTTGGACTTTATACTCCCTGTCTCACTATTTTTGCAGAACATATCCTTTTTATTATGTATCTTGTTCTATTATTTAACTCATTCATGTATTAT
>NW_006922141.1:1047547-1048061 GCF_000298275.1 Orycteropus afer afer
AGTGGATCCAACAGAGAGTAGCTGAGAATACTGGGAATGCTGCACTGTTCAAAGAAGAACTCTTCTCTAGGAATTGAAAATCTTAGGGTGTTTATGGTTGAACAACAATACATTGTTTTGCCTTGCCTTTCTTTCATCCTATTTTTTTTAGAGAGCCATATTGTCAACAAATTGTTAACAATTGGTAAAAGTGCTTTGTTCTTTGTTCAGTGTTTGAAGTCCTAAACTTTGTAGTTAATGATCCCTAACTTAGTCAGTCCCAGGGTTACAGGTGAGGAGAGACAGCTCAGGGACGTCCAAAGTAGCAGGCGGGAAGAGCAGAGAAAGGGAATTAAAAGCCAGGAAGCCAGAGAGAAGAGCAATCAGCCGAAGGGATTAGGTGAGGAGAGGAAACTCAGGTGCGCCCAGAGTAGCAGGCCGGAAGAGCAGGAGAAAGGGGATAAAAGCCAGGAACATGGACAGAGGAGCAGTCAGCCCCAGGGACAACTCAGGGACGCCCAAAGCAGCAGGCCAG
>NW_006922141.1:1051186-1060843 GCF_000298275.1 Orycteropus afer afer
ATCGTAGGGCTGGCGTGGGATTGGGCAGTGTTTCATTCTGCTGTGCATGGGGTCACTATGAGTCAGAAACGGCTCGACGGCACTTAACAACAACTTAGTACATCTTTGGGGGCTCTCTTATGAACAACCTAGTTATTTGTGGTAAATTTTTCTTCGCTTATATTTCTTCATCTATTCGGTCCCATATTTTATGAAATAATATGAAATTTCTTAAAAGATCTCATCCATTTATGGTTCTCCTTCCAGTTTTTACCACTTTTAACCACATGATCTGAATGTTGTTTTCAGTTGCAAATGCCACACGATACCTACACACCAGACAATATAGGTTCCTCTTGCAAGTCATAATCTTCACCTTAAATGCTGTCATTTACTGATGTGGGACATGTGACTAAATTTGGCTTTTTGTATCTGGTTCCTAAATGTAGTCTGAATAATTAATTTACATTTTAAGGCTGTAACAAACGTTCAAACCCGCCAGTCACTCCTCGGAAGGAAGGTTGGGCAATCTACCTCCGTACTGATACTGCCTCAGAAACCCAAGGAGGGGTCGCTATGAGTTGGATCTGACTCCATGGAAATGGTTGCGTTGCTTTTTTGTCTTTCTACAAACACCAGGCCATTTTAAACACATGTAAATGAATTGAAAGGGCCCAAATCACCTTAGCAACAAGCCTCAAAGATGGAGGGGATATGATGAGGCACCAGTGCCCCACCCTGTGAAGTCTGATGCTTCCCTATGCAGTGTGCTATGTAGAGTTTGGGATATAAGTATGATCAGTTCAAGAGACTTGTGATCTCAACTATGGCACTAGTGAGACATGCATAGCATTAAGTTTGTAGTTCACATAATTGAACCTACCTGGGCAGGAGAAGACTGGCAAGAAGTAGGCTCCCACTGTGTCCCTCACCCACAATGCCAGGTGGAGGGCTGTGTGAATTTTTTTTTTTTTTTTTTTGTATCTTCTCGTACAGTGTCCAGAAGCCAAAGGACTGGCCTTCCACATAACTATCCCATTTAAGTCCTTCACCCATTACACAGAGTAGAGTGTGCACAGAAGAGCCGTTTCTGTATGAACAGTTTTTGAGCCAGGGCAAGTGCTTCCCATAGAATTTATCCTGCTGTTTACTGTCCATTTATTATTATAAATAATTAAAGCTCTGATTGGGAGAATGTGATTTTGTTACCAGGAGTCCTTGCCTTCTACTGACAAAGAATTGAACAGGAGAGGCAACATGTCCACATGAACCAAAGTTTATTAAAGAGAAAAGAGAGGGGAGGGGCTCACAAGAGAGAGATGGCAAGGAACTTTTGCCTATACTAGCCTCCAATCTCTCTCTGAACAAAGGGAATTTTAAGGTTTATAAAGGGTTTCAGGCCGGGAAAAGGCATCATCATCATCCTTATGCATAAAATGGGCAGAGATTTCTGGGAAAAAGGTGAGATTATGAAAATCAGGTGCATGTACAGGAGGTAGCCAAGTTGGATGCCACTGCAAAAGCTGTCAGAACAAAATTGGAACCCATCACATAGGCTGCTGGGGTGCTTGCCATGACTTATTCTGGGAGGTTGTGCATCTGACTTCTCTGGACCTTGGTTTGAGTCCTGGCAAGGGACTTCTATTCTTGACTGCCTGTGGTGGAAGATCACTTTGTTGGTCATGTTGAATTTTACTATGAACACTCTGTACCTGGACAGGTAGTTGAGGACACCTCAAGATGTTTATCAGCATTTTACAACTGGTCAAGCTTGTGGGGCTTTTGAAAAGTAGCTTTATGTTGCCTAAGGGTCTGGCTTGTTAATCACAAAGTTCTCTGTCGCCAGCAGTAATAGTTATGTGATGGTTGCACAAAGATTTAGATTCCAAGAATGCTGAAATAGAGGCCGCTTGATTCAGCTAGTTCAATTCCCTGCCTGTCTCAATATTTATGAAACAACCCATATTCGTTATCAATTTCCTTTATCTAATGGCCTCTAGCTATGTAGAAATTGGGGATTACCTGAGAGTAATATGTAAATCTGGTGTGTTGTTGTACAATTTATTTATTTATCACTTAATCTAATTTTAATTTCTCTATCTCCTAACTTTGCTTCACTAGTAGGTAAGATCATGACCCTACATTATTGCCTTCTCAACCCTGACTCATGTTCTTTCCATAGCTTCCTAATGTAGATGGCTATAAACTGCCTTTGACCATATAATCTTGGTTTCATCCACTTATGGATGATGCTTTGTAGAAATTAATCCCTGTTCTGCAAACTGGAACTGTTTACTAAGGCTGATTGCATCATTTTGGGAAGGTTTGTCTTGTGTAAATGCAGTTAATTAGTCTGCTCAGTGATGTCCTGAGACATGATATTTGCCAAAACAGTATTTATCCAGAAGCACCCCATTCTAACGGCAAGTTTGGGAAGCAGATTTTTCACAACATTTTCATAAGTGCCTACTTTATTTAGAAAATCCTTGAGGCATGATTTGACTTTTATTGGTTCTTAGCTGTCCATATACAATAATAAACCATGTGCCAATGTTGAAGACATTCTTAATCCTAGCTGGAAGTCAAGAATCTCTGAGCATTTCAATTTTACAGGAGAAGTAAAGAGCTCAAAAGAGCTTTCTTATCACCAGAAAATCACACAGATATTGACAGATTCTGGAGTTGCTAAAGGGTAGCAAGATGTTAAAATAGGAAATTTTGCTAGGGAATTAGATAAAATATACATATAATTTGTGAAATGAGAGAAAATCTTTCTACAAAAAATTAGCATAAATGGGGGAAGAAAACTGAACATATAGGCGAGATAATACTCAATATATTGTGAATGCAATTGAACTTATTGCATTTGCATACATTTGAACATAAATAGAATTAACCTTGTTTTTTCTATGAACTCTATCTTGCATTATGAAATCTGTGCCTTTTAGTTGAAACTTTTTTTTAAGAAAGTATAACCAAATTAAATAAAGATTGTCAGTAGTTGCAGTTGGCTAGACCTGAGAGCAAACTGGATTTAATTTAAGGATGATTAACTTCCACCCAATAATTTCATTTCTTAAAATTTTCCAGTGAATTTCCCATACTGATAAAACTCAATCCCTTCTAATTTCAAATTTTCCTGCCTCAATTATTCCACTGTTTCATGTGGCGTGCTCACAGCCGCAAGAAAGGAGGGGCATACTCTGTAAGAATTTAAGGAGCCCTTCCTTGCAATTGCCAGCTGTACATCTGGTGCTTAGTAGAGTGATTTTTTTTTTTGGTGGTAACAAAAATACAGTGGCATATTCAATTGTATGCATGAGAGTTTAATAATGTTAATAATGTTCCTGAATTATCTTCAGATAACTTTTTTCCCCCTTCTCTAGAAACAGATTGTTGTTGTTGTTGTTATGTGCCGTCGAGTCGGCCCCGACTCATAGCGACCCCTCCTTGGGTTTCCGAGGCAGTTATCACTACAGAAGTAGGATTGCCCAACCTTCCTTCCGAGGAGTGGCTGGTGGGTTTGAACCTAGAAACAGATAGCTTCAGGTAAAAAGCCTTAACTTGTCACAGATTCATTTTAAATACTTTGGATTGCTTCTGAGATCTTCTGTCTCTCTCTCTCTCTCTTTTTTTTTTTTTGCTATGTAGTGATATCAACATTTCATATTTCAATATTTATTCTAAGGAAAAAGTGATTTTTTGAAGCTAAATAAACAATGACATCATTAAATTGGCAACATTGAGGAAATAACAAAAACTCAGTATGTTTTATGTCCTTTTAAAATGTTGAGATGGATAAACAAATAAAGGAGATGGATTTATAAATCAAACCTAGTTTATACGTTGATAACACATAAAAAGATTTTCTCAAGCTAGAAAATATGCAAGTCGTTGACTCCTTTCAAATGTGAGTTATCACTGAACATCACAAAATTAAGCCTATCTATTATTGAAGAGGAATGCTTTGCATTAAATTTCAAGGGAATATCCTTTGTTGAGAGCTTATACAACAAATGTTGCTAAAGTGGCAGGAAAATATTGTACACTTTATTGCAAATATATTGACATAGAAAACTACTAGGCTTATTCCATATGGAATGTTAAATGCAATATATATATATTGTAAATGCACTTTTTTTGTATCTTCAGTAACATGTGCAAGTTAGAAAATACATAAATATTTACTATATACAAACTGAGGAGCACTGGTAGCATAATGCCTAAAGCACTTGACTGCTAACCAGAAGGCTGGCAGTTTAAACCCACCAGCCACTTCTCGGAAGGAAGGTTGGGCAATCTACTTTCATAGTGATACTGTCTCAGAAACCCAAGGAGGGGTTGCTGTGAATTGGGTTTGACTTGACAGCACATAACAACAACATATACAAACTTGGTTTATAGCAATGTACTGATTACTGTGAGATGTATGAAGTAGTGGGGTATTGATCCTCATTTTAAGGAGTTATTGATTTTTTTTAGAAAAGGAAAAAGTAACAAGTGGAAAAATTAGATTATAGTTTAAACTAACAGTAAATGAGATTATTTATGTGGCTCACTAAAGGAAGTCTTATAGGCAAAGGATGCATTTAGAAATTCTGGTCAGAGACTTTGCTTCATCAATCACTTTGAATCAAATTATTTCAACCATTAATGATTAATAAAGTTTGGCACAAAGTATATCCCTTCAATTATGTCTTTAATGACTATAAATTGCCCATGAATTGACCTTTCAGTTCTAAACCCTTAAATCTTAAAAAAAAGGTAATAATAATTATATATACATATAATTTGAATACATTATTTTCTACCACTTACATACATTTTCTCATCAATGCACCTAGGGTTCCCATTTATACTGTAATCTTCTTACAGTAGAAAATGTTTATATTATAACCTTTGTTTCTCCTTCACCCATTAGAGTGTATTATTTGAACTTGGAACTCAATAGCTGTTTAGTCATCAAATACACATATTTTCATTGTAATAGGTATAGTGTGTGACATTTGCCTTTCCCAAATCTCCTGAAAGAGACAGTTCTATTTACCACATTATCATATCTTCAGAAACACATCATTAAGTTTAGCCATTGGCAAACAATCCATAGAATTGCCAGTAACCTATGCCTATAAAAAGATGAACAACCAGCGTCTGGTTATTAGTGATTTTAAAGTTAGTAACCAAGAGAGGCTTACTCTCAATGGTGGACTGTGGATGGACCAGATAGGTCACAACGAAAAAACAGTTTGTGCCATATCGCTTCAAAAGCCAGCTACCTAAGCAGAGAAAGATCATTGAGAGAAAAAGGCTGAAGAAAACATGAAAGAGCAAGAGGTCTCAGAGAAATGCTCTGCCTTAGATACTGGAGGGTTTTGAGGCAAGAGTTTCAGTTTGCAAACTTCACGTGTTTCAACTTCTGCCTAAGGGAATGGAGAAAAGTAAGGATATTCTATATTTAAGAAACAAATCCCTTCAAGCGATTTGGATAAACTGATCTTGGATATTTTCCTCTTACTATTTGAAGATCATTACCAAAGCAAATAGTGCTGAAATATGGAATAGTTAATATGATTTCCTAGATCTAATTACTTAATTCACCAGAACAGATAAATAATGTAGGCCAGCTTGACTTCCATAGTGAAAACACAGAAAACAAATCCAAAATGAACAAATTCAAATACTTCATTTTCATATCTACTTTAACTTGCTAATTGTGACTTAAAATCTAATTTGTATATATTGTTGTGTGTCATTCAGTCATTTCTGACTCACAGCAAACATGTAAGACAAAGTAGAAATACCCCATAGAATTTCCTAAATTGAAATCTTCCTGAAAGCAGATCACCAGGTCTTTATTTCTGTGGAGTAGCTGGTGGGTTTGAACTGCCAATCTTTTGTTTGGCATATGATTGCTTAACTACTGTGTCACTAGGGCACAGTATATATGATACATATATATACCATACCAAATTCTAACAATAAATTCAATAAAGAAGAATCAAAATACCTTTAAAGGAGAGAATCACACATCTTGCTAAGTTAATGGATGGATATCTTCTGCTTATATCTGTACAGCTAAAGGATTACTTGTGCTTTGAGAATCTTTAGGGGGTATATTTTGAACTCTGAATACTTCAAATTAAAAGCATAAGACTCATTAACACTCTCTCTCTCTATATATATATTTTAATAACATAATCATTCTATTTGGCTTGACAGCATCACAGCAACTGCTCAATCATTCTGTGGATACGTTTGGTGCCAAACCTGGGTATTTCTGATTCAATTACATTTAGATGATCAACATGTTGGTTTATAAAAGCCATATGAGGAATTGCTTATTAAATGTTATAATGCTATTAACATGATTCTAAAAGGAGTATCAAAACTGATCAAATTTAGTTTAAATTTGAAACACCATTTCCAACATTTGTATTCAAGGTAATTTTCAGTTTATTAAACTCTTACCACTGGCCAGAATGTGTCAACAAGAGTCATTTACTGTGATAAAATTTTCAATTTAATTCTGCAAATTATTTATTGGGCAATTACAATGTGCAAAGCATCCTTAACTGTATTAGGCACAGTTAAGGATACAGATGAAAGACAGAAGATCTCGCCCCACATTCTGTAAAGAAAACACTTTTTTTTGAATCACTATTACAGTTTTCATGCTATAAGCCATATCTTCAAAAACTGATTATCTTTCACTTCCAAAAGAAAGTATATCATAGGTACAGATTCAAAACAAAAATGTGCCTTTTTTTTTTTTTTTTAACAAAACAAATTTGTGAGAGAGTTGCTTCAAAAGTTGTCAACTGTAGAGGGAGGGATTCTCACTGGTGTATTTATACTGTCCAAGTCAAATTTTTACTTTGTAAAGCAGTATTTTAAGAAAAGTAATTTTATCAGCAATATGAAGGGGATACTAAATATGTCTAGGAGCTCTGGTGGTGTAGTGCCTAAGGCCCTTGACTGCTAACCAGAAGGCTGGTGGTTCAAACCCACCAGCCACTCCTCGGAAGGAAAGTTGGGCAATCTACTTCGGTACTGATACCACCTCGGAAACCCAAGGAGGGGTCCCTATGGGTTGGGACTGACTCGTCGGCACCTAACAACAACAACTAAATATGTCTATGAAGACTAATTGAAGAAGATCACCTTAGCTAGTATAGCCTTTTGGAGAGAGGAAAAAGGATTGCTGATGATTTTAGTGAGGAAAATGGGAAATGTAGCAGAGAAATACCAGAAATCCTCCATAAAAGGGCAACATCTTGAAACAGCGTTCAGGTGCCGGCGGAATCAGACTTGGTTACGCAGATCGCTTTCTTCAACCTACTAAGGTTCAGCCAGGAACTCTGAACCTCAATAACGAGGTTGTGAAGATGAGGAGAGAGGTGAAGAGAATCTGAGTTCTGGCTATCTGAAAACTTGTCAGGAATGTTGAACTACCAGCCTTCTGGCTAGCAGTAACATGTCTTAGGCACTATGCTACCAGAGCTCCTTTTAAACCATTTTAGTCAGATTTTAATTAAACAAAAGTCTAAACAACAGGGTCACCTGTCTCTTTTAGGATGTTAATCATTGAGAATTTATTGTATTATCAATTAATAGACTGATTTTGGTCAGGAAAATTTGTTTCTCACGCTTAGGTTGTTTCTTTTTATTTATTATTTACTTGGAATTAAATTTAATAATAGCAAGTAAATTTTTTTGAATAATTTGTCAATGTCTAGTGGTATAATCATAGTTTTACATATTTTCATTTAAAAACTTGTATTGATATATTTCCTAAATTTCTGTAATGAACATTACTTGATCATAATGAATTATATTAATATACAGTTTGATTTTATACTTTATTTCATCATATTTTCTTTAGATTGTTTGTATTTAAGAAAATCTTGATCAGTGTATTGTCTTTATGGTGTTTGTGTCACTCCTTTTAGATGCTTAGTGATAAAATATCAATAGGAAATGAGTAAAGAAAAAATTTATATTATTGAAAGACATTATGTGTTAGATAGTGAACTTATGACATGAAATATGAAGTTAATCTACAGACTGAAAAAAGTATTTCATATAATGCATAGATTTTAGGTGAGGTGTGGATATAACCATATCACCTTTGGTTTTTTACTTAGAGTTCTTTGAAAACCATATTTTATATTGAAATAAAGGTCAGGGTTATACAAAAAAATGAATGCACACACACAAAAAAAAAATATTGTAAAGATATAAACTTTATTCATTTTTGCATAAATTTGTTTCTCTGCATACTTTTTTTTCAGAATATTCTGGGTACTTTTGCCCAACTAAGGAAAATTAAAAATAAAACCCCAATGCAGGTATCATGATACCATACATATCTCATCTAATCTTGCTGAACACCAGCTTGCCAAAACTCAACAGTATAAATAGAGTTCTTTGAATTAGAGCATTATAGGCTGTAAGAGCAAGAAAGCAAAAAGATGTTTCCCCTTTTTCTAAAGTTTTTTAAAATTAATATTTATTTGTATAATTTATTATCTGTGTGCCCATAATAAAAGTTATTATCCTAGTTTTGCTAACAACTATAAGTTTTAACAAAGGTTACCTGACTACATAGAAGCTACAATTTCCTCACGGTTTTCCATTATTATTTTAAATATATTTCAAAATTTATTTTCAAAGCAAAACCCACAGAGGTGAAGCAGAGAATACACTTCATGATAAGCACAAATGGGAAAATCTAGATGAAATATCATGGGACATTATATGAAAAATATTTACTCACTTGATCTGTGAAAGGCTTATATAAACATGGCATAAACACACTTAAAAACGAAAACCAAGGACAATTACAAACTTTTTTCTGTACTTAAAGAAGAGTAATTCAATCATGGATTTAAATAATAGGCTAGTTAAAAAATCATTTTCAGATAGAAAAGTTCACAAAAAAGAGGCAGTAATCAATCATCAAATGTAATTATTTCCCCTGAAATATGGCAATTTTAGATTGCTGTTCTTTTTGCCTCCTGCTTGCTTCCCATGAAGAATGAAGAGGCAGCTCCAATTGCTGTTTTGTATTGTCAAGTCTTCTTTGTTTACTCTTATTAAATTGATTCTTGATCTAAGGTTCACTTTGCTGATAATCTGGGGTTTTGCTTTTCAGAATCTGTTCTTTGAAACTTCTTCTGAAGTTTTTAGATTTTATCATATTTTGGGTGAAGTTATACACAGCAAAACAAGTCATATTCGACAATTGTTATCATTCAGTAACATATGTAACATTCTTCATGGTGTGTCAGTGTTCTCATTATTTCCATTCTATTTGTTCTGTTCCCATTAACCTAGTCTCACTGCCCTCCAATCTTCTCATTTTGCCTTAAAATAATTGTTGATCATTTGGTTTCATATTGATGATTTTCTTAAAAAATACAGTAGTCAAAGGTGATATTCTGTACTTTATAAGCCAACCTGCTATTTAAGTGACTTGAGATGACAGTTTCAGTTCAGGTTTTAAACAATATCTCAGGCCAATAGTCTCAGGTATTTCTTCAGTCTTAATGATCTAGACTTTTGGGTAATTTGAAGTTCTGTTCCACAGTTTTATCCTTTTCTATCAGGATACATCTATTGTGGTCCTGATGAGAAAGTTGGTAGCAGTAGCAGGCCACCATCTAGTTCTGGTCTCAG
>NW_006922141.1:1065108-1078761 GCF_000298275.1 Orycteropus afer afer
TTGCTGTCAGACCGCAGCTCCGTATGTCTCCTTTTTTTGGTATTTTCACGCAAATTCTTCTGCTAATTGGGGTTTAGTCCAATTCTGTATCCTTCCCTTCAAGGCTCAGGAGTCCATGATTATCTTCTGTGTCTGTTTTAATTGGTTTCCCTTTTCTTTGTTGAAGAGGGTCTGTGCAAACCTTCTGCCTAGTCCGCCATCTTGCCGGAACGCTGGAGATTTTATTTTCATCTTACATAAATCAATATAATAAAGAAAAGCTTATAAGTGACTTAACTTACCCTAAAAATATAAGCATAATTTATATACTAGTTGGATTAATAATAACAAGATCAGCAAAGCCATTGTAAGTAGGTTAAATATAACAAGGATTATGAATAATTCATTTTATCTAAAAATCTTAAATTCAAAAAAATGTATGAATACTACATGTATACATTAATCATAATATCAAAATGAAGAATTGTATTCTATCAATTATTACGCTAAATGCATTGTGGTTAAAGTCTGAATAGTGTGGGATTAGATATTAATTCACCTAAATATATTTGATTATTTTCTAAGTGAATGTTACTTTACATAGAAGTATAAAGAATGTGCTGAATAACCTGATTAAGGATAATTGAAATTTTAGAGCAAAAATTTCAATTGTGCCTATGGAGCTGTTTTTATTGGAAAGATTGGACTGGACTATGGGCAGCTGGACTTTCTCACAGTAGAGTCCTTCCCAAAAAACTGCCTAACAATCTCAGTTTTTGATGAGATATGGAATATGCATCAGTAACATTAAAATGATGTGTTGAATATGTATTGGTAAAATTGTACCATAAGTTTCACTCCATTTGATTAATGCTTTATATGAACGATTTTGCATTTATCCATTATATTTAGCTAAATGATCTCTGTCAGTAATCTATTTTCTAATTGTTTATGGAATAAACTTTTACTTACATTTAGAGCTTTTTATTATGTTCACATAATTTACATAAAAATTATTAAAACATTTGGGGATTTTTTTTGTGCAACTATGGGCAATGTTCACCTAGTAAATATTTGCCATCTGAATAGTATGACATCAGTTTGTGATGCGGTGTAAGCAATTTATCCAGTCTGAGCCTCATTTGTCACATCTGTCGAGTGAGGAGACAGATGATAATCCCAGGATGGTGTTTTGAAATTCAATAAAAAGATACAGTGACTCAGACATAGTCACACTCAATCACTGCTTGTCATTGAGTCAGATCCAACCCATAGTGACCCCTCCTTGGGTTTCCAAGACAGTATGACTACAGAAGTAGATTGCCCAACTTTCCTTCCAAGGAGTGGCTTGTAGGTTTGAACCACCAGCCCTCTGGTTAGCAGTCAAATGCCTTAGGTACTACACCACCAGACACAGTAGCATCCCTTTTATTCCAATTTTGCTTCCACATTGAATATTATTCATCTTATATATTCACTTAAATTACAGATATAATTTTATACCAGTTCTATAAAGGTATACAAATTGTAATGATATTAAAAAAATGACATCTTTCTTAAAATGCAAAAAAACCAGAAAAATTTTATGCCCATAACAATGTATAATTTTATTTTAAAAAATCAAACCCACTACCATGGAGTTGATTCAGACTCATAGCAACCCTCTTGGGGTTTCCAAGGCTGTAAATATTTTCAGAAATTGATTGTCCTGTCTTCCTTCTGCAGATTGGTTCCACTGACTACCTGGTTAGCAGTCAAATGCCTTACTAACTTTGCCACCAGAGCTCCTTATAATTTTATTTATTAAATGGAAATTGAAAAATTGATTACATGATTAATATTCCGTGTTTTATTGATGTGGGTTTTACTGGATAAATTTAAAATTATTCTTGTCAGTAAGTTCATTACATATAGGAACATAAAGCTACCTGTACACTTAGTCACTGTTGTTTTTGTTATGTGCTGTCGTGTTGGACCCAACTCATAGTGACCCCTCCTTGGGTTTCCGAGGAAGTATCACTACGAAAGTAGATTCAAGTGTCTTAGCCACTATACTACCAGAGCTCCTCTTAGGATGAAGAAAATTTTTCTCAGGGTTTAGTTATTGCTCACTCTATATTGGATGGTAATTACTGATAGTAATTACATACAATTGTTTAATACTTATATATTAGTCTCATGCTGTACAGAACACTTTTCATGCATTATTGCACTTAATCTTCTAAAATCCTTTGAATTAAGTATTATTATCCTCATTTCATAGATGAGAGAACTGAAGCTTAACAAGTAAAAGTGATTTGCCCTAGATCTCACAGCTATTAACTGATTGAGTCAGAATTCAAACCAAAGCAATCTGACCCAGAATGTGTGCTCTTAACCAATGTGCCAAACTGTTGCTGAATGGACAGCAACATAACAACAGTAAGTTTGGAGTTACATATTAGGACTTATAACTAAATTAGATACTCTTCTCATTTTAAAAGTTCAGGCATGGGGGATGGGAACATTTTGCAACGATTAGGAGAAAAATATGCAATATTATACATATTTTTAGATATAGATAGAAGACTAAATTAATTTATAATCTATAACTATGACACATAATCTAAGTCAAGGATAGAAATAAGAATCTTGTAGCTACTTGTTTGTTTTGGAAGGTAGATAGTAGAAGATTGTTTTAGGCATATACAAATGTGACTGCAAGTATCTATTTTTTAAATACCAACTGGATATTGAAGAGGTCGATTTTCAACCACCCACATTAAACCATTATACTTCTGTAAATGTATTAAAATCTCAGAGTTCTCCTAGTAGTTTTTACAAAATAAAATTGAATGCTGATCAGCCCAGTCATCCTGTCAAAGTAACTGATGATATAACATATTTCCTCTGCAAAATTGCCCTCAGCTAATGAGGAATAATTATTTCACATTTCCAATAGTGAACAATTAAAGAGACTTTTTTAGAGAAAACCCAAAAAGAATATTCTAGTAGTATGTGTTTATGGAGTGCACTTTATAAACATAGTATTATTATTTGAGAGTATATAAATTGATAATAGTAGCCTCCAGAGCAGATTGTTCACTGTTGAGACTTCTGAGGAGATTCAGGATATCTCATTGTGTGATGCTAACAGACTGTCTAAAATTTTATGTAATTCCTCAGACCTGAAGCAGTCCAATGCAGTTTGAGATGTGAATTTCATTTAACAAATATTTTCTTTGATTTTGTAGTTAACTCAATGGACTATTATAGTAAGAAATTAATTTCGTATAGAACATGATTAATGACTTCTAATAACTCCTATTTTATTTAAAAACATACCGAAAACTATAGCAAAAATTGTCATGGTCCTCCCCACTTCCTGGCTATAACTTCCGCTAACTTTTGCAAGAAAAGACCACTAAGTCTTTATTTCTTAATTAAAGAAAATTATGTATTTTGTGAACCATCTAAAGTAAACATGGTACTCAAAAATAACACTAGTACAACAGCATATGTAATCCTTCTCAGGACAATTTCAAAGGCATATCAGAATCAAGTAAAGCATGTGGAATAAAGAATTTAGAGTTACGTAGTTTGGAATGAGGCACTTGACAACTGGAGTTTAAATCAAATAGACTGCACAAAGTAAAGTCTACCCAGGAGAGAATTGCAATAATGAAGTTATGTATTAATTCATAAGGTTATGAGTAGAGATGTAAATGAATTCTCTTCTATTGCTGTCTTGGTTGATCAATGGGCTTTGGTGTAGAATGCTCTCGCTAGGTGATGAGAAAGCTGTTATTCTTTAGCCTATTATTATTATGCAGCAACCAAAAATAAAGCTAACTTCACACAGTGTTTGAGGTAATATAAAATTTAAAGAGATAGAATAGTGTTCTATCGGATATAGAATTTATTTAAAATAATGAGATTAAATTTAGAGTTTTTTGTTAAAGACAAGCCAAACTCTGCAAAGCGTGGTCTTATTTTTGTGCATGTGCCCCATTACTACTCATCACTGGAACTCAAGAAAGGAAGACTAAATTTTCTATAAAATGCATATTTTCCCCCTCTTTATTTCTCTTTACTTTTTTCTTTCTTTCATTTTATAATTGGAAGATGTGAAGAGTTTTTATTTTAATCATTTACTTGGTGTCTTTCTCTCTTCTATAATATCAGATGTGTCTGTTGTCAAAGCCATGTTTATTTGATTCAATAACATTTTCTCATGGCCTAGAATAATATCTGAAACAATATGTAGTTGTTAAATAAATAATAACTATTAAAAATAATAATGAGTAATATTATTCAGATGGAAAAGGTTAACAATTCCCTCAAGAAAATTGCCAAGGGTATAGGAGGAGATAGAGACAAGCAAAGCATACAACACATACTAATGTGAGTAATACAATTTCATAAATACTATTTATGATTTCATGTGAAGGTCTACAATATATGAAGTGCTGAGAAAAAAAAATGAAATATCAATAATGAAAGACAAAGTCCATCAGTAGTGGGAAAGGCATCAAGAAATTCTGTAGATCAGGCTGTCTTAGATTTCAAAAAGAAAAGGACTGCACTGTAAGCATCTGAAGCCTGAGATTCTCCGTAAGTTGTCTAACGACTCATTCAGATTTGATTACAGCAAGTGATAAAAGAAAAAAAAGATACCTCACATTGTCCCATTTTCTAAACTAATGTTTTAGAAAATTATATCAATACTTTAGAGAAGGGTATTATCACAGTTTGTAACTCAGAGAATTGCAAATATAGTTCAGTTTTAATTCAATTAGAATGAGGACCTAGCTAAGTTAAATTATGTATACACACACACACACACACACATACACACAGGTGTTGTGGGGATATCCTCAAAGTTAAAAGTGTATTTCCAAGGTGGTATCACTACGGAAGTAAATTATTCAGTTTCCTTCTGAGGGTTGGCTGGTGGGTTTGAACTGCCAGCTTTCTGGTTAGCAGTCAAATGCCTTAGGCACTAAGCCACCAGAGTTCCCTAAAAGTGTATAGAAAAATCTGATTTAAGTGCTTCTTAAAAAGGTTTTTTCTTTTTCTTTTTAATTTTAATAATACCTTATATTCTATTTTCATTTGTAAACTTAAAAAATCAAGAGTTTGCCAGTTCACTGAGCTGGTAATTCTGAAGTTGGCTTAAATGATCAATTGAAATTATGGATGTGAATTTAATTGCATAGAGTTTGTTAGGATATAGTGGGAAAATGCTTCATGTTTAAATATGAAATGATGATTAAGAATCTCCTCTTTTCTTGAGCCTCTTTTATGTGCTAGAAACTGTGTTAGTGCTATAACAGTGATAAAGAGAGACACTTACTCTCATAGAACTTGCATTCTCATAGTTAAATGCAAAAATTAATATGTATAATATAAAGAAAGCACAAAATACTCTCATATCACATGAAATACCAGCCTAAACTAGATGTCTTGGCTATGAAATGGAAGAGTTAGGATGAGTTTGCAAGAAAATCTTCTGAAGAAATGTTACAGTTAGTGGCTACATTATGTAACAAAAATCTCAAGCAAAAGTGATAAGGACACATTAAAGTAAATAAAAAGAGATCAATGTGATGAGAGATGAATTGGTGCAAGTATACCAACTGTTCATTAATGATTTTTTAATCCATGTTAAGAATATTTGTTTTATTTAGAGAAATATAACAGAAAGTCATTAAAGAGTTTCCATTTAAACAGATAAGTGGTTTAAATGTGTGTGTGTGTGTGTGTGTATGTATGTATGTATGTATATATTTCATGGTGTCTGAAGAATATTCTGGAACGGACAAGATGATATCTGGAAGATGAACTAAGAAAATCTTCAAATATCTTGTGCACCATGGTGAGGAGTGAGAATAATGACTACTAAATAGATAAAATAAATGAATTCAAAGGGTATTAAGAATATAGAAATTGATTTCCAGAATAGTAGAATGAGGAGCCCTGTGGACCTTCTCCTCAGTGAAACAAGCATATTTGGTGAAAAGTACTAAGAGCAAAAACTGAAGTCCGTTGACATTGTCCTAAGGAGATTCAGCAAATGAAGCAAGATTCAAGAAAGTATACTAGAACTTAGTACAGATGGTGAAGGTCTGTGGGACTCTAACCATAACCAGTTCCCTTTCTTCCCTCTTCCAGCTCTGCAATAGTTAAACTCAACTCCAACAGTTACAGCCAAGAACACAGGGTTCCCTCCTCCCACTTCTTCTAGTCTAGGTACATAGTGTTTTCTTAAGAGTGACAGATATTCAGGCAGCCAAAAAACATGTGAAGAAATGTTCATGATCATTAGGTGTTAGAGAAATGCAAATCAAAACAACAATGAGAAACCATCTCACCCTAGCAATCATAGCAAGGTTCAACAAGAAACAAAATAGCACATGCTGGATATGGAGAGAATGGGGCTTTTATTACCTGCTGGTGGAACTGTAAAACGACATAATCACTGTGGAAAAAAGTATGGTGACTCCTTACAAAGCTGGAAATAGAAATATCATTTGTTCCATCAATCCCCTTACTAGCTATATATATCCTGAAGAAGTGAGAGCCAGAACACACCCATGTTCATCACAACACTATTCACAATACAAAGAGAAGGCAACAACCTAAGTCCCCATCAGTGAAGGAATGGATAACCAAATTATAGTACATACACACAGTGGAATACGATGCAACAGTGAAGAATAACATAAAATCTGTAAACACTTCATAATGTGGATGAACTTGGAAGGCGTTATGCTGAATGAAATGAGTCAATCACAGAAGGACAAATACTGTCTTAGTCCACTATTGTAAAAAAGTCAAGGAGAGGTTTATATATGGAAGGAAATTTTCTTTATTGGTTACCAAGGAAGGGAGGGGAGAGGTGGGGAAATTGCTACATAGATAAGAGAAAAGTATTGATTTGTGTGGGGAAAAAAAAAAAAGAGTGGCGGATCAGCAGGCAACATTTCTCATTCTCCACATGTTACAAAGGCTAAACTCATGAGTAGTTGCACCAATATTTCAGTGTTCCTTTTTTCATCTAGCCTACACTGACAGGACTGCAGCCCCGCTTCAGGTGCAGTGTACTGAGAATACTGAGTTTCATTACTCTTATCCAAATTTGTTTTTTGGACATGCTTTCCATGCTGGGACTGGAATACGAGAAGACCAGAGAATACTGCCAGCACCTAGTATCTTATTCCCAAAGCAAGAATACCATTCAAGAAGAATCATGCCACAGAACTGTTGGCTCAGAGATTTAGCTTAGGCTGAGAGGAAGGCCCTGCAACAGAGAACAACAACACTGTCTTAAAAGGAAATTACTTTATTTGAAAAAAAATGTGGGGAAATTTAAGTTGAAGGGTCTTGTCAAAAAATAATGGAGTTTTTTTTTTTTTGTGGTAAACAAGAGAAGATAGCTAGCTTCGTGAGACACATACACTAAACCACTGTTCAGTTATTTTACCAGAGAACAGGGAAAGAGATTAGTAAGAAGAAGTCCTCTGAAATTAGAATAAATCTCAAACACTAAAACAAAACTCTATCCTGAAAAGGAGACTGAATTAAAATGGAGCATTCTGGAATAAGAAGGGGGCTCTGGTGTAGCAGTGATTAAAGGACTCAGCTACTAATCAAAAGGTCAGGACTTTGAACCTACCATCCTCTCTGTAGGAGAAAGATGTGGCAGTCTGCTTATGTAACAATTTATAGCCTTGGAAACCATATGGGGCAATTTTAGTCTGTCCTATAGTGTCACTAGGGGTCAAAATAGCTTCTAGAGCAGTTGGTTTGCAGTGGTTTTTGGTGGAGCAAATAATGCCACAAGACAAATTTGCAAACAATAGAGGAAGCAGCTTGAATTTAGTGGAGCCTGCCAGTTGCATATGAGCATGGAAATTAACAGTTAAAATGATCCCTTCAGAGAACACTGTCCTTCATAAATGACTGTGTGAATAATCAATGGTACGCCCCTGAGGACCACCATCAAAGACATAATACTGAAGACAAAATAGACAAAATTAAAATAGTGCAGTAATTCACTAAATAAATGAAAAGCAACCAATAATAATATGACCTGGAAAGGAAAAATGATTATTCAGAATTGTTAAAATATATTTTCTAAAATTTTCAATTTTCAACAAAAATTATTGTTATTGTTAGATGCCGTTGAGTTGTCTCTGACATGGAGACTCTACTATGCACAGCAGAAGGAAACACTGTCTAGTCCTGTGCCAGCCTCACAATTCTTGCTATACTTGAGCCCACCATTGCAGCCACTGTGACAATCCATCTCATTGAGGGCCTTCCCCTTCTTCATTGACCCTCCACTTTACCAAGCATGATATCCTGATCCAGGGAATAGTTCCTTCTGACGAGATGACTGAAGTAGGTGAGATGAAGTCTGGCCATTCTCTCTTCCAAGGAGGATCCCAGCTGCACTTCTTCTAGGACAGATTTGTTAGTTCTTTTAGCAGACCATGGTATTCTTAGCATTCATCTCCAACACCACAACTTAAAAGCATCAACTCTTTTTCAGTCTTCCTGATTCATTGTCTAGCTCTCACATGCATAAGAGGCAATTGGAAATACCATGGGTTGGGTTAGGTGTACCTTCGTCTTCAGGAAATATCTTTGCTCTTCATCAATTGAAAGAGGTCATTAGCAGCAGATTTGCCCAATGCATTATGTCTTCTGATGTCTTGACTGCTGCTTCCTTTGATGTTGATTGCAGAACCCAGCAATGTGATATCCTTGACAACTTCAATCTTTTCTCTATCCACCCAGAATCTGGTTTTTGGACCAGATGTGAGGATTTTTGTTTTCTTTATATTGAGGTGTAATCCATACTGCAGACTGTAGTCTTTAATATTCATCTGTAAGTGCTTCAGGTCATCCTCACTTTCAAGGAGCAAAGTTGTGTCATCTGCATATTGCAGGTTGTTAATGAATCTTCCTCCAATCCTAATGTCACATTCTTCTTCAGTTAGTCCATCTTCTCGGATTATTTGCTCAGCATACAAGTTGAATAAGTATGGTGAAAGGATACAATCTTGATACACTCCCTTTTTGATTTTGAACCATGCACTATCCCCTTGTTCTGTTTGAACAACAGCCTCCTGATCTATGTACAGGTCTCTCCTGAGTACAATGAAATATTCCAAAATTCCCATTCTTCTCAATGTTATCCATAATTTGTTATGATCCACACAATTGAATGGTTTTGCATAGTCCATAAAACATAAGTAAACATCTTTCTGGTATTCTTTGTTTTCAGCTAAGGTAAATCTGACATCAGCAATGATATCTCTCATTCCATGTCCTTTTCTGAATACAGCTTGCATTTCTGGAAGTTCTCTGACAATATACTGCTACAAACATTCTTGAATTATCTTCAGTAAGATTTCACATGCATGTGATATTAATGATATTGTTTGATAATTTCCACAGTCTCTGGAATCACTTTTCGTTGGGAGGGGTACAAATATGGATCTTTTTCAGTGAGTTGGCCAGGTAGCTGTCTTCTAAATCTCTTGGCATAGCTAAGTGAGTGTCTCCAGCAGGGAATATGTTTGTTAAAACATCTCAATGGATATTCTGTCAATTCCTGAATCCTTGTTTTTTGTCAATTCCTTCAGTGCAGCTTTGACTTCTTCCTTCAATATCATTGGTTTTTTGAACATATGCCACCTCCTAAAATGGATGAATGTTGATTTGGTACAGTGACTCTATATTCCTTCCATCTTCTTTTGATGTTTCTTGCATCATTCAATATACTGCCCATAAAATCTTTCAATATTGCAACTTGAAGCTTTCATTTTTTTCCTCAGCTCTTTCAGCTTGAGAAATGTTGAGTGTGTTCTTCCCTTTTGGTTTTCTAACTCTAGGTCTTTGCATATTTCATTACAGTAATTGGCTTTGTCTTCTCAAGCTGCTCTTGAAATCTTCTTTCAGGTCTTTATCTTGTCATTTCTTCCATTTGCTTTATCTACTCTCCACTCATGGGCAAATTTCAGACTCTCTCATGACATCTATTTTGGTCTTTTCTTTCTTTCTTGTCTCTTTATACACCTCTTGCTTTCTTCATGAATGATATTCTTGATGCCATCTCACAATTCTCCTTGTTTTTTGTCATTGGTGTTCAATGCATAAAATCCATTTTTTAGATGGTCACTAAATTCAGGAGGGATATATTCAAGATCATATTTTGACTCTTGTGGACTTGATTTAATTGTCTTCAACTTCAACGTGAACATGAATTTGAGCAGTTGATGGTCTGTTCCACAATCAGCTCCAGGCCTTGTTTTGGCTGAAGATATTGAACTTCTCCATCACCTCTTGCCACAGATGTAGTCAATCTGATTCCTGTGTGTTCCATTTAGTGAAGTCCACGTGTATAGTCATGGCTTATGTTGTTGAAAAAAGGTGTTTGCGATGAATAAGTCATTGGTCTTGCAAAATTCTATCTTGCGATCTCCAGTATTATTTCTATGTCCAAGGCCATATTTTCTAACTACCAGTAACTTTTCTTTGCTTCCAACTTTTACATTCCAGTCAGCAGTGATAATCAACACATCGTGTTTGCATGTTCAGTCACTTTCAGACTGCAGAAGTTGGTAAAATCTTCAATTTCCTCATCTTTAGCTTTGGTGATTGGTGCATAGCTTTGAATATAGTAGTATTAACTGGTCCTCCTTGTAGGTGTATGGATATTATCCTATCACTGACAGCATTGTACTTCAGACCAGATCTTGAGACAATCTTTGTGATGATGAATGCCACACCCTTCCTCTTCAATTTACCATTCTCAGCATAGTAGATCATATGGTTGTCTGATTAAAAATAGCCCAAACTAGTCTATTATAGCTCACTAATGCCTAGGATATCAATCTTTATGTGTTTCATTTCTTTTTTGACAACTTCCAATTTTCCTAGATTCATGTTTAGTACATACCATGTTCCAATTATTATTGGATGTTTGCATCTGTTTCTACTCATTTTGAGTCATGCTACATCAGCCAGTGGAGGTCCCAAAAGCTTTACTCTTTCTATGTTGTTAAGGTGATATCTACTCTGAGGAGTAAGCTCTTCCCCAGTCAAATTTTGAGTGCCTTCTGACCTGATGGGATCATCTTCTCACACTTTATTGGACAATGTTTCAGGGCTGTTCATAGACTTTTCAGTAATATATCAGACAGTATTTCACTTTTGTTTAAAAGGTTCTCACTGGCCAATTGTTTGAGAAGTGGATGGCCTCTTCCTTCTCTTAAGTCTGTTTTAGTCCAGAAGCACCACTGAAACCTGTCCACCTTGGGTAACCCTGCTGGCCTTTTGCAACACCAGTAGCATAACCTCCAGCCTCACAGAAACACATAAGCCACCACAGGACGACAAACTGACAGACAGGTTTGTCTTTCTTAGTTGTTCCTTACCCCTCTGTACCTGCCTACCTCAGGCAATTGCCTTAAAATAGAGCCACCCCAAGCAAAAAGCAGACCCTGAGTTCTGGGCCCACCTACCTCAGACCTTGACCTTAAAATAGAGCCACCCACCAGTGAAAAGCAGCCCCCAAGCCCTGGGCTCCCCAAAATTATGGGACTGCAATAAAACTCAGAAATGTCCATTTGAACATTTGACCACATCCATTGTCCATGGTCCAACCACTGAACAGCCTATTATATTAAAAATTTGAGGTAAATACAATGTACTATTTGTCTTTTTGCTTAGCTTAAAGTTTTGGGGTTATATTTGAGTATATGTATGTATCAGTATTTATTTTTGTTTAATTCTTGAATTGTTTGTCATTTGATGACACACCGAGTTTGTCCATTTACCTCCTTAGTATTTATTTGGGTTGTTTCAGTTTTCCCTAATGTGTTAACCTTTCATAATCCCAACAGCAATACGGCTCTTCATTTTGGCTATGATCCTACCCATTCTGAAGGTTGTATGCTGTTATATTATGGTTTTAATTTACATTTCCTTAATAACTAATAGTATTGAGCAACTTTTCATGCATTTATTAGTCATCTCCTTAGTGCACTTAGAAGTTTTGCCCATTTTTTGTGTTATTTTCTTATATTTGAATTGTATGAGTTTATTTTGTTTATATATTTTTCATACATATCCCCATTTTGTAGCCTACATTTCAAATTTCTGAACAATTTCTTTTGAAAAATAAAAGTTTTTGACTTTTATGGAGTCCAATTAATCATTTTGTGTGTGTGAGTTTCAGTATTTTGTTAGTTTCTGAGAAACAGAAAATCTTTGCTTACCTCAAAAGCATAAAGATTTTTCACAATGCTTATTACTAGGAGTTTTATAAATATACATCTATAATATATTTTGAGTTAATTGTGTGTGTGTGTGTGTGTGTGTATGCTCAGGGTTAGGTAAATGTCGTGTTATATTATTTCTGTTGTTCCATGACTTTTTGTTAGAAAAGTCTATAGTTTCTCAATGAATTATCTTAGCTCCTTGTTGAAAATCCATCAACCACATATGTGTTTATTTCTGGACTGTATTCTGTAACAAATATTTATATATCATCCATTATATTTATGTCAATATGACACTTATTTGAATTGCTGAAACTTTATAAAATAAGTACTAAACCAGGTACTATATATCTTACAAATTTATCTTTCTTTTTCAAAATTGTTTCCATTAATCCACATACTTTTTATTTCCATGTAGATTTTAGAAATAATTTATTAGATACTTTAGATAGATTCTCCTGAAATATTGATTTGAATTTAAATAAATCTATTGACTATTTTGTGGCAATATCAATAATATTGTGTTTTCTTATTAATGAACATGGTATATTTCTCCATTTACTTTTTAAAAATTTCTTTTAGCAATGTTTCTAGTTTATACTACAAAACGTCCCAATTTATTTTGTGACACTTATCTTTATTCAATATTTTCATAAATTATATGTTTTATAAATTGTATGTCTAATCCTTTTATTTTATGGAAACATAATTGTTTTATAAATGTTGACCTTGTATCATTTATAGACAGAGAAGTATCCAAATATTCACTTACAATTGTGGATTCTTCCATTCTTTTTCAGTTCTGTTAATTTTTACTTCATGTGTTTTGAATCCTGTTATTGGATGCATGTACTTTCAGGATTATTATATCTTCTTTTTTAGTTGGCCTCTCTGTCAGTGTGAAACTATATTCTTTATTTTCAAAACATATGGCTATTTTACCTGACAGTAATATAGCCACTCAAGTTTTGTCACACTTCATCTTTTATGATTTATATATTTTTTTCATCATTTTACTCTTTTCCTTTCTATGTCTTTATATTTCAAGTGAGTTTATGCACAACAAAAACCTTAATCAAAGCAGGAAAAAACTTAAAAACATTCTTTTTAAAATCTAGTCTGATTATGATTGCTTTTTAATTGAAATCATATGTTCATTTTAATTGTCTATCCTGTTGTGATTAAATCTGGCAGTTAGCTTTTTATTCTCTATTGTGTCTTAGTTCTCATTTCCTGTTTCCTTTTAGATTGAGTATATTTTGATATTCTTAATTTATTTGCTTTATGTTCTTGTTTTATTTTTTGTTGTTTTGCTGTGATTTATATTATACATTTTTACCACAATCTCCCTTCAATATTATACTACTTAATTTATTGTATGTTGTTGTTGTTATGTGCC
>NW_006922141.1:1078861-1080494 GCF_000298275.1 Orycteropus afer afer
ACTCCTCAGAAGGAAGGTTGGGCAATCCTACTTCCGTAGTGATACTGCCTCGGAAACCCAAGGAGGGGTCGCTATGAGTCGGGTTTGACTTGACAGCACATAACAACAACAACAACAACAACAGGACTTTTTCAGAAGCAGCCCTGGGTGAGCTTGAGCTGCTGACCTTTCTGTTAGCAGTAAGCAGATTAACCATTTACATCACCCAGGGACTCCAATGAATAATAATTATCTCTTAATTAACTCTTTGAAGCCTTGCTCCATCCATTATCAGCTGCAAGACTGGAAACACATTCTTCAAATTATTAGCCTTAATTATATTATTTGTAGAATAAAAACAATTTTACTTATATCAGGGTTTTGACATGAGTTATAACATTAATTTATATTAATTCATGCAGTTTTTCTTATGGTAAAGATAATGATTACTATTATACCAACTCAAATTTTTATGAAGGCAAACAAAGATTTAAACAGTGTGATATAAAACATATCAGAAATTACCTTCATACTAAATGAAAGGAAATATGGAGAACAGATAGGTTATATAAGAAATCCCAACATACGCAGATAGTTGAAATTCAGTTCTTGTAATTGAACAACTATTAAGGGAGTGCTTTTTTCAAATATAATATGAAAATGAGTTGTATATGAATCAATTACAAAAATATAGGAGTATGTAAGCAATGTGAATAAACTTCTTAAGACACATTTCCAATAGTTACAATTAAGCTTTTTCAGCAATTAGAAGAATATTTTACTTTTGCGTTTTCCAACTAAATTAAGGGTAAACGCTGAAAACTTATAATTCCCAAGAGTGGAAGAAGAACTGAAGGTTTAGGAAAGACAGGTGGTCAAGCAATTAAAACATTGAATCTAAAATTCTCTAGGGTCAAATATAATCCATATGATAATTTAAAAATACAGCAAATTTCCTTGGAGTAATGTTTTGTTTATGATGATACTGTTTCAACGTGCTTGGAATGGATGAAGAATTGATTTCAACTTAAACAAAGAAGCAAATGGGAAAGATCATGAGAATATTAATGATTGTATATTTATAAGACAATAGATATATTAATTGATAATATAATAAAAAAACTTAAAAAGTTCTGTGAGATTATGTTAGTTATCTTTTGGACCCCTTAAACAGCCATTGCTTCAAATCATAATATACTGACATTCTTGGAACTGCCATTAATGTACTGAAAACTTTTCACATTAAAGGAGATAAACTTTATTTATTGTATATTTTGTCAGTTAACCATGTTTAATTTACAAAGTGAGTAAATGAAGAATCAAATGATTTTAAAAAAATAAGCTTGAATTTGAGAACAAAAACATAATTTTGATTAATATTAATAAGACAAAACTAATTTACAAAACCTTAAATTAAATGTTTTGTTAAAAAATTAAGAACAATGCATTCTAGGGCTAGAGAAGCAAGCAATTTATATCCACTATTTTAAAAAATATATATTAATGTGCAAAAAAAGAATAGTAATGTTTCTAATAGAGCAAATAAGTCTCTGTATTTTCTCTCTATAAATGAAATGTGTAGCTATAAACATTAATTTTAAAAAAAGTTGATTTATTAAATGACACAGAGTATAAAAAATGTCTATAAAATATT
>NW_006922141.1:1081557-1085329 GCF_000298275.1 Orycteropus afer afer
ACTTCAGTAGTGATACTGCCTCGGAAACCCAAGGAGAGGTCGCTATGAGTCGGGTCCAACTCCACGGCACACAACAACAACAACAGTATTTTATAATGGGAAATTAAATCTGAACCTTATTACTTTACCACAGCCAAAAAATATAAGTGAATTATACTTATTATGTTTATTCTTTAATAAGAATAAAACCTTAATCTAAGCAGGAAAAACTTATGCTTTCTTACCAGTGCAATCCTACAATCAAGTATAATGCTAGAACTTAAAAAAAAAAAAAAAAAAAAAGCCCTCAGAAATATTTGCTTAATAAATTTCTCTTAAATATTATTTTACTCAATCATTATGTTCTTTAAAGAAACTGAACAGTATACTAAATCCAGATAGGTCTAATTTGAAAGCCCAATTAATTCTAACTTACCAAGCTGACACGTAGACATGATTTTTTAAAATAGATAAAGCCTTGCACTTGACATAGATTTTCATATACGCTACCTCAGAAATCTTGCCCTGATTTACTTCATGAAATTATCCATTACTACATGAGACTCCAGTGTAAGCTTTCAAGAGAAAGTACGATTTTGTCACTAGCAATCTTGATCTCTACAATTTGAGAGGAATTCTCACATTTTCCCATATTAATTTCACTGAACAATATATGTCATTTTCTATCTCTCTAAGTTATTATCTGGTAAAGAATATTTTACATTTTTTTAAATTGATGTTTGTAAATAAATGCATATGTGAAATAACTCTATTCAAAGAAAGTGTGGTCATTATGGAAACTCTTTTACTCCTCTATTTTTTAGTCTGATCTCCTTTAAACATCTGAGGACTGGCCTAGTTCTAAATAGATGAGTCATAATAAGCTCCTCCTTGTATTCAATATTCTTGGGTGAAAGAGATACTGTTTTGCCTCCATTGTAATCATATTTTTAAGACAACAAAAATCCCACTCTTAGGAAGTTGGTTCTGGCTCAAAATGACCAAGTAGAACTGGACCATGGCATTTTCCAGGCTATACATTGAGCCTATGAATAACCTCCTTCACTGCCACCATGGCTACCTTATTCATGAGCCTGTTGGTCAATAACTTTCCCCAGGAGTAGCTGAGGAAAGACGATGACTGGTGTTCACAGAATGTATCATAGTGGTGATACATCTTCCTCCTTTTTTCAAGAGGAAATCCTTGGGATATTGAAAGTTGCCCTTGAGTGGGGACTATGTGCAGGAGCTGTCCACCAGAGTTGTAGTTCAAATCTGAGGTGGGGAAGTCACAGATCTTATAGGACAATAGAAGCCTTTGTTGCACCCTCTGATCTATTGATTCTCCAGATTAATCCTTCCACTCCACATACCAACAAATACCAATAGATGTTGGTATTGTTAGTTACCATTAAGTCAGCTCTGACTCTTGGTAAGGTATTTTACTGTTCTCCTCAATACCCTTGTGTGCTCTCCATTGTCACCCAAGTGAAGCCCAAATTTTTCCACCAGAATATCAAAGGCTGAAACATAAATTACATATGAAGTTTTACCCAAACAGCCCAAGCACTCATATTCACATAGAGGAAGTGAATGCCGTGGTCTGTGGTCTGTGCTCTAAGCAGGACAGTCTCACAGTCTTCAGACACTTACTTTATTTTTCCTCAAGTCCATCAGACTTAGAACAAACTCCTAAATCTTACCTATACTTTCTAGCTCCAATCCTGTCTAGGCACCAAGATTTTACCCAACTCTTCTATCTACACAGATCTCTCCACTCCCTGGGAATTTAGCCATGTTTTGTAACATGTATATTAGCTGCTTTCCTAATAAAATACATATTTGTCAAGAAAATATATTTTGTTACTTACAGCTTTTTATCCCCTACAATATATATGATAATATATCATGACAACTCAATAAATTAAACATTATTTAAATGAGTATTTGAGTAACCAGAAAGATATATTTCTTAGTAATTGTGTTTTTCTGGCTAATTCTGTCAGACTTTCAGAGGGTGTCTTAGGCTGGGTTCTCTAGAGATGCAAAACTGGTGAATACATATATAAACCAAAAAAATCAAACCCATTGTCATTGAGTTGATTCCGACACTTAGCAACCCCCTTTGGGTTTCTGAGCCAGTAAATCTTTACAGAAGTAGATTGTGCCATCTTCCTTCCATGGAGTGGCTGGTGGATTTGAACTGCCAACCTTCTGGTTAGCAGTCAAATGTCTTAGGCATGTGCCATCAGAGCTCCCTATACACACACACACACACACACACAGAGAGAGAGCGAGAAAGAGAGAGCAATATTTTTCTTAAGGAAATGGCTTACATGATTGTAGAGGTTACCAAGTCTTACACTGTAGGTCAGAGTTAGGCTGGAGGCTTCTCCTACTCACAGAGCTGCAGGAGTTGATGAATCTAGGACTGCAAATCAAATGAAAAGCTTCTGACTCAAGTCTAAAGAACCAGAGATAAGATGTCAGATGGTGATGAGACAAGTGAAGGATATAGATTGAGCAAAAAGTCAGAGAGCTTTCCCTGTATGTATATGGGAAGCAATCCACACTGATGAGCAAACTTCTTTTCAACTGATTGGCTACTCATAGCACATCTCATCATGCTGGGGGCCACATTATATCAGATCTCATCATGGGGAATGACTACATCAAAACTACCAAATCACTGAGAATCATAGCCCAGCCAAGTTGACACACGATCTCAGCCATCACAACACGTATGTGAATATTTAAAGTATTAATGATTATTTCAATAATGGTTAAGTCTCATAAAAGTATAAAAGGAATTCCATAACGAATTTAGTTTTCAAAGAAGTCCTGTTGTCAAAAAATAATATTGTAGGAGAAGTGATTTGTAGAGTTCTTTCATTATATTTCATATGACTGACTTAACATTCACAATTTGAATTTACTTGAACAATTTAAATGATATTTTATTTCTACTAGAAATGTACTCTTATGCCAATAATAGTTATATGATTCCAAAAACTCATTGCTGTTGGGTTGATCTGACTCATAGTGAGCTAGTATTTCATATTGCCACTTGATTGGCTGTTCTCATCATTCTTTTCTCCAAAGGTCATTCCATATACTAAGAGTAGGGATGAGTGAGAGGTATACATTTCTTTTATTATGTGGGAAAGGATGTTTTTGAAATGTGAAAGATAAGATGAGATGCTTGTCCATAACATACATTCTCAGGTAGATCTATTTTTTTAAAAAAGTACATAGGAGAGAAAGGGATCTGAAAAATTAACCTTTTGAAACTGTCTCTGACAAAGTATCCTTAGAGAGCCTCTAAGTGTTGGGTACAGCATTCTAATTTAACATTAATGCTCAAAAACTTTCATTCCCTAACAGGTGGAAAGATAAATGGTTTGTGAATGATGAAATGTCTGCTGTTTCCGGAATCCAGCAAGAAAAATTGCTTTCCTTCTATGGGAAGTTTGAGATGGCAGTAATGTTAACATGGATTCAAGGACATATCTTTTATTTCCATTTCTCCTTAACTTTTGGGAAACAGAAACCTTACCTCTAAAATAGAATCTTCTGGATTTGAAATTGAGTGAACCTATAATTTTATTGTATTTTACTTTATTTAAAATGCAAAAAAACAAAAGTGTTTGGTGGTATAATTTTCCCACATGACTTTCTTTAATAAAATAAATATCAGCTAATTCTCAGGTATAAAAGACATACAGAGAAACTATGATACATAATTATAATTAATTTTAGTATGTTTTTTCCCTCAAAGATTAAAGGGATATAT
>NW_006922141.1:1085429-1091875 GCF_000298275.1 Orycteropus afer afer
TTCTAATTTCCAGTGGTCCCTTGGTTGTGGCAGCATAAATCCATTCTCTGTCTCTGTATTCACATGCTAGATACCCTCACTGTCTGATTTGTGTCTTTTCTCCTGTTAGAGACACCAATCATATTGGATTAGGGCCTACCTCCTATTAATTTAAAACTCCAACTCCAACATAATCTTTTGGGAGATATAATTTAACCGATAATGTACATTCTCTAGCCTTCCAAAATTCACATACTTCTCACGTAAAAATACATTCACCCACCCTAATATGCCAAAGTCTTAAGCATTCTAACATTAACTCTAAATTCTAATGTTCAACTGAATATAATAAAACAAACAAACAAACAAAAACTCTCAAATTTCATCTTCTACCCCATCTAAGGGAGCTCTGGTGGCATAGGACCTGAGGCATTTGACTGTTAACCAGAAGGCTGGCAGTTGAAACCCACCAGCCACTTCTCAGAAGGAAGATTGGGCAATCTACTTCCATAGAGACACCACCTAGGAAACCCAAGGAGGGGCCACTGTGAGTAGAATTGACTTGATGGCAGTCAAGTTTGGTTTGTGTGTTTAATCTATCTAAATTAGGAATGGGTAAGGTTTTAGGTATGGGCCATTCTGCGAACCTGTGAAACCTAGAAATCAAAGTATTTATTTCCAAAATCCAATGGTAGGACAGATACAGAATAGGCATGCAGATTTCAAAAAGGCAATTTGGAAGGCAAAAATGATTTATGGGTAGTAAGCAAGTTTGAAGCCCCGCAGAGAAAATTCCATTAGTTTTCAAAGCCTGAGAATAATCCTCAGTGGCTCAATCAAACACTCTGAGACAAAGGGACCTCATTAACCCTAGCCTTTGGATCTATAGAGGTTATAAGGGCCTCTGGGCTGCCTTTGTCTGAGACAAAGGAGGTAGCCATATCCTCTGGAACCAAGGAAGCAGTAGCCCTGCTGCTAGGCCAGCATCCACACTCTGATTCTTCCCTTTTCTTGACAAATAGCACACATCCTAAGCTGAATAGTTCAATTAGTTCATTTTCTACCTATAGAAGCACGGATATCTGCCACCTTCCTATATTTTATCTCATCTATGTCCTTTTCTGTAAAGACTGGTAACAACATTGTTGCTCAGGTAATTGATTGGATCCATAATTTACATGCCAAATCTCTTCAGCAAATAGTTGTCCAGCCACATAATTGTTCTCTCCAGAGCACGTTTTCTCATTTTTTTTTAAAAATCATATTTATCAATATTGATAGACTAACAATAATCTATATCTTCAAATTTTGGCTATTTTTAAAATACTTCCTTCCTTAATTTATCTCTTTCCTCTTGCATTTTATTATACATTGCAAAGGAAAACTAGTCTGGGCTTTTAAAATGTTCCTTAGGAATCTGCTTAGTTAAATATCCAAGCTCATAATTCACAAGTTCTGCTTTCCACCCAAAAGAATACAAATTCAGTCAAATTATCTGCTACTTTATAGCAATGATCATCTTTCCTCCAGTGTCCAATAACATGATCCTATTTTTTTCCAAAACATCATCAGATTTACCTTTAATGCTGATATTTATAACAACAGTATCTTCAAGGCTTTGAAGCCTTTTCTACTATATGTCTCAAAATTTTTCCTGTCTCTATTATTTAACTTTTAAGCCACTTATAAATTTTGGGGCATTGGTTACAGCAATATCCCACTTCCTGGTATCAAAATGTATATTGCTTTCCTGGAACTCCATAACAAAGTACCACAAACTGGTTGGTTAAAAACAATAGAAATGTATTCCTCAGATATGGACACTAGCAGTCTGAAATCAAAGTATCAGATCTGGATATCAGAAGTCTGAAATCAATGCTGGTTTTTTTTCTAGAGATCTGTAAAGGAGAGTCTGTTCTATACCTCTGTCCTACAATCAGTGGTCCCAGGAGTTCTTTGGCTTGTGGAGTAAATCCCATCTCTGCTTCTGTCCTCCTTCCTATCTGGTTCTGTGTTCCTTCTCTTATAAGAACTGGAGTTATATTGGATTAGGACACAATACCCTTTAATATGACTTCATGTTAACTAATTATATTTGCAAACTTTTATTTCCAAATAAATCCACATTCACAAGTACAGTCGAGTTAGGACTTGAATATATCTTCTTGGCGATCACAATCAATGCAACCCATGCAGATGCATTAGCAGTTTAGCTTTTTAGCAAGAACATTGTGGCTACAGTTGAAAAAATTAGCAAAAGATAAGCCTGGAAGTTTCAGCAATCTAAAGGAAAGGTGATGGTGACCTGAGTTAAGGATATAGTACACAGAATATAAAGCCACAGATTCAGAAGATTTTTATAACATAATCTAGAGAAATTGGTGATTATAATTTAGAGGTAAGAAAAAAGAAATTAAAGGTAACACAGAAATATGTTTGCTAATATTTATTAAAAGCTAAATATTTTCCAGAAACTCTATGAAGTGCTTTAAAATACTTCCCTCAAGTTCTATGGCTACCACCTTTCTGTCAATTTGCCATATTGTTGTGGCTTAGGTGTTGTTGTGATGCTGGAAGTTTTGTTACCAGTATTTGAAATACCAGGAGTATTACCCATGATGGACAGTTTCAGTGAAACTTCCAGATGAAAACAGACTAAGAGGAAAGTCCTGATGATCTATATACAAAAATTAGCCAAGGAAAACCCTGTGGATCACAACAGAATCTTATCTGACTTACATGCTTTACCTGCATAATCAAGAGAGATTAACTGCAGGCAGATGACATCATGTTTGGTGAAATACAGGGCCAACAAGTGTGAGGTAGACCCTCAGTGAGAAGAATTGGCATAATAACTGTGGTAATGGACTTCAATATGTCAGCGATCATTAAGGTGACATATGACCAGGCAACATGTCACTTTGTTGGGCATAAGATTATTCTGAGATGGATTTGATTCAGTGGCAGCTCTCTGTCCATCTATCTATATTTCACTCTATGAGGTGATTTTAATAACCAAGTTATGAAATATACCAAGCCTAAAATGGTGAATATCTTGCCAATTGTCTGTCTACCAGTAAGTGATGGGGCAAGAATCAAAACAGTAATTTTTCTTACTCTTAAGTCTGTCTTCTTATCCACTAATATTATGTTTTAATGGATGGAGTGCATCTTTTGATGCAATAACCTGTTGTAAACATGCAAAATTTAATAAATAATCTGGGAGTGACATAAATGGAAATAAAGGCCACTATTTCAAATCTTTTATAAGAATTTGTAGATGCCAGAGAGCCAGTGTTGATTAAATTTGAGAATTGAAATACAAAGAGACAATGTTGGTCTTCATATTTCCATGTAGCAGAGTCAGGTCCTGTAACTGAAATGGCAGTAATAGAAGATAAAGACAGAACAGAGCAGAACAGGAGTGAATATATCTAAAGAGATGGTAGCAACAGCAAAGACAAAATTGTCATCCTTGAAATGTTAGTGTTCTTGAGGTGCTGCTAAATGAAAATATTACTTCAAAAATAATTTCAATGACAAGTGGAGAGAACAGGAGATACAACAGAGGCAAAAATTGAAGAATCAATGGTGTGATAGATGGTGAGCAAGGAAATTTTTGCAGCAGCTGATGCCATTGCTTGGGTCTGAAAAGTTGTTTATGCATGAAGAAGATACATCTTTGCAAGCTTGAAGAATTAGTTCTAGTACAGGTAGATTGGGAGAGGGGAAAACCTGGAAGTATAGGGCAGAATTCAGAAACTTATCATGAAGCTTTCCATATACACACACACACACACATATATGGAAAGCTTCATGATATGTACATACAGATACATACGTAGTTTATTGTTGTTCTGTAACAAACTTTCTTATCTGAAATATATCAGTGGAAATCATCTTTATTAATATGTTTATTTCAGAATTAGGCTTTTGAATATTTGTCTGTATGATTCATCATAACAGGGAGCTCTGATGACATAGTGCCTAAGGCATTTGACTGCTAACCAGAAGGCTGGTGGTTCAAACCCACCAGCCACTCCTTGGAAGGAAACTCACTCAGTGCTTTCTAGTCAGATCTGACCCATAATGACCTCTCCTTGGGTTGCCAAGGCAGGATCACTACGGAAGTAGTAGCCTTCTGGTTAGCAGTCAAATGCCTTTATGTACATATAAAAAACCACATCACAGTCAAGATATGAAACATTTCATTCACTACAAATTTCTCCTTTATGACCATTCACAATAAATTTCCACATGGAGTTTTGTAAAAACAAAAGAAGTTACTTTGGTCACTACACTGATGCATCACATAATGTCCATTTGAACATTTGACCACATCCATTGTCCATGGTCCAACCACTGAACAGCCTATTATATTAAAAATTTGAGGTAAATACAATGTACTATTTGTCTTTTTGCTTAGCTTAAAGTTTTGGGGTTATATTTGAGTATATGTATGTATCAGTATTTATTTTTGTTTAATTCTTGAATTGTTTGTCATTT
Source organism: Orycteropus afer afer (assembly GCF_000298275.1). Lineage (NCBI taxonomy): Eukaryota > Metazoa > Chordata > Mammalia > Tubulidentata > Orycteropodidae > Orycteropus > Orycteropus afer. The sequence continues at coordinate 1,089,915 of NW_006922141.1, forward strand.
GATGACACACCGAGTTTGTCCATTTACCTCCTTAGTATTTATTTGGGTTGTTTCAGTTTTCCCTAATGTGTTAACCTTTCATAATCCCAACAGCAATACGGCTCTTCATTTTGGCTATGATCCTACCCATTCTGAAGGTTGTATGCTGTTATATTATGGTTTTAATTTACATTTCCTTAATAACTAATAGTATTGAGCAACTTTTCATGCATTTATTAGTCATCTCCTTAGTGCACTTAGAAGTTTTGCCCATTTTTTGTGTTATTTTCTTATATTTGAATTGTATGAGTTTATTTTGTTTATATATTTTTCATACATATCCCCATTTTGTAGCCTACATTTCAAATTTCTGAACAATTTCTTTTGAAAAATAAAAGTTTTTGACTTTTATGGAGTCCAATTAATCATTTTGTGTGTGTGAGTTTCAGTATTTTGTTAGTTTCTGAGAAACAGAAAATCTTTGCTTACCTCAAAAGCATAAAGATTTTTCACAATGCTTATTACTAGGAGTTTTATAAATATACATCTATAATATATTTTGAGTTAATTGTGTGTGTGTGTGTGTGTGTGTATGCTCAGGGTTAGGTAAATGTCGTGTTATATTATTTCTGTTGTTCCATGACTTTTTGTTAGAAAAGTCTATAGTTTCTCAATGAATTATCTTAGCTCCTTGTTGAAAATCCATCAACCACATATGTGTTTATTTCTGGACTGTATTCTGTAACAAATATTTATATATCATCCATTATATTTATGTCAATATGACACTTATTTGAATTGCTGAAACTTTATAAAATAAGTACTAAACCAGGTACTATATATCTTACAAATTTATCTTTCTTTTTCAAAATTGTTTCCATTAATCCACATACTTTTTATTTCCATGTAGATTTTAGAAATAATTTATTAGATACTTTAGATAGATTCTCCTGAAATATTGATTTGAATTTAAATAAATCTATTGACTATTTTGTGGCAATATCAATAATATTGTGTTTTCTTATTAATGAACATGGTATATTTCTCCATTTACTTTTTAAAAATTTCTTTTAGCAATGTTTCTAGTTTATACTACAAAACGTCCCAATTTATTTTGTGACACTTATCTTTATTCAATATTTTCATAAATTATATGTTTTATAAATTGTATGTCTAATCCTTTTATTTTATGGAAACATAATTGTTTTATAAATGTTGACCTTGTATCATTTATAGACAGAGAAGTATCCAAATATTCACTTACAATTGTGGATTCTTCCATTCTTTTTCAGTTCTGTTAATTTTTACTTCATGTGTTTTGAATCCTGTTATTGGATGCATGTACTTTCAGGATTATTATATCTTCTTTTTTAGTTGGCCTCTCTGTCAGTGTGAAACTATATTCTTTATTTTCAAAACATATGGCTATTTTACCTGACAGTAATATAGCCACTCAAGTTTTGTCACACTTCATCTTTTATGATTTATATATTTTTTTCATCATTTTACTCTTTTCCTTTCTATGTCTTTATATTTCAAGTGAGTTTATGCACAACAAAAACCTTAATCAAAGCAGGAAAAAACTTAAAAACATTCTTTTTAAAATCTAGTCTGATTATGATTGCTTTTTAATTGAAATCATATGTTCATTTTAATTGTCTATCCTGTTGTGATTAAATCTGGCAGTTAGCTTTTTATTCTCTATTGTGTCTTAGTTCTCATTTCCTGTTTCCTTTTAGATTGAGTATATTTTGATATTCTTAATTTATTTGCTTTATGTTCTTGTTTTATTTTTTGTTGTTTTGCTGTGATTTATATTATACATTTTTACCACAATCTCCCTTCAATATTATACTACTTAATTTATTGTATGTTGTTGTTGTTATGTGCCGTCAAGTCGGCCCCAACTCATAACGACCCCTCCTTGGGTTTCCGAGGCAGTATCACTACGGAAGTAGGATTGCCCAACCTTCCTTCCGAGG
>NW_006922141.1:1096755-1097321 GCF_000298275.1 Orycteropus afer afer
AGCATAGTGCCTAAGGCACTTGACTGCTAACCAGAAGGCTGGCGATTCAAACCCACCAGCCACTCCTCGGAAGAAAGGTTGGGCATTCCTACTTCCGTAGTGATACTGCCTAGGAAACCCAAGGAGGGGTCGCTATGAGTCGGGCCGACTCGATGGCAAATAACAACAACAGATCTGGAGGTAATAATAAGCAAATCCATTTACTTATTTTAAAGATCTATTGCAACTTGTGATCACCATATAATTTATTCATGCTTTTTCAGTGATGTAAGAACCCTGGTTGCAAGTGGTTCAGCATTTGGCTTCTAACACAACGGTAAGTAGTTTGAACCCACTAGCTGCTCTTCAGGAGAATGATGTGGCAGTGTACGTCTGTTAAAGATGACAGCATTAGAGACCCTACAGGGCAGTTCTACTCTGTCCTATACAGTTTCTATGAATTGAAATCACCTTGACAATAGTGGGTTTACTTTTTTTTTTTTTTTTTTGGATCAGCTATGTGATTATAATAAAGATACTGTAAACATCAAATTTCATTAAACAGTCAGATGAAGTAACTCCAAGGG
>NW_006922141.1:1099046-1104551 GCF_000298275.1 Orycteropus afer afer
ATATTGCATGATTTAAAATAAGGAAGGGTGTACCTCTAGGCTGTATCCTTTCACCATATTTATTCGTTCTATATGTTGAGCAAATAATCCAAAAAAATGGACTATTTGAAGAAGAGTGTGGCATCAGAATTGGAGGAAGACTCATTAACAACCTGTGATATGTGGACGACACAACTTTGCTGGCTAAAAATGAAGATGACTTGAAGCACTTCCTGATGAATATTGAAGACAATAGTCTGAAGTATGAATTACATCTCAACATAAAACAAAAATTTTCACAACTGGACCAATAAGCAGCATCACAATAAATGGAAAAATGTTGAAATTCTCGAAGACTTCATATTACTTGTTTCCACAATCAACAACAATGGAAACAGCAGTCACAAAATCAGACAATGTATTGCACTGGGTAAATCTACTGCAAAAGACCTTTTTAAAGTGCTGAATAGCAAAGATGTCTCTTTGAAGACTGAAAAAAAAAAGCAAACTCACTGCCATTGAGTTGGTGCCAACTCATAGTGACCTCTCCTTGGGTTTCTGAGGCATTATCTCTACTGAAGTAGATTGCCCAGTCTTCCTTCAGAGGAGTGGCTGGTGGATTTGAACCACTGGTTAATAGTCAAATGCTTTAGGCACTACTCCACCGGTTTGCCTAACACAAGCCATGTTATTTCACAAATGCATGTGAAAGCTGGACAATGAATAAGGAAGTTCGAAGAAAATTGATACTTTTGAGCTGGGATATTGGCGAAGAATATTGCAAGTACCATGAACTGCCACAAGAGTTAACAATTCTGTCTTGGAAGAAGTGCAGCTGGTATTCTCCTTGGAAGCAAGAATGACCCGACTTCACCTCACCTACTGTGCTCATGTTGTCAGAGGGACCCTTCCTTGGAGAAAGATATCATTCTTGATAAAGTGGAGGATCAAAGAAAAAGGGAAAGGCCTTCAGTTAGATGGGTTGACACAGTGGCTGCAACGATGGGCTCAGGTATAGCAGGGATTCTGAAGCTGGCACAGGATGGGGAAGTGTTTCATTCTGTTGTACGTAGGATCATTGAGTCAGAGCTGACTTGACGGCACCTAACAACTATCACACAAACATACATATACAGATATACACACATACATACATATATATACACACATACATATATATACATACATATATATATAAATCTGTGGCCTTCAGTTTCAAATTTGTACTATATAATTACAGAAGGACAATAATTTTGTGTACATATTATTTCCACTGTAGATTATAATATAAAACTCTGTAAAAAATACATAAAACAAATATTTGAGGACTATTAATAGTGAAATCAGCATATTAAGAATCAGCATATTAGGGAGAGGATTAAAAAACTGGAGTATCAAATCTTATCTTTCTCCTTCTCTCCCTCTGTCAATTTTTCTCTTTTTTCACTCATGGTACTGAACCTAGACAAGGACTGTCTGTGTTGTGAGGTGGGCAGTTACTGCTGTGGGTGTGGCAGCAGGTAGAGCTCCAACAGAAATTTTTCCCTTTTTTTTTTTTTTTTACCCCCACTGGAAAGATATACAGAAGAAAAAATGATGTTTTCTATTTGAAGAGTGAGAGGGAATCTATATTTAATAATTTCTTTCTCAGCTTTGTTGTGCAGAGAGATTCAGTCACAGAGATGAAACTGATACAGCCACTTCAGCTATTATTTCTCCAAGGAAGCCTATTTCTGTTTAGTGGAGGACAGAAGTTAGAAAACAAGATCTGTGGTATAAGTTTCTTTATTGTTACATGTACATATGAGCACACATGAACATTCACACACACAATCTGTCTATCTACCTACCACCTACCTATATTTATCTATTACATTCCCACTTTTTCTTATTTGTAATTCCCTTCTGTAACAGAAACTGAAACTTTAGTATTTTAATGCATTTAATTATTTGATCCATCTTTCTTTTATGTAACCAGACTCTTGGCTACACTGGCTAAGAGTTCAAACTCAGAAACATGAACTACCTCAAAGCTTAGGGGGAGTCTAATAGACACGGAAGGAAAAATAAATGAGAAAGTAAAAATAATAGAGAAGATTAAAGAAAAAATGAGTAAGAAGGAAGGAAGAAGGAGAAAGAAAGGAGATAAACTAGACATAGAAGGAGGAATGTGGGAAGATGCGAGAAGTAGGAAGGAGGAAATGTCATTAGTAAAGTTTGCCCGTGGATAATGTGCTCCTCCTTTCCTTTTTTACACTTTGGCCAAAAACTTGACCATGGGCATATTGCTGCTTCCCCCTCAGTATTACCTCTGGAAATATATTGTTTTAGATTCATAATAAAATATCTTTTTATTGTTTTAAATATAAATTTTGTTGGTGAAAGAAATTATTAACTATTATTAAAATTCAGAAACACTTGAAAACTTGTGTTTAAAGTTATCCATCTCTATGTATGTGGTATAGGGGGCAGGCAGTTGGATGGCATTAAAGAGGGTATATAATACGTCTCATGGGACAAAGTGGAAATATTAGGGAGGAAGGAGAAAATATAAAAGACCAATTAGAAAGTTTGTCTCAGTCACCTAACATCTAACAACCCAGTCAGGTGTGCTGGCCCTATCACACCTGATGTCATCACAAAGCTAGGTATACCACGAAGAGAGGGGCATTATAATGCACAGTCACGTGAAATCTGATGAAATAAAGATACATTTGCTGTTGTTGTTAAATGTTGTTGAATTGTGTCCAATCTTGGTGACCCCATATGTATAGACTAGAATTATTCCACACAGTTTTCAAGGTTGTGACCTTTTGGAAGGACATCACCAAGCCTTACTTCCCAGGTACTTTTGAGTGGGTTTGAACTGTAAACCTGTCAGTTAATAATTTAGTGGTTAACCATTTGCTCCACGCACTCTTTAAATTTTCCAGAAATGATAGATGTCATAGAAATGTCATTCTCAACAAGTGATTTAGTTCAGGGTACAGAGTGATTACTACTAACCTGGTCAGAGGGAGCTCTGGTAGCATAGTGGCTAAGACACTTGCCTGCTAACCAGACGGCTGGTGGTTCAAACCCACTAGCCACTCCTCGGAAGGAAGGTTGGGCAATCCTATTTCCATAGTGATACTGCCTCGGAAACCCAAGGAGGGGTCGCTATGAGTCAGGGCCGACTCGACGGCACATAACAACAACAACCTGGTCAGAAAACACTCAAATAAGTTGTGCTTTAGGAGTTGCCCTTTTGAAAAATACATAAATTTCGTTAAGTAGAGATTAAGAAAATGGTTATACTATAGTATTAGTTTATAAGGTAAAGTGTGGAATTTATAAAGGATCCTATTTATATAGAATTTATATAAATATATTTTATGAAAGATAATTCTGGGGTAAATTTGGGAAGATCTTGGGTAAGCTAGTTGTGTAAAATCTTGGAGATTCTTAACTAACAAAGATATTTATACTACATTTAGTAAGGGGTGGGGAAAACTACAGAGAAGCAGCGTGATTGGAATTCTGCTACAAAAAATTGAATCCAGGAGTGATGTGCAAACAGATTGTGAGGGAAGATAGAGTAAGTGGGGGCCTTGCTCATCATGCTTCTTCCATATTCTAGATTAGAGACACTAATGTTCTGCAGGGAAATAATTAATGACAATTAGGAATGAATAGAATATAGATAAATAAGAGACATAGTATGCCAGCAGAATTTTAATAACTTAACAACTTATTGGTTATGTGATGTAGAATTTGAAGGCTTTCCCTAAGAGATTCAGTATGTCTTTAAGCACATGAAGGAATGAAAGAGGAACAGGCTTTAATAAAAACCAGGAGGATCCAATGCAATGTCCTTAGAGAAGAGGATAAAAGGGGTGAAAAGTATCCTGGTGGATCTGAAACAGTGAAATAATATTTGCACGTGTTTTTGCGTATGTGTGCTTTTGTTTTATCACTGTAACCAGTGAATAAAAAGAAACTACTAAATCCAGTAAAAATTGTTTTGTAATTACCTTATTTGAGCTTTCTAAATATTACACAATATAACTATTATCTCTCTCTTGTTTTTTCCCTCTATAAACACGGTCCACGGGATCACTTTGCGTAGAATTAAGAATCGTCTTCTAGTAGATGTACACTTCAGTAGGTTCCACTTTTGGGGTATTTTTTCACTTCTCTTCCTTCCCTGCTTTTCTTCTAGAAGTGCATGCTTGCTGCAGTGCTGCATCCTAACTCATCTTCAATTTTCATTCCATGTATACTCTATGATTATTTTTACTTATTTCACTGGCTTTATATACCATATTTATGCCTGAAACTCCAAAGTGTGTACTTTCAACACTAAAACTCTATTGAATTCTTGTTATTTTCTATATCTAATGAAAATGCTCAGTTTCTATATCTCTTATCCATTCTTATGAAATCCTAAAAGATATTAAAAGTGAAAGTAATTCTTAGTTTGTACTCAAATCCTCTTAAAAATCTTATTTTTTGAAACAAATTTTGTCCCATGATTTCTGTTTATGGATTTCAGTATCTACTTAATTATCAATATCTACTTAATTATATTGCAGGCAGCTCATCTTACATTCTTTCACTGATTCTGCACATTGCTAGTCCTCACCCTGTGTTTCCAAACATGGTTAGTCACAACATCTATATTTGCTCATATCTCCAAGGTGATAGCAACTTTAAAACTTTGCATGATTTGCCATTCTCCTATAGCTCTCTCATCTTATTCTCTGTCCTTCAAATGAGGCTGAAAAAGAAAAACTACTACTAAATGCAACAAGACCATATGCCACTAATATTGTTTTAAGAAAAAGGAGGCAGGCACAACACTTACTATGTGCTTGTATTCACATAAATTACAAAAAAAAAAAAAAAAGGAAAAAAATATCTGTTGTCATAAAAGTCAATGGTGGTAGTATTTATTTGTAAGAATATCATGAGAAAAGTTTATAAAATACTGGATCACCTATATCTATAATCTGTATCCTGATCACGGTGATGGTTGCATAGGTGTGTTCACATATTTCAGTAGATCTTTTAGCATATTAATCACACTTCTTTTTTCCACTGTTCTTTTATTGAAATAAAATGTGCATAACTTAAAATTTACCATTTTAACAATGTTAGAGTGTACAATTCAGTATTTTTTAGAATATTCAAAATGAACAATCACTCTCATTGATTACAGAACATTTCCATTACAACATAACTAAATCCTGTAACTCTTAACTATCAATCTTAATCCCCCCTCTCACCAGCCTATGGCAATCACTAATCTAATTATTATCTCTATAGTTTTGCCTACTCTCGGCATTTCCTATAAATGAAGTCACATAATATGTAGCTTTTTTTGTCTTACTTGTTTCACTTAATAATGATTTGAAGGCTCATCCATATTATAAAATGTGTCAGTACTTCATTATTTATTTATTTTTCCTGAATAGTAGTCCACAACATGGATACACAGTATTTGGTTTATCAGCTCATCAGTTGATACACATTTGGGTTTTCCAA
>NW_006922141.1:1104651-1108504 GCF_000298275.1 Orycteropus afer afer
TAGTACTTAGGAATGGAATTACTGGCTCAATTCTATGTGTACTCTTTAAGTAACTGCCAAATTTTTTCCCATAGTGACTGACTATTTTACATGTGTAAAAGTTATAGTTTCCACACTATAGTCCTTTCCAAAAGTTGTTATTTTTCCATACATTAGTTTGGCTTATTCTACCACCCTCTCCCCATAAAAGGTGGCTGACTATTATATTACTGGAGTGTCTGTCAACCAGAAAGAGGAGCTTCTCTTTCTTTTTCTTTTTTTTTTTTTCTCTAGATGTGTCCCTTGTCCTGCCCTGGGGTGAAACAGCCATGGTAAAGAGAATCCAAATCAGAATATATTCCCACCATCTATAAATTTTCTTAAAGCTTCAGAAGTTTCTCTCCTTGTCACCAATTCTGCTTTTGTTGGCCTGCTAGGGTAAAGTTAGTCAGGCATATTTTTTTCAAACATGAGAACATATATTTATTTTAGTGCCAGTCTTCAATACAATCAGAAAATCAAAGGGGAAGGAACACATATGAATTTGATCCACAGTATCTCTTTGTTGTTGTTGTTGTTATTGTTGTTGTTCCTAGCCTCCAAATAGTATTATTTTTCCAGGAATAGGAGTCCATATGAAGTAATACATTTGTCACACACGACCCCATTATTATCCATTAGATTGGAAAACACTAATGAAGTTTACAATAAATTTCTTGTTTTATACAAGTGTTATATAAACACTTGTAATACTGTTCATCAGTATCTGCAAAACATCTTGGTTTGGGATCTGTTCCTTTATTAATTTTCTTCTTCCCACATTTGGTAAACAACCACCTCATGAGCAAGGTCTTTATATCTTTGCCCACCATTGTAATAATTACACCTAGAATAGCACATGGGGTAGAGCAAGTGTCAATAAACATTTGTTGGATCCAGATTAATTGGTTTTCTGTGTTTCTAGAAGAAGTTCTTGTAATTTGACTGGATTTGAGAGAGATTATTTTCTGGTTTAAATATTGTTGAATAATTTTCATTTATCTTTCTTTATCTTCTCCCTTCCTCCCTCCCTCCTTCCCTTCCTTCCTTCCTTCCTTCCTTCCTTTAGTTTCCTGGCCTTTAATGTAAACTTTCTTCCTTAGCATACAGTGCTGATTTTAAGCCATTACTCACCTGAAAAAAATGTACTAATCAGTATCAATTCTAATTGATCAGTGTCCAAGACCTATATTGTTAAATGATTTAACAATGCTCTTCTGTCCATCCAACTTCCTTTATTATACTTTCACTACATGGCAGTTTGCACAAACAACTCAAAATTTACACACTCAAAATGAATCCATCACAATTCACCTAATCTCTCATTTGGCTTGGGTTCTCAAAAACTTGTACCATATAAGAGCCTACTTTTTCCAACTCTTTCACACATAATTAGTACGGTAAATTTTATCCCCTTAAAACATTGTTCTTTCTCCCTTTCTCCTATTGCTTTAGCATTAGTTTTTGTATGGGTTCTTTTCTACCAGAACCATGCAATAATATTCTCATTTTTTTTCTGCGCACAGGTTTGCATCCTTCTAAACAAATATCTCTCAACAGAGTTATTTGAAGGAATGATCCTAGGAAATGTTCAATGAAACTAAATGTGCTATTGGACTTTAGAATTCATGTCAAGTAATATAAATCTAAAAACTAACATATAATTTTACAGGTGACTGGGCAGTGCTTTCATCTAATTTATACATTTTCTTTCGTAGTAACTTCACTTTTTTTTTTAGAAGCACGAACACAGAATTAATGTGCTTGGGCAAATTAACACTTTTGACAAATATTGAACACATTCCATATGCATCATTCTCCCAAACAATTTAAAAGTGAAATATAATATCTGGGAAATGTGTGCATATATGTAAAAAAGAGAAATTTGTAAAAAGTAAGATTATTAAATAATCAAAATAAATATATTTTGACATTCCTACCAAGAAATTACTTTTGTATTGTATCTTTGATACAGCAAGTATAAAAATTAATGCAGCTACACAAAATAATTTGAGTCATTTTTAAATTAAAGTTTGCTGCATAATTCTCAACTTTTACATATTTAGCAACAATTTGTAACCAATGCAAGCATGTATTCAGAAAAAAAAAAATACAAAAAAAATAATATAGTTAGGGTTGGTTGATATTTAGTGGTATTTTTGGCCAAAGAAATCTGGTGTCCTCTCTTTTTTTCCCTCTACTTGACCTGTGAAACCAAACTATTCCGAACATTTTAGTTTCACATCCAAAGTCTGTGAAATCTTTCAGTTTTTGTCCTCTTCACTACTCTAATCCCATGTATCATTATCTCTCTACAGACTATGTAAGAATGTTTAAACTGGTATCCATTTCAGTCATTCACACATGGGAGCTTGCTATTTTTATAAGTGCTTTAGATTAATGTCAGTCCTCTGCTGATATCCATTCAGTGGTATTAACTGCTTCTTCATAAAAAGATCTAATCTATGACAGAGTCTTGAAATGAATAAAATAGAGTAACTACTATAAAAACAAGGAGCATTGGTGGCATAGTGGCTGAAACACTTGGCTGTTAACTGAAAGGTTGGTGGTTTGAATCCACTAGCCACTCTGTAGAAGAAAGATGTAGATGTCTGCTTCTGTAAAGATTGAAAAATTAATCCATTACCTTGGAGTCAATCCTGACTCACTGTGACTCCACAGACAGAATGGAACTGCCCTACAGGGCTTCTGCCCTAAGGAGCTCTGGTAGCATAGTGGATAAGGCACTTGAAGGTCAGCTGTAGAAACTCACCAGCCACTCTGCAGAAGGGAGACTGGGCACTCTACTTCCGCAACTGCCTCAGAAACCCAAAGGAGGTTGCTATGAGTTGGGGGTCCCCCTATGAGTTGGAATCCACTCCATGGCAGTGAGTTTTTTTTTTTTTTTTTTTTTAAATAGGGCTTCCAAGTTCATATCTCTTTATGGAAGCAGACTGCCTCATCTTTTGCCCCTGGTGCTGTGCTGCTAGTCAGTTTAAACTGACAACCTTTCGCTTATTCACTGCATGACCAGGGCTTCTTCTGTAAAGATTACAGCCCTGGAAACCCTGTGGGGTAGTTCTACTAGGTCCTATTGGAGCACAAAAAAAAAAAAAAAAAATCAATTGCGGTAGAATCGGATCTGACTCATAGCCACCCCTTCAAGGTGGTATCCTTACGGAAGTAGATTGCTCAAACTTCCTTCGGAGGAGTGGCTGGTGAGTTTGACCCGCCAGCCTTCTGGTTAGCAGTCAAGTGCCACTAGGAGTTGGAAATGACTGCAGGACAATGATTTTTTTTTTTTTTTTTTTTTTTTTGGTTTTTACATAGAAACATATACACCATATTTTAGTGGCTTAATACAGAAGAAATTTATTTTTCATGGCCTTAACTGCATAATGAGGTTCCAGGCACTTGGTGCTATTAAGAGGAGGAAAAGTACTGCTGTTCTCACAGTGATTTAGGGAGAAAGGCTGTAGGTGGCTCGGCATCATTAATAGATGCCTCCTTATTACTCTAGGGCTTTGACATCTAGGGCACAGATATAGAAAGGTCATGGAGAATTGAGTGTGACATATTTATGTTCCACCTACCCTCATATTTCATTCTATAGTAATCAACCGCATGATCATATCTAACTGCGTCTGGGAAGTAGCCTAGGTTTATTTTCAGAAAATGAGGCATGTCAGGGTGAAAATCTAATTGTTTTTTGCTATATCCAAAGACTTGTATTATCTGTCTGGCTTGTATTTATTTCTCCTGCATCAATGCACATACTTTTCTCTGTTATTCTTTACCTGTAGGCATTTAGGTCTTTAAATTCCTTATACACTGC
>NW_006922141.1:1114808-1119074 GCF_000298275.1 Orycteropus afer afer
ATAAAGATTTACTGCCTTGGAAACCAAAGGAGGGGTCGCAATTAGTTGGAAATGACTCCATGGCAGTGAGTTTTTTTTTTTTTTAATCACTGTTGATAATCAGGCTTTTTTTGTGATTTAATTAATATGTATCTGCCTGCCTTCACCAGTTGTTAAACTCCATATGGGGTAAAGATGTGACTAATTTGTACTAGTAGAGTACTCTGCATACAATACGTGCTCTATAAAAATGTACTAAATTAGTAGATGCTTTGGTGAATAAATGTTTGTAGGCTTTCTTTTTTACAACATGAATTTAGTTTTTTATTCATTTATTTTTCATCTTACATTGCCACACCAAAGCCAACAATGAGAATCCCTCTTACATGTTGCAAAGAAAAAGAAGTTCCAAAATTTTTATTTTTAATTTTGCTAAGGGCTGAGACTACTTTAATAATTTAGTCTTTAATTTGTTATTAAAAAAATATTGTGATTTGAGTGAAAGTTTACAGAGCAAATTCATTTTCCATGCAGCAGCTCATAGACATTTTGTCGCCTGACATTGACTGCAATACCCCACAATGTAACAGCTCTCTTTCCACTTCCTCCCTGTAGTTATGTTTTTCCTTTGTCCTTCACTCCCATGCACTCCTGGTGCCCAAGCTGTCTCCCTGTGCAAACAGTGACCTTCTGTTCTCCCTTGATTGGTCTTTCCAAGTGATGTTTCTACCTGATGTAAATATTTACCCTATATCCCTGTCTATTGTTTGGCTGGAAGCCACAGGAGCTAGTTCAATTCCAGACCTGAAAGGTGACTAGGGGCCATAGTCTCAGGGGTCTCACCAGGCCCTGTCAGACCAGAAAACCTGGTCTTTTTTTTTTTTTTTTTAATGATTTTGAGGTTTGTTCCACATTGTTCTCCCACTCTATCCAGGATCTCCTCCATAGATCCCCCTCTGAGTGATTGACAGTGGTAGCTGGGCATCATCTGGTTCTTCTGGTCTCATGGGTATATAGGCTGGAGAATGCATGGTCCTTGGATTAATTATTTCCATGAGTCTTAGGTTCTCTTCATTTTTCTTTCCTCTGGAAGAGGAGAGACCCATGGTTGCATCTAGATGGCTGTTTGCAAGCTTTTAATATCCCAATCGCTACTCACAAAATAAGATGTAGAGCAATGTTTTTGTGTATTATGCTATGCCAATTGAGCTTGATGTCTGCTATGTCCATGGTCCCAAGGCCACAGGTCCAACTACTTGTGCCTTCTAGGTAGCTGGCTATAGCCAAAGCCACCACAACCTTGCTTCTTGTCAGCTCTACTATACACCTGGAAATTCTTACAGCACATCCAAATACACATGTAGAAACATTGTCTTCTAACCCTATACATGGTGAGGGGCACACTCTCCCTTGTCTAAACATACCTGATCATTCATCCTGTCCACCCATCTATCCACCCTCAGATCAATGGTTGCCATCACTGACAGACAGCACAGTACTGTACATGCAAAAGTGTTCATCTTTGTTGTCATGTAGCTATGTCTTCTTCTTCCTCAGTGCCATCTTATTGATCACTCACACTTGGTACATTGCTTCTGGCAAACTGGTAAGTTGCTTTTGGCAAACGAAATCAGGAATCATGTTATTTTCATTATAAGTAACGTTATGAAAATTCCTGCCACAGTAGTAATTCCAAAGGAAAGCAAGCAGTTAGTGTAGGTGATAGAATCTATGTCTACAACTGTCGTCAAACAAGGACAACACACTTATTCTGGTAATATTGAAACTATTAACAATGGAATTTAGAAAATTTAGTAAAGAAAACACATTTCAAAATTAAACTGTATTAAACAGAACAGCTCTACCCTGTCCTAAAGAGGCACTATGAGTTGGAATTTACTCAGTTGCAGTGGGTTTGGTATTTAGGAAGACAGACATATAAAAAAGCAATTCTATTTTTCAGCATATTTGCAGTCCTTGTAGTGTCTATGTCATTTTTCATCATCATTGTGTTGGACTGATATAGTAAGCACTCAATATTTTTAATAAGAACATGAATTATTGAATATATTTTATATATTTTTTTAATATTTTACATCCAAGATATAAAATTAACTAGGATTATGCTGTTTGGAAATTATTTTATTCTTCAAACATCTACATTCATTCATGTAATCTTTCAGCATTAATTTTATGAATAGATATTTTCTATGTGATTAAACATGGCCATAATTATATACACAGCATTGTAAACCCAAATATTCTAGATTAGTTATCACTGCTATTTCTAAGATATCCTAAAAGCCTCTGCTTGTACACTAGATTCAGACTAACAAAGACCAAAAGTGGGGTATTACCTAACAGTATTCATGGTGTATTATTGAGGACACTAGCTCTGATGAATGCTAATGATAATGACACAGAATCATGATTAAATGCATTTGGAGAAAAGAACAGATTAAAACAGTTAAACAAGTTTCTTTAGTGTAAAGCTTCCCAGAGCCTTTATAGTGTTCTTTGATTATAATGCTGACTCTCCAAGAGGAAACTAGAAGTCTAATCTTTTCAAAAAATACTTATCTTTAACTCTGAGAGGATAGAATATTTTCAAAATGTTCTCTTCAACTTTCACTTATTTAAAGACATAAAGACAGAGAATTGAGTTTTGGAAGAAAAAAACAATTTTCTACCAAACTGAATTATAAAATTCTTTTAACAAAGGAGCCTCTGTATCTCAAACTAATTTATAGTGTTCTGTAAATGATTATTTGGAAACGGCCATCTTACTTTTGGTATATAAATTTAAAAATTGTGACATATGACACAGTGTGACAAGAAGCTGGATTTGCCAGAGTCTTGGGTGGAAGCTGAACATAATAAAAAGGCAGACGGATTCAGAAGCAGAACCTCTGTGGGGAAAATGTGTTAAATAATTTATAGATAAGGATAAGAGTGAAATTGAGAAGAATGTAAATCCAAGAAAAAAATGTGAAAAATTACCTAAGTTGGTAAAAAATGTGGGTGAAAAATGGTCAACCATGTCCAATTCTGTCCTGAGAAATGGGAATCAGGAGACATGGTTTCCAGGCTGTTGTGAAACCTTGAACAAATCAGTGTCTAGGCTTCTGTTTCCACTTTTCTGAAAAGTTTTTGAGTGTTCAGTGACTAAATCTTTCCACCTCTGCAAAAAAAATGAGTAACTAAGTAAGTAAACCAAAACCCAATCAAGTAAGGAAGGAAGGAAGGAACTACATACATACATCCATATACATATATATGCATACATGCACACACGTATGCATAAACACATGCACACTATGCATACATATATAAATGCTTTTGCCAGTATATTTACTGGAATATTCTAGATCTAATTTGTGATCCCCTTCTTATGCCTCTTCCTATTTTATTCCTATTGATGTGGGTTTAGAAATGATACCCTTGGCCTTTTTTTTTTTCATGGTTTTTTAATGAGAGTTGTTATCTCCTCTAGAAAGAGTATATTCTGAGAAAATAATTTCTCCCACTCTTAAATTTCCCCAAAATAGGTGTAAGTATTAGACAGATCTTAGGATAAGAATGAAAAAGAAACAAATGAGAAATATTAATGTCATAAAAAATACTTCTTTTATTTGATAAAACAGAATAATCATATGATTATTAACCCCAAATAATTACAACTGAGTTTAAAAATCTCTTTAAAACAATGAAATTATTATAATTATTATAATATCCTATTAGTATATATTATAATAATACAATACTTACACAATTATATAAAATGAGTAATATGAATGCTGGAACAATCACTGCAACCTTATTGTCCTCACAGTTCTGTAGAACGTAAGCTCCATGAGCAAGGGATCTCTTCTTGGTTCACTCATTTCTCTTAAACTTTTAGAATGGTAGTTGACACATGGTGGTCACGGAATACTTGAACACACTTGTTGAATACATGTGGAATCAATTTTACTTTTTATTATATAACAAACCTTTTCATTATTAAGTACTTAGAGTACCTAGCATTCTTTGCATAGGTAGTATACTTTCCAATGATGTATAAAAGCTGAGTTTGTAAGAAATCATTATTTGTCTCTATGTCATTATGTATCCCACAAGCTCCTTTTCTTTTCTTTCTTTTTTGTTAGTTATATATAGTTTAGGAGTCTCTGGGTGTGCAAACTGTTAACATGCTCAACTGTTATCTGAAAGGCTGAAATTTTGACTCTCTCCAAGAAGTACCCCCAAAGGCAGTCCTGGTGATCTGCTTCTGAAAAATCAGCCATC
>NW_006922141.1:1122549-1123728 GCF_000298275.1 Orycteropus afer afer
TAGAAAACTCCAACACCTCAACAGCAAAGGAATTAACAATCCAATTGAAAAATGGGCAGAAGACATGAATAGACACTTCACTAAGGAGGATATTCATGCAGCCAGCAAATACATGAAGAGATGCTCATGATTATTGGCCATCAGAGAGATGAAAATCAAAGCAATGAGATAACATTTCCCTGTAGCACTGATGGCAAGGTTCAGTGAGACAGAAAATAACAAATGCTCCCAGGGCTGAGGAGAGATTGGGACTCTCATACATTGCTGGTGGGACTGTGAAATGATTCAACCACTATGGAAAGCAGTATGGTGATTCCTTAGAAACCTAGAATTGGAGATACCATCTGACCCAGCAATCCTGTTACTAGGTATATATCTAGAGTGGTGAAGGACAGGACAGGAACAGATATATGCATACACATGTTCATCACAGCACTATATATAACAGCAAAAACATGCAAACAACCTACATATCCATCAACAGAAGAGTGGATGACCAAACTATGGTACATACACACAGTGAAATGCAATGCAGCTGTAAAGAATAATGTAGTCTGCAAAACACTGCATAACATGAATGAATTTGGAGGACATTGTGCTAAGTGAAATAAGTCAATCACAGAAGGACAAATATAATATTATTCATTGTTGTGGAGGTCAAGGAAAAGTTTGTTTGGTTTATATGGAGGGAAACTTCCTTTGCTGGTTGCCAGGGTTGGGAGGGGAGAGAAGGGAATACTGCAGGAAAAAAAAAATGCATTGACCCATATCACTTTAGTTTTGTGTATTTCACTGCACATAAATTATATTTCAATAAAATGCATTTTAAAAAAAGAAATACAATAAAGAAATACAATAAGGAAAAGGTAAGGGGTAGAGATGAAATGAAAATGGCAGAATTGTTTAAAACTGCTGAAGTTAGTGTATTTGGGGTTTATGTTCTATTATTTCCACTTGATATATGTTTGATATTTTCCACAATAAACGTTAAAAACGTAAGTGGAAAAATAAAAGAGAGAGAGAGAAGCTGGAGGTGAAGTGAAGCTCATCCTTGGGCCCAAAATCCCTGCACTAGACCTCCTTAGCTGGGAAACACCCCAGCAGAGAGACATCCTGGCAGAGAGATGGTGGCAGCAGAACCAAGAGGCAGGCTTACCTGGCCCTGGAGGGGGAGACCCG
>NW_006922141.1:1124341-1129597 GCF_000298275.1 Orycteropus afer afer
TAGAATGTCCTTTAAATGACTCTTACTTTTTTTGTGTTAAGGCTATTTGTTGCAATACTTTTTGACTTGCTAATTGTTTGATATATTTATAAACTTTTATTTTCAATCCTTCTGGGTCTTTAAAGATTTTCTTTTATTTGTAGTATGTATTAATTTTATATTACTGCCTGGCAAGGTACTATGAATTTAGAAACTTAAAGCAGTACATATTTATTACCTCATAATTTCTGTTGGTCATGAGTCTGGACATGGCTTAGGTAATTTCTCTACTGAGGGCCTTATAAGGCCATTATCAATAACCTAGCTGAGTTGTGTTCTTAACCAAAGGCTCAACTGAGGAAAGAAGCCACATTCAAATTTATTCCTGTTGTTGATAAATTGCAATTGTGAATCTGAGGGCCCCTTGTTCTTCTTAGATATTAACCGAAGTCCATCTAAGTTACTCTGGTCATCTACAGTTCCTGGAGGCTGCACAGAGTTCCTTGCCCCATGGCTGCTTAATTCATCAAACCAGCAAGGAGACTCTCAAGAGTGAGTCGGCTAGGACATTGAGTATCTTTATAACAATATAATCAAGAGTATGACATCTCCTCACGTTTACCATAATATATTGTTTAGAAGTGAGTTATAGGTCCTCATCATATTCCAAGGAAGGGAAGTACACAAAGGCATAAATATCATGAGGTACAAATTATGCATGCCCATGTCTATCTGTCATATAATATATGGTTTGTTTTCCTTTAAAATATAGTTTGGTAGTCTCAATTTTACAGTTGGATTATTTAGTCCATTTACATTTAAAGTCATAATTAGTATATCTAAAAAGTAATTTTCTATCTTTTTAATAATTTGATCCAAATTGATTTTTGTCCATTTTGCTTGCATTATATTATTACTATTATTATTCTATTTTTAATTATCTCAGGTTTCCAGAATTCATTTTGTTAATTTTACATTCTTTTATTAGTCTCTAACTAGAAACTCTAGGGATTATAACTGAAATTCTTGATTTATTAGAATCTACTAAGATTTACTATTTTTCTATTTTCTAGACAAAGTAATGAATTCACACTTGAAATCTATCATTTTCCAACTCTTGTGGTAGTGTTTATATGTATATTTTAAATCTGTAAATACTTTTTATTTCATAGATCATTATTATTATTATATACTGTAAACATTAATTTGAATTTGCATACATATTTACCTTTCTATTCCTGTTTTAGAATATTTTTTCTGGGATTATATTCATCTGCATAAGAATGTTCTCTTTTTAGTGTCTGCATTTAGTGCAGATTTGCTAGAAATAAATTCTGGAAGTATCTTTTTTAAATGTAAATTGCATATACATATAAAAATTCAGACAAAATCTAAGTTTAATGGTCTATTTTTTCTCAAAATGACTGTATATGTAATTTTGCTTCTAATTTCTCCTAATGAAACATTTTTTTAAATTGTATTTCACGTTGGTTGATCACACTATACAAAGAGCCTATCCCAGAAAAAAGCATGGTAGAATGCAAAAGAGAATAAAACATTAAAAAAAAAAAAAAAAAAGTACGATCTCTGTTATAAAACACTGGCACAGTTGGGACAAATTAAATAGGATACATATCTTTCTAACAAAGAATATCATATAGTTATAATTAAAATTATGTGTCATACTTTAATTTCATATTAGCTCTTTGGTGAAACTTGGGTTTATATTGATATATAATTATAAAATATAAGTGGTTTCATACACATATGAAATTATAAAACATAAGTGGTTTCAACACTAAGTTTCGTCTTATGGCTATGACTCTAACCTAATAGTCGTACAACTTCTCATGAAATCTTACCACAAAAGAAAATTTAAATTTAGCAGGTTGTTATTAATTATCAACTAGAACTTACTAGAGCAAACAACTTACTACTGGTAATTATGCTATGACTACAAAAATAATGATAGTAAAATAATTAACATCAATTGATAGTTTATTATTTATATAGCACAATGACTTTACATTAATTATATAATGAAATATTTACTAAGATTTTATGCATTGAATATCATTATTTCCATTTAGAAGGTGAGAAACTGTTGCGGAAACATTGTAAGTAAGTTATCCAGAATTTCATAACACAAATTTTGGAGCTGGAAGTCAAATTCAGGCAATCTAATTTTAGAGCTTCTGAATGTTAACCACTATTCTAAACTGCTGTACTAATGTGTGAAAACATAGTCTCAAGCATCTGTATGATAATTTATTGAACATAATTGGAATGGAGGAAACATTTAATCTGAAATGTCTGCAATAATTAATAATGTCCTGGGACTTATACTACATTTTAAGGCCATGGAGATTGTTGTTATTATTGGGTGCCATCAAGTTGATTCCTACTCACAGACAACCCACATGATAGAGTAGAACTGTTTCATAGGGTTTTCTTGGCTGTAAATTTTATGGAAGCAGATAACCAGATCTTTCTCCTGTGGAGCCATGTGTAAGTTTGAACCACCAAGCTTTTGGTTAGCAGCTGGGTGCTTAACCATTATGCTACCAGGACTTCTTACTAATACAATGTGGTGTACATTAAAATATAAGTAAGTATAAAGTTATGTCTGAGAGCTAATTTACCATTTCTTTTATAAGATTGCCAGGAGTTTTGCAGGTAGAAAAGAGTGAGATAACTAAGAAATGGGGACACTAATGGTACAGGAACCTGAAGGCCTATAGCATGCTTAGGAAATAGCAAAAGAGTATATATAACTAGCACATAAAATGACTGTGCCCAGTGTGGTACGAAGGAATGAGAATGGAAATCTGGAAGGTTGTAAATGGTATCGTGAAACATGCTATGATTAAAATGCATTTTTTGGAATTATTAAAAAGTTTAATGGAAATATACTTGTGAATTTTGTTAAATGGTAATATCATTTCTCTTGCTGTGGGGTATGAGTAATGTGTTTGAGTTAGGATCATTGACCAGTGATACACATTAACTATGGAGAATGAAGGATATATTTAATACCTTAGATATCTGAATTTTAGATATATTTACAATAGAAGCCAAAGAGATGTCATCTATGGGGACTGGGAGAGTTCTCTTTTAGCCTGAGGAGAATTTCTAGACCTGATCACAGAAAACTATGGAAACCAAACTTGATTATATAAGTAGACAAAGAAATGCATAGAATACTGGCAGGAGGTATACAGAAAATTTACTTAAAAAATGTGTGATATATATTAATAGACTATTCTTAGGTATATCCAGAACTTCATGTTTTTTTTTTTTTTTTTCTAACATTCATTTCATAGTTTAAAATAACTTCAGTATAGAATTATATATGGAGCCCATAATTATTTTCATGATTTAGAGTTCTAAAGCACTTATTACAGCTCCAAGTGAAGAAGCCTGAGGCGGGGGCTGGTAATAACCCTTTCTGGATCATGAGAGGAAGAATTTCTTTGCTTGGCTTGTTCAGAGAAACCTCAACAGGTTTCTTTCAGTAACTATTCATTGATTTCATTGCAATATGTTTGTTCTCAGAGTTCTCACGTGGGCACCTCAGGAGGTCAGCCCTTAACAAGAGTGGCAATAAATATATGACACAGGGCTGGTGTTCCAGTTGCTGTTCCAAGCTATGGAGGAATCTTCAGGAGCAGTTACACTAACCTATAAAAAGTCCTGTTGCTCTGGAGTGAGATCACGGTCACCAGGCTATATTGGCAAGTGTTTGCTAAATCTATTTAGAAGTGGATAAAGCCAGATACTGAAAACTAAACTAGGCAAAGACTAACTGTAGAAATGTAAAACCCCCAAATCCAGATATTTCAAACCAGAGAGCAAGTCTGTGGCTAGTCCTAGGAGATGAAGCCAGAATCAAATACTGTGCGACTGCAAGATATTTCACTAAGATGTGATGCATTTTGTCCCCGTAATGTTGTAGATGCATTTTATTTTGGACAAATATATTATCTTAATAAAATTGTTGCCAGTCAAGCTTTTAGGAAACGTATGCTTTGCTTTGTAGTCTGTAGATATTATTAATTTTAGTACACAGTGGGAGAAATATAAAATTTTAACTAAAAGATTATCATAGATTTATACTTAAAAAAAGTGTTATGCAATTTTAATGCATGCAAGATCAAAATGTTATTAATAAAGAACATTACTTCTTACTTTAATATATGAATTTAATTCATCATTCCATATACCTTTCCATTTTGGGTTAGTATTATACTGGACATGTTTATGAGAATGTCCTGCTGAGAAAATACACTATTTTTTTTATCATTTGGATAATTCATTTGCTCATTTATAATTTCAATTTCCTTAGCATATTGGTTTCCAATTCTTCAAATTGTTATAATTTTAGAAATCAAAACTATTCTTAATCACATACATTGATTACTTTAAGCTAGCTACAGCTTCTAAAGTAGGAAAGATACATAGTCTGTATTACTCAAACTTCTGGAAAAATTATTTGCTCAACTTACCCTTCATTTCATTTTCTGCATACAAAACTGATTAACAGTCATCTCTGAGGTTTATTATGACAAGTCACAACAAACCAATTACCAGAAAGCATGAAGACAATGGAAGTGCTTCTTTTCCAATTGGCTGCCTACTACCTGTGGTGCCAGATCACTTTACATTCAGGTGAGTATATAACAGATGCTTATGCAAAGAGGGTTAGAGGAAGCCATTTTTTTCTATGATGATTGAGAATCTAACCTTTGTTTTTAGGTACCTCCCTGGCTATAGATTTTCTAATCATTATTAAAGAGAAAAGAGCCAGAGAGAATGATAAGGTTGTGGCTTAAGCTTAGGTGAGAGAAGCATGTATCAAAGAACACATTTTTGAGCCCAAATATGTGCAAAACACTTACAACAGATAGAGCTGGAGCTGCATCCCTCATTGTTGTTGACACTTCTGAGGGATTCAGAATTCTTGCCCACGTGGAGTTAATGAGATGACAAAGCAGGTGCTAAATAATTCTAATTAATCAACTAAGTGATTCATAAAGTAATTGTTGAACACTATTGAGAGCAGCCCCAAGAGCTTAAAATAATGTTTTTTACCTCTCTCTGATTTACAATAACGGTGATGTAGTGGTTAAGGAATATGGTTTCTAACTAAAAGATCCGAACCCACCAGCCTCTCTGCAGAGGAAAGATGAGGCGGTCTATTTCCTTAAAGATTTACAGCCTTGGAAAGCCAATGGGCATTACTATGACTCTATGGCAGTGAGGACTTTTTTTTTTTTT
>NW_006922141.1:1131017-1131974 GCF_000298275.1 Orycteropus afer afer
TGTCAGCACACAACAACAACAATGAGGGATAGGAAGAGCAATTAGCTTGTTCCTAGAGAGTTTGCATAAGTCTACAAAATTACTTTCAGTTTCATGTGTGAAAAAGGGGAGAAAGTAACCATGGTCAATATACAACCCTCTAGGTCTGAGACACTAATGCTTATTTCATCTTTTCTGTGTGATAATAAGCAAAATAAAATTGAAAGCCAGCAAATGATGTTTTTAAGAATCTCCAGTATTGTGTTGTATACTAAAATAAATATGTGAACAGAGATAGATTATCTTTTCAAATCTGGTAATGAATAAAAAAAGTGTGTGTACCACAGCTTACGCTTTGTCAGAGTGAACTACTCAAGGTATAATATAGCAATACTTTTTTCAACACTTACCACTCTATATTAAATTATCATATTTTAATTATTCTTTAAGGTATTTTGTCAGAAAATTAAAACTTTATCATTTATATTAGACAGTGTCGGTCTATATGTAAAGTGCAGAAATTGTGAACTATTTAGCTATTTAACATAATAAATATTAGTTTCTGTTAAAAATGAGAATACTTTTTAGCATGATTATTTCCAATCATGTTTACCTTTCATTTGAAGAAACTCTGGTTAACATGGTTCTAGGACATTGTAGACTAATTTGCTTTAAAAAGAACAAAGAAATAAAAAAAAAAATGTTTGAAAAGATCAAGATAATAGAAATTTACAATGAACATTTATATAAACTCCCCAAATTACACAATGTGGAAGATGAAAACAATTATAAAAGTAAATAAATTATTAGTAGAGTTTGGGAACCTTTGCAGAACTGGTACCACAGACTGGAAACACATACATAGTTTTCACTCCGGGGTTCCTGCTGAGGTTTTTGGAGTTGGAGGAAGCTGGGAGTGGGTGGGGGCTGGGCCAGGAATTTAGAAAGAAAAGTCTTATAGAGGCCCTCTCCTTAGTA
>NW_006922141.1:1132614-1134158 GCF_000298275.1 Orycteropus afer afer
TTTTACTTACACTATGTTATTTAAGACTAAAACCAACTCTATATTTTCATAAAAAATGAGAAAATAGACTCAGTTCGAATAAGTAATTCTAGCTAATAGGAAACTTGGATTCATAGTTAGGCTTATTTGACTCCAAAGACCACTATTAGCTTTATGGCCCCAGAGGCTGCAGAATTATTCAAAATACCCAATGCTCATGAAGTAGGAGAACCTAGGTAACATCATTCTGCTTACTTTACATAACCTCTATACTGTGATTTCAACTTATCTTGTCTCCAGATGAAACCCCTATATGTTACCGCATCATGGCATGCTGTGCCTACTGTCTCTGGGACCTGTTAATGTAACAGAGATACTTTCTCATGGTCTGTCTGACTTCTAATGACCTCTGCTGATGTAGTGCCTAGGCATTTGATTTCTAACCAAAAGGTTGGCAGGTTGCTATGAGTCAGAATCAACTCAAAAGCAGTGTTTTTTTTTTTTCCCCCTCTGACTTCTATTCCCCATATCACACCTAATTTACCATCTCCCAACTTTGTGAATGCATGATTACTTTAGATGTGTTAGGACTCTGTCTTTCTCTCTCTCTCTCTTTCTCTCTCTCTCTCTCTGTGTAGAAGAGAGCTAGATTTTTCAACATGAACAGTTACTTTTTTTAACACTTGTCTGAGTATTACCAGCTGAACATAGAAGACTAGGAGAAGAAATACTCCAACTAGAATAAATTACTCCAGGAAATATCTGACCATTCTTTATAGATTTTATTACAGACTGAGCACATCAAGATTTCTCTGTTTCTTTGTATGGAAAGTTAGAGCACAAGATACATTTTGCAATCCTTAAATTTTGTGAGGAAATTGTCAATTGGAGAAACACACACAGTGTTATGGATTAAATACTGTCCCCCTCCCAAAAGCTATGTGAAAACATTAATTCCTGGACCTGTGAATGTGAACATTGTTTCAAAATACAGGTAGACCTGACTTACGATGTATTTGAGCTATGATAAACCACATTTATCATTGTCAGTGTATCTGGAACATTGCATCATCCTTGGAGGAAGTTTTGGGAAAATGCATGCAAAGGACATGAAAAAAGTTATTGAGTAATGTGAACACATTCCATACATTTCATCAGGATATTATGATGGAAAAATCATCCATATCACACATATAATGAATATAGATATTGATATCACTGATGTGGAAAAGATCATAGATTACAAAGAGGGGGAAGTGATAATCAAGTTTTAAGGGTGCATCACTAGCAATAGAATACTACACAACACTAAAGAATAATGTTGCTGTTGTTATTTGCCGATGAGTTGGCCCGACTCATAGCGACCCCTCCTTGGGTTTCCAAGGCAGTATCACTATGGAAGTAAGATTGCCCAACCTTCCTTCTGAAGAGTGACTGGTGGGTTTGAACCTCCAGCCCTCTGGTTAGCAGTCAAGTGCCTTAGGCACTATGAATCTGCAAAATACTGCAAAACATGAATGAACTTGGAGGACATTATGCTGAGGGAAATAAGCAACCATGTTTTT
>NW_006922141.1:1138329-1144471 GCF_000298275.1 Orycteropus afer afer
CTTGGTAGAGTCAGTGAGTAATAGAAAGACCCTCAACAAGATGGACTGACACAGTGGCTGCAACAATAGGACCAAGCATAGCAAAGCATAGCAAGGATTGTGAGGATGGTGAAGGGATGGGCAGTGTTTCTATTCTATTCTATTCACTGAGTCAAAATTGCGTCGAGGGCACTGAGCAACAACAACATAGCTAATGAGATCATATCAGAGTAGGATGGGTTCAAAATCTAATCCTTTCTGAATGGTGTTTTATTAAAAAGTGCTGAATGGGCACAGAGTCACACAAAGGGGGAAGATGTCTTTTGAGGGCTCATGTACAAAGGACGCTCAGTGCCACCAGAAACTGAAGAAGACAAAGAAAGATCTTCACAGAGAACACAGTATACCCTGCTGATTCCTTGCATTCAGATGTCTAGCCCCCAAACTGTGGGATAATAAATCCCTGTACTTAAAAGTCACCTCCTGTGGTATTTTTACTATGGCTGCACTAGGTAATTAAAAGACACACAAGCAGAAATCCAATAAATATGTGAATTAAGTTCACAATTTCTTAGTATTTTTTTACCGAAAGAATAATTACATGAGAAATGTGAAAAAGGACATCCATAATACTGTCACTTTCTGGAATATTCTCTTATTTTGTAACCATGGATTCAGTGATAGGAGAAGGAACTAAAATTTTACTATAGTTAACTTTGTATTCTAAGTATTGGTAATATTCAAGGATTATCTCTTCACTTTGTGCATAATACACATAAGGCTGTGAGTTCTGGCTTTTATAACACGTGGCCTTGAGCAAGTTATTTTACCCTTCTGTAGTTGTTACCATTCCTATCTATAAAAAAACAGACAAACAAAAAAAAAACATTTTGAGTGTTTCACTAATTATAATAATTGTACCAAGTAAATGGATTTTTGTGAAGATTCAACAAATCAATCACAGTAAAATGTGCTTACAACTATACCTAGCCCATATTAAGTATAAAATTAATGTTATCCAGATTATTTGTGTTTACAGATTAAGGATATTTTATAGAGCAGAGCAACAATACATATTTCCCAGTTCAATGATTATAGTGTCTACAGATATACATCTCCATTTTGGGACTTTCTCCTTTTTTCAAGTTAGTTTTCATTTGGTTCCAGGGTTGCGAACAGAGAGAATATATTTCTCTAATCACTTTTTTTATACTATAAATCAAAAGAAATTATAAATTTGTATAAATAAAAATTGATAAAGAAAATTGCAAGGATGTAAAAAATACAAACATTATTTATATTTTCCTAAAATAATTGTGTCCTTTATGCAAACCCAGGCTTATATATTTCAGGAATTTGTCTTTCTGTAGGTAATGTATATGATTTATTAGTTTATTTAAATATCTTCTTTATTTGTTTAAATGCACATATTGGCTCAAAAAAGGAATTAAATGAAAGTACTCAAAATAAACAGACCTATTCTCTGTCCTATTGGAAATTAGTGGGTAGAGATAGAAATAATACATTTGATTATTCCTTCACACCTGACCCTCTTCCACAGTGGCAATGTATATATGTAATAGAATCAAGATGGTAGAAACACATTTTTATTCCTTCCACTAACTCTTGGGGGAATACAAGACTTTTCATGTTAAAGGAACTGTTTGTTCAAAACCTTTGAAATGTTGTCATTATAAATTGTGCACTCATATCCCATTTATCAAAAGTAAAAAGACATTAATATAAAAGACCATTATGTAAGGAGGCACAGGTCAGAAATTTGGGGTGATATTATTTAGAAAGTTTTCATATGATTTCTAGTGGCAGGAGCAAAATTTACTCTTCCTATAAGATTGAGGGACAGGGAAAAATAAATCAAGTTCAGGTCAAGTGTAAATATGCTTTCTTCCTAAATGGAGACTATGTATTTCTTAGTGAAAAGAGTAAATTTAAACAGGCAGTTTTATGATTTTTTCACTTATAATTTCTTTGATAAAGATATACTTTGACCCTTGCATTTGTATATTTCCAAGGATGGTAAATATTATAGTGGATAAATTCATTAGAGTTTAACATCAAGTTTATTTTCATCTCAACAGAAAACAATATAATTTACATAGAACAATATAATTCACATTTAAAAAATACAATATGCTATGCATGCTGACCATATATATTGTGTACACCAACCCATTTACTTAATTCCAAACAAGCCATCATGTGAACTCAAGTTTTTCTTGTGTTAACAAATCTGTCATTAACCATTAAATATGACATATAACTGAACAGTTTTCACTTTACAAATGATATATTTTAGGTACAAATCAATATGTTATATGTTGAAATTAATATATTGTATGTGCGAAATCTTGTTTAAATTATCTTCTGGAATTTTAAGCTCTAAAATTGTCAAAGACAATCTTTAAAATGCTCAGCTCTCGATCTTTAATCAAATGTGTTTTTTACTAAGAATATGTGACTAATTCCAGCAAACAAAAAAAGAAAAGGAAAAAGCAATGATAACTTTTAGTTTTATTGTATTTAAAATTAATTTTAATAAATGCTGAAAATTCATATAGATCTATTTGCTACAAAGTTTCATAAAAATAAATGTCACTAATCATTTAAAATTATAAATATTATTAAAATTGTTAATTTCACAACCCTCTCTCTCTCTCTCTCTCTGTATTTACTTATTTTTTTCCCCTTCAGGATATGTTGCAAAAAATTATATCTGTAAGGCATATTTTCAAAAATCCATTCACTGTAAAATATATTGTGACAAATAGATAGAGATTTAGACTTAATAATGAGGCATAAAATAATAAATAGTGACAATAAACTACCTATATAAATAATAATAGATGTACAAAATCCTATAACAAAGCAAACAACCAAGCAACCAGCCAGCCAAACAAACAAAATCACACATTTCAGTGAGGGGCTTGAAAAGAATCTAAACAAATAGTTAGATAATCAATGACTATAAGTAAAAAAAAAATATTTATCTAAAATATGTATCAATTTCTTCAAATTATTGTGAAATTTCAATGAAATACTTGACTCCCATTTTTTGACGGTAGTTACTCCCATTTTTTTGCAGAGTTCACTAAAGATAACTCTAAAAGCTGACTTGTAAAAATGTATGTTGTAAATGTTGTAAATAGTGAGGCAATGATGTGTCACTTTAGAATGGTCATAAGACAAATAATTTGGAAATTACTGTTAAGTTTTAAAATAAAATTTCAGAGAAAAAAGAAAGATTGATAAAAATACGTTTTTTTCTACACTAAAATATTGCTGACAAATAAAAATATCTTACATTGGGTTTTTTGGGAAAAAAGACTGTGTGAAAGATTTCTATGTGCAGGAAGTTAACTGGAGAGTGCTCACAGTTGCACCAACTGTCGGGGAATAAAGGAAATAGGATTGTGTACAGGGAGGATTGCACTGAAGTTACATAGATGATCCCACTGAACTCTGGACTGGAATGGCCCCTCAGAGATGATCCACTTGACATCAGACAGACTGTACACCTCTGCACTGACCAGGTATTGAATATATGAATTAGCTGTTCATGTCCCTTGCACATTTTTCTTCTGTAGTATGGCCTAGTTGCTTAAGGCATTTGACTGCTAACCAGAAGGCTGGCAGTTCAAACCCACCAGCCACTCCTCAGAAGGAAGTTTGGGCAACCTACTTCCATAGAGATGCTGCTGCAGAAACCCAAGGAGTGGTCTCTATGATTTGAAATTGACTCAATATCAGTAAGTTTTTTTTTTTTTTTAATATTTCTTGATTTCTCACTGATATGTGAGCTTGCTTTACATAGTAAGCTTTTTTTTTTTTTTTTTTTGTATGTAGGTGTTCTCCAGTCAGTTTCAACTCATAGTGACCTTACGTACAACAGAACAAAACACTACTTGGCCCTTTGCCATCCCCACAATTGTTGCTATGCTTGAGTCCATTCTTGCAGCCATTGCGTCAGTCCATCCCATTGAGGGTCTTCCCCTATTTCACTCACCCTCTCCTTTACCAAGCATGATATCCTTCACCAAGTACTGCTCCCATCTGATAGCATGACCAAAGTATGAGAGGTAAAGTGTCACCAAAGCATTCTGACCGTACTTGGATAAAGTCATCCAAGACAGATTTGTTCATTCTTGAAAACCATGGTATATTCAACATTCTTTGATAACACCATAGTGAAATGCATCAATTCTTCTTCAAAATTCCTTATTCATTAGCCAGTTTTTGTATGCATTTGAGGTGACTGAAAATAACATGGCTTGTGTGAGATAAGCCTTAGTATTCAAAGTGATATCTTTGCTATTTAACATTTTAAAGAGATCTTTTATAGCAGATTTGTCCATTGAGATACTGGGCAATACATTTAATTTATTGACTGGTTCTTCCATAGACATTGATTGTATACCCAAGTAAAATTAAATCCTGACAACTTCAATTTGTTCTCCATTTATCATGATGTTACTTATTAGTTCAGCTGTGATGATTGTTAAGGTGCAATCAATACTGAAGGCTGTATAGTCTTTGATCTTTATCAGTAAGTGCTTCAAATCCTGTTCACTTTCAGCTATCACCGTTATGTCATCTGCATATTTCAGCAAGTCAATGAGTTGTCCTCCAATTCTGATAACATGTTCTTCATACACTCCAGCTTCTTGGATTATTTACTCACCATAAAGATTGAATAAGTATGTTGAAAGGATACAACCTTGGCAGACACCTTTCCCGATTTTAAACTATGAAGTCTTGTTCTGTTTGAAGGACTGTCTCTTGATCTATGCTTAAGTTCCTCATGAGTGTAGTTGAGTGTTCTGGAATTCCAATTCTTTGTAATGTTACCCATAATTTGTTATGATCTGCACAGTTGAATGTCTTTGCATAGTCATTGACAAAAAGGGTAAATATCTTTTTGATATTCTTCCACTTGATATAAGCAATGATATCCCCCTTTCCATATTCTCTTCTGAATCTAACCTGAATTTCTGGCAGTTCCCAGTTGCTGTACTGCTGCAATCATTTTCTAATTATCTTCAGCAAAATTTGACTTGCGTGTTATATTAATGATATTGTGTGGTAATTTCACATTCTGTTGGATCATCTTTCTTTGGAATGGGCACAAATACTGATCTCTTTCAGTCAGTTGGCCAGGTATCTGTCTTCCAAATTTCTTGGCATAAACAAGTAAGCACTTCCAGTGCTGCATCTGTTTGTTGAAATATTTCAATGGTTATTTCATCAGTTCCTCAAGCCTTGTTTTTCATCAAGTCCAACTTGGACTTCTATCTTCAATACCATTTGGCTCTTGATCATATGTTACCTCCTGAAATAGTTGAAAATTTACCATTTCTTTTTGGTACAGTGACTCTGTGTATTCCTTCCATTTTTGATGCTTCCTGCACCACTCAATATTTTGCCCATAAAATCCTTCAACATTGCAACTTGTGACCTGAATTTTTCTTCAGTTCTTTCAGCCTGAGAAATGCTGAGCATGCTCTTCCCTTTTGGTTTTCTAACTCCAGGTCTTTGCAGATTTCATTATAATATTTTATTTATATACATATAAAAGTATAAACTTAATATGTTTTTGTAGTTTATTAACATTTCCTAGTAGAATAGAAGCTCTGTAATCAAAAAGACCTGTTCGTTGCTCTATATCTCGTGTCTAGAAGAGTATGGGTCACATAGGGCCAATGATAACTATGTGCTGAATAAATGAGAAAATTGATCCGATTTTTACACCATAATTCTCTTCTCCCTCCATATAAAATTTCATATATATCCTTTCTGATTGCCTGAGAATTATGGATTAGAAACCAATGCTAAATCAATTGTTACTATGATTGGAACTAGGCATTATTCAATTGAAATGAGTTACTAAAAATATTCCAAAAATGGAAAGTAAGTTAAAATGAAATATACCTTATGATTTCTTTTAATTGATTATATTGAAAAAGAACACTTATTGAAAGAATGTATTTTATGTCATTTTATATCCTAAGATCATGTCTTCGTTTGATTTCCTGAAGAGTCTATTCCAAATCAGCTTAAATATAATCTTTATGGAAGAACCTTAATAAATAGTTAACTTCTCCAAAATGCTCACATTATAATATGGCACACAGAGACACACACACAA
>NW_006922141.1:1148901-1149935 GCF_000298275.1 Orycteropus afer afer
GCTATCATTTCTCTCCCCACTGTTTAATGAATAATTCTAAATACATGGTTTTTATGTTAATAATTATGTTGTTACTCTTAAGTAATTCCCTACCTTTGTACTCCAGTCTACTGAGCTCCTATGTGGTAGTTTAACAAGAACTGTGTGATAAAGTACTAAAAGAATATATGCAGAATTTCAGGCTAAAAACTGAAAAGGAAAAAAAAAAAAGATAATTAACTCTAAACACTTAACAAAAAGAAAGTCATAAAGAAACATATATATGTGCATACATATGTGTGTATATGAAGGTTTGTACACAATCACACATTAGCACATTCAGAAAAGACACATGGATTCTATAAATTGGTCATGATATAACTTGGTTGTAGGAGATGGTTGCACAAGAAATCTTGACAAAGTTAAGCACGCTAAAAAGATTATTACAATCTGTACCAGATAACATTAGCTCTAAGTAATGTTGGATGTGAAGAAATGGGGACCTGGGTCCTGGAAGAGTTAATCAACTATTATATCTACCTAGGTAAAATCACTGGACATTTATAAAGGGAAGGAATGTCAACTCTGCTGGAGATCACATATTATGAATGTAGGATGGAGGAAAGATCACAAAACTCAAATCTATATATTTACCAGAGGACTATATGTGACTAGGCACTTAATATTTTCCAAAATGCAATTAATGAGTCCATTTGTGATGGAGTTATTGTTCATGCTGATATATTTCCATATGAGAGAAATTAGAATGAATAAGTCTTAGGGCCTAACAAAAGATTAAGTTCTAACTCATGGCAACCACGGATGTTACAGAGTAGAATAACTCCATGGGATTTTCCTGGCTGTTATCTTTACAGACAGTTTACCATGTTTTTCTTCTGCGGAGCCACTAGACTGGACTAAATTAGCATTTGATCATAAATAGTTGGTGCCACCCAGGCTCTTAGTAATTAATGTCTCCCACTTAAAATCATAAGGTTTTCCCTGGCCAATTCTTTGAGAAGTGGACGGCCTCTTCCTTCTTCCTAGTCTGTCTC
>NW_006922141.1:1151115-1153647 GCF_000298275.1 Orycteropus afer afer
TTGGAGGAGGTACAGCCAGAATGCTCATTAGAGTACACATACAATGAAATGCTACTCAGGTAGTAGGAAAAATTAAGTCTTGATACATGCTGCAGTATGGATGGAGCTTAAAGACTTTACACTGAGTAAAATAAGCCAATCTCAAAAGGATAGATAATTGTATGACCTCTCTTACATAAAAAGACAAGAAAAGGCCAATGTATAGAGACTAAATTTTATCAGTGGTTACCAAGGGCATGCAGGAAAGGGAAAAGAAAGCTAACCATGCATGAAAAAAAATCACATTAATTAAGGGTACAATTGCACAGCTAAGAATTATAATTGCCGTCAATAAGTTGTACACCTGTAAAAAGTTGAATTGGCAAAAGTGTAACAGATACATTTATAAGAATGGCACACACACAGACAAAGAGTAGCTGAGGCTCTTTATGTACAGATGAACACGTCATGGGATTTAGTTGTTTGTTTTGAAGGTTTAGGGTCATGGTTTCATGGACTATCCAAGTTAATTGGCTTAATGTCATGTTAATGCTTGTGTATTACTTTCGAATTCCTTGTGTATTGCCTGGGGCTTTATAAGCTTGCAAGCTGCTACGCAAGGCACAATTGGTTTCTATGCACCTGGAGTAACAAAGGAAGAAGGCAATTCAGGAATAGAGGTGGATATGGATTATAGGGATAATTGCTCCCATGAACAACTGTTTCCTTTGCCATGAGACCAAAATAACTGAATGATGCCCAGCTACCATTACTGAACATTTTGATCAAAGATACCATAGAAAAATCCTAATCAAAAGGGGAAAAACAGAACAAAATATAATTTCTCAGAGACTATAGACTTTCTGGATGACTTTCTTAATGAACCCCTGAAGTTATTGTCCTGACATAATCTTTAAAACTTAAATAAAAAATATCCCCTGGAATCACCTTAAAACTGAACATTAGCTTAACAGTAAAAAGGGTCTTCTTTGAGCATTATGCTCTTTTAAGGACTATTTATACCAGTTCAAATTAACAACACAATTTAGAAGATTAGACAGGAACCTCAGAGGGAAGTAAGTTTAAGTTAATGAAGGAAAAACAACTCAGAAAAGGAGGGTCAGAATGGCTGCATACCTTGAAGAAATAATCAATATCACTAAAATGCACATGTAGAAAATGTTGAACTTGTATCTGTTTAATTGTATGCATTCTCAGAAGAAATAAATAAAATTTAGAAAAATGAACTTCAAATTTCAAAGGTTTTGTTGGGTTTCCCTTCGGCAGGGCTCTCACAACCCAAGTCAGGGATAACGCCACCCAAAATCACTCACGAAAGACGTCTCTTGATGCAAAAGCAGGAGGAGTTTATTCGAAGTTCCAGCGCGCTGGGGCTCGACTCACATCCCACGCAGGGGCAGAGGAGTGGAGCCCCCAGCAACAAGATTACACAGTATTTAAAGGCAAAACTACAAGGGGGTGGTCAGAGAGTGTACAGATAATTGGTCAGTTTAAGTTTGAATTCTCGGAGGGAGTACAAACGATTGGTAAGTTTGATTTTGAATTCTCCAATTACATGGTGTGGTAGAGTTCAGGGCTTAGTCATCAAGGGTTCTGGGAATTGTTTACTAAAACTATATGTTCTTTGCCTCGCCCCAGTTCCTGGGACTGGGGCCCACCCTTTTGCTGGCCTTAATAGTGGCCTTTTATTGCTATATTAAAATATTACATTTTAATTCTACCTTAATTTTGCATTTCTAATTTCGTATTTACATTTTTAATTCCACAGTTTAAAACCACAAGCATTTGTTATTTATCTTCAATATCAATGCAATGAGGCACCCTAAATTGCTATCAGCTTAACTTGTACATATGACTGGTCATCTAGGGGATTGACCAGAAACTGGGAAATCTAAATGACCTCAACAGAAAATACTTGCCTCATCCTCCTGTTGGCTAACCCAAACCTGCTCATATGAATGCTTTAGAAAATTTCAAGAGGTATATATAAATTTTCAAGGTCTTCTGAAGCCTAGATGAGCATTGGTGTCACTTCCACTGTAATCTATTGTCCAAGTCAAGTTAAAAAGTCTGTCCAGATTCAAGGATTGGTGAAATAAATTCCAGTTTTGTTTTGTTTTGTTCTTATAAGAGAAACGAGATTATATTAAAAAATACAGATATAAGGAGGATAAATTGAGCTCATTGTTTCAGTGGAAGAGTATGAAGTGAGGCTTATTAATGACAGCATTTTATGAATGAAGTCCAGAAATTGTGTGCACTATTTCCTTCCACATTCTATTTGTCAAAGGTCCATCAAGTGGCCAAATTTAATAACTATGAAATTGAGAAATAATTAGCTCTGTGCACTGAAAGAAATGGGAAATAGTTTGTTGACTACACATGCTATCTCTGTCATTAATGTTTTCATAGGAATTGCTTTACAGAGTATCATATCACAGTGTTCCTCTGTCTCAAAACATGGGACTCTTAAGTGTTTAACCTTGGCCATACAAGTGACTACTAAACTAGGTCCCTTTATTTAAATGTATT
>NW_006922141.1:1154772-1157197 GCF_000298275.1 Orycteropus afer afer
AGGGTCACCAAAGGTGGACAGGTTTCAGTGGAGCTTCCAAACAAAAAGAGACTAGGAAGAAGGATAAGGCCATCCACTTCTAAAAAAGTGGTCATTGAAAACCTTATGAATAGCCATGAAACATTGTCAAATATACTGCTAGAAGATGAGCCCCTCAGGTTGAGAGACACTCAAAATACAACTAGAGAAGAGTTGCTTCCTCAAAGTAGAGTCAAGCTTAATGTTGTGGATGGAGTAAAGTTTTCAGAACCTTCATTTGCTAATGAAGAACAATTCAAAATGGGAAGAAACAGCTACAAACACCCATTAATAATTAGAACATGGAATGTACTAGGTACAAATTTAGGAAAATTGGAAGTTGTCAAAAATGAAATGGAATGGATAAAGATCAATATCCTAAGCAAAAGTGAACTGAAATGGACCGGTATTGGCCATTTTGAACCAGATAACCATATATATGATCTACTATTCTGTAAATGACAAATTGAAGAGAAATGGAGTTACATTAATCATCGAAAAGAATATCTAAAGATCTATCCTGCAGTAAAATACTATCAGTGATAAGATAATACCCATATAACTACAGAGAATATCAGTCAATACCACTATTATTCAAATTTACACACAAACTACTAAAACCAAAATGAAGAAAATGAAGATTTTCACCAACTTCTGTAGTCCACAATTGACTAAATATGCAATCAGGAATGTATTGATAATTATTGGTGATCGGATGAGAAAGTTGGAAACAAAGAAGAATCAGTGATAATTGGAAAATATATAGCAATATGATAGAAATGATACCACAGATCATAAGATAAATTTTGCAAGACCAATGACTTATTCATTGCAAATACCATTTTTCAACAACATAAATGGCAGCTATACAGGTGGACTTCTCCAGAGGGAATGCACAGAAATCTGATTGAGTGCATCTGTGGAAAGAGTTGATGGAGAAGCTCAATATCTTGAGTGAAAACAAGGCTAGGAGCTGACTGTGGAACAGACCATCAATAGCTCAAATGCAACTTAAACTTGAAGCTGAAGAAAATTAAAACAAGTCCAGGAAAGCCATAATATGACTGTGATTATATCCCACCTGTATTTAGAGAGATCTTAAGAGCAGATCTGATGCATTGAGCATCAATGACTGAAGAACAAAGTTGTGGGTTGACATCAAGAAAAGTATACATAAAGAAAGCAAAAGGTTATTAAGACAAAAAAGGAAGTAAAGAACAAAGTGGATGTCAGAAGAGACTCTGAAACTGTTGAAGAGAGAGTAACTAAAGGAAATGGAAGAAATGTTGAAATAAAAGAACTTAGCAGAAGATATCAAATAATGTCAGATTGAGAAGACAAAGTAAAGTATTATAATGAAATGTCCAAAGACCTAGAATTAGAAAACAAAAAGGGAAGAATATGCTTGCCATTTCACAAGGTGAAAGAACTGAAGAAAAAATTCAAGCCTCCAGTTGCAATATTGAAAGATTCTATGGGCAAAATATTAACCTATGCAGGAAACATCACAGGGAAAGGTATTCCTTCCAGAGTCACTGTATTCAAAATAATTTGTCAATGGCTAGACTTCATCTTACCTACTTTGGTCATGTTGTGAGAAGGGAACATTTCCTGGAGGAGGATATAATGCTTCATAAAGTAGAGGGTCAGCAAAGAGGGGAGAAACCCTCAAAAATATGAATTGACACAGTGGTTGCAACAATGCTCTCAAGTGTGTCAAGGATTATGAGGATGGAGCAGGACAGGGCAGTGTTTTTTTTTTTTCTGTTTTACATAAGGTAGCTGTGAGTCAGAGTCAACTTGACAGAACCTTACAACAGCACCACCAAAAATGACACTACTAAATTATAAACAAAAATCTCCCTAAAGAGTGATGAGAGGCCCTTTTTGCCTCGCTGCCCAGCCTGCCAGCGTCCTCGGCCTGACCTCTTTGTGCGAACTGTAGGCCCCTGGGTGGTATAGCCTGTGTAGTGGCTCTAGAATGTGACCACGCATCCTCCAGCCCTGGAGCATCACCTGTCACCCGGCCGGGAAGACAAATTAAGAAGTATGACCTCATAATAAAGAAATGTAACAACAGTGTGTGTCACGTGAAGAAGAAATGAAGGAAAGGGGTATCAGCTTCCAGAGGGCAATCAAGGAAGATTTTCAGTGAACTTTATGACAATTTTCTTCAAAATCAGAAAAAGAGATCATCTTTACTGGCAGAACCCTGGGGAAGATGGCGGACTAGGTAGAAGGACTGCACAGACCCTCTTCAACAAAGAAAAGGGAAACCAATTGACACAGACACAGAAGTTAATATTGGACGCCTGAGCCTTGAAGGGAAGGATACAGAAGTAGACTAAACCCCAACTAGCAGAAGAATTTGCGTGAAAATACCAAAAAAGGAGATATACGGAGCTGC
>NW_006922141.1:1164932-1173512 GCF_000298275.1 Orycteropus afer afer
AATGACATGAGACAAAGTATATGTGAACTGCTATATGGAGAGTGAATTTGCTCTGTAAATTTTCACCCAAATCACAATTTAAAAAAAAAAATTAAAAAAAAAAAAAAAGAGTGATGAGAAACATGCTGTTGATGATGCCAAAGTAGGAGAGATTAAGTTTGGCCATTCTCCCTTGCAAGGAGCTTTCTGGCTGTACTTCTTTTAGGACAGGCTTCTTTGTTCTTCTGGAAACCCATCATATTTTCTGTATTCTTTGCCAACATCAAAATTTAAGAGCATCGACTCTTCGTTATGCTTCTTTATTTACTGTTCAGCTTTCACATGCATATGAGGTGATTGAAAATACCATGGCTTGGGTTATGCACACCGTACTCTTCAAAGTGGCATCTTTGCTTTTCAATTCTCTAAAGAGGTCTTTTGCAGCAGATTTCCCCAGTGGTATATGACATCTGGTTTCTTGACTGCTGTTTCCATGGGTATTTTTTGTGTATCTAAGTAAAATGAAATCTTTGACAATACAAAATTTTTCTCCATTTATCACGATGCTACTTTTTGGTACAGTTGTGATGATATCCATTTTGTTTATGTTGAGGTGTAATCCATGCAGCAGACTTTAATATTCTTCCGTAAGTGTTTCATATCATCTTCACTTTCAGCAAGCAAAGTTGTGTCATCTGAATATTGCAGGATGTTAATGAGTCTTTCTCTACTCCTGATGCCATTATGTTTGTTTGTTTTTCATATAGTCTAGCTTCTTGGAATATTTGCTCCACAAACAGATTGAATAAGTACATGAAAAGATACAACCCAGATACACAATATTTCTGATTTAAAGCATACAGTATCCCCCTGTTGTGTTTGAGTGACAGCCTCTTGGTCTATGTACAGGTTCCTCATGAGCACAATTAAGTATTCTGGAATTCCAATTCTTCACAATGTCATCTATGATTTGTTGTAATCCATACAGTTGAATGCTTTTGTGTAGTCAATAAAACACAACTAAACATCTTTCCGGTATCCTGTGCTTTAAGACAAGATCTAGCTGACATCAGCAGGGACATCCCTTGTTCTATGTCCTCTTCTGAAGCAAGCTTGGATTTCTAGAAGTTCCTTGCCAATATACTGCTGCAACCATTTTTTTGAATTATCTTTAGCAAGACTTTTCTTGCATTTGCATTAATGATACTTTTTGATAATTCCCACATTCTGTGGTATCACCTTTCTTTGGAATTGGTACAAATATGGGTCTCTTCCAGACAGTTGGGCAGGTAGCTATCTTCCAAATTACTTGGCATAGACAAATATATGCTTCCAGCTCAGCATCTGTTTGTTGAACCATCTCAATGGGTATTCCATCAGTTCCTTGAGCCTTGTTTTTCACCAATTCCTTCAATGCAGCTTTGACTTCTTCCTTCAATACCATTGGTCTTTGATCATATGTCACCTCCTGAAATAGATGAACATTGACCAATTCTTTTTGATACAGTGACTCTGTATATTCCTCCCATCTTCTTTTGATGCCTCTCGCATTATTCAATATTTTGCCCATAGAGCCTTTCAGTTGCAACTCAAGACTTGAATTCTTTTTCTTCAGTTCTTTCAACTTGAGAAATGTTCAGTATGTTCTTCACTTTTGGTTTTTTAACTCCAGGTCTTTGCGTAGTTCATTATGATAACAGACTTTGTTTTCCTGAGCTGCTCTTTGAAATCTTCTGCTTAGCTCTTTTATCCTGCCATTTCTTCCATTTGCCTTAGCTCCTCTCCATTCAAGAGCAAGTTTCAGAGTCTTTTCTGATATCCAGTTTGATCTTTATTTCCTTTCCTGTCTTTTTAATGACCTTTTTGCTTCCTTCACATCTTGATGTCATCTTACAGCTCACCTGGTTTTCAGTCATTTGTGTTCAAAGCATCAAATCTGTTCTTCAGATGGTCTCTAAATGTAGATAGGGTAGAATCATGGTCATATTATGGCTCTTCTGGACTAGTTTTAACTTCCTTCAGATTCAAGTTGATGTTGCATTTGAGCTATTGATGATCTGTTCCACAGTCAGCTCCTGGCCTTGTTTTGGCTCAAGATATTGAGCTTCTCCATCATCTCTTTCCATAGATGTAGTCAATCTGATTCTTGTGCATTCCTTCTAACAGTGTCTGAATGCACAGCTGACATTTATGTTGTTGAAATGAGGTATTTGCAACAAATAACTCATTGATCTTGCAAAATTTCATCATATGATCTCCAGTATCATTTCTATCACCTAGGCCATACTTTCTAACTGCTGATGATTTTCTTTGTTTCCAACTTTTGCATTTTAATCACCAATAACTATCAATCTATATTGATTGCATGTTTGGTCAATTTCAGACTGCAGAAGTCGGTAAAATCTTCAATTTCTTTATCTTTGGCTTTAGCTGTTGGTGTGTAAATTTGAATAATAGTAGAATTATCTGTTCTTCTTTGTAGGGATATGGATATTATACTATTACTGACAACACTGTAATGCAGGATAGCTCTTGAAGCACACTTGTGATAATGAATGTGACACTACTTCTCTTCAGTTTGTCATTCCTGGCAGAGTAGACTGTATGATTGTTCGATTCAAAATGACCAATACCAGCCCATTTCAGATCACTAATCCTGAGAATATCAATTGTATCCCTTCCATTTTATTTTTGACAACTTCTAATTTACCTAGATTCATACTTTGTACATTCTATGTTCTGATTATTAATGGATATTTATAGCTCCTTCTTCTCATTTTTAGTCATACGCAGGAGCAGATGGAGATCTCAAAACCTTTACGCCATCCATATCATTAACATGGACTGCATTTTGAGGAGAAAACTCTTTCTCAGTTTGTTTTGGGTACCTTCCAGCCTGAGGGGCACAAATTTGTCTTGGAAGAAGTACAGCCAAAATTCTCCTTAGAAGCGAGGATGGAGAGACTTCATCTCATATATGTTGGACATGTTACGAGGAGAGAACAGTCTCTGGGAAAGGACATCATGCTTGGCAAAGTAAAATAGTCAGCAAAAAGGAGGAAGATTGACATAGTGGCTAAAACAATGAGCTTGAACAAAGCAATGATTCTGAGGATGGCACAAGTCTGGCCAATGTCTCATTTTGTTGTACATGGAATAGCTATCAGTCAGAATTTACATGATATCACCTAATAGCCTCAATAATCCTATTACCAAAGGATAGTTTTATTCTATTTTCTTTTTAATAAACTGGGCATATCACAATTATTATTGATCACTATCCTCTTTTAAATTCAATCCATTATAATTTCCTCTCTTTTGTTACTGGCATCAAAATACTCTTAATGAGTATATTGGATAGTGTTTAGTTACAAACAATATTAGTTTGTACAGGGAATAACTACTTAGTGACATTAATTTGCTTATAATATAATTGGAAAGGTTGAAACAATATACTGTAGACAAAACTGCAATATCAGTTCTGTCACCCAAATTGCAATAAGACAGAAAAAGCTACTGATCATTGCAAGGAAGAAAGAAAAAAGAGTCAGAAGCTGGTGGTAACAGAACCATAACAGCTTAGACAAGAAATATGGATGTTATTGCTGCTGATGAAGGAAACCACCAAATTATGAAGCTATGGACTGCAAAACCACATTGCCTCTTGACAGTATCTGCACCAGCAAAATGGATATCGGATGCATTTACCATTTTTGTCACTAATTCAATTCCAAGTGTAAATGTTGCATGAAGGAATCTGACTGATAATAACTACATCTTACCCAGAATTTAACTACAAGGGAAGTTGACATATGTAATTTTGTACTTTTCTATGCTCTATTGTGAGAAAGGCACACTAGTAGGGAGTTGGGATAAATGTTATGTAAACCAATTCATATTATCCACCAAACTTCACTTTATTTATGTGTTAAAATGATATCTGACTCATATTCTACCATATTTTTCTATAAGGCATTGAATCTTACATATTCTTCTCTTATTGCTTCCCAGATATTTACCATGCCTTTTTATTTTTAGTACTATCTCTCTTCAAGTCCTTTTGAGTTTATTCCCATGCTATTGTAAAAAACATCCTTACTGGGCTTTCATAATCTAAGATTTTCTGTATATGGTAATATTGCTTACATACTCCTAAAACATATTTCATGGCTAGCTATTTCCAAAGAAATCCAACTGCTGAGAATCATAGCCTGACTCCTACTTATAATGAAAAGCAATCTTTCACTTCTCTACATAAAGGTAGGCCAGATTTTACTACAAGTTGTTTCATGGTATTGTGCTCCATGACCTTGTCAATTTCCTTAGCTTAGAAATACTTTTCCACATTTTGTCTCATACATAAATTCTCTAGAGCTCAATTGATACATTATTTTCTTTATAAAATATTTTCTAACTCTAACTAGCAGAGATCATTACATTTTGAACATTCAATAGTACATAACTGGTACTTAGCCTAGGAGCTCTGGTGACTGAGTGCCTAAGGCATTTGACTGCTAACCAGAAGGCTGGTGGTTCAAACCCACCAGTCACTCCTCAGAAGGAAGGTTGTGCAATCTGCTTCCATAGTGATACAATCGTGGAAACCCAAGGAGGGGTTGCTATGAGTTGGGTCCAACTCTACGACACTGAGGTGTTTTTTTTTTTTTATGTTTTAGTATCTAGACTATGTTATTTACTTGATTGCACTTTATATTTTAGATTTTTATAGATGGTTTTCTAAAATTACATATAGGACCTTGGTTATCAAATTAAATTAATATCTAAAATGC
Source organism: Orycteropus afer afer (assembly GCF_000298275.1). Taxonomy (NCBI): domain Eukaryota; kingdom Metazoa; phylum Chordata; class Mammalia; order Tubulidentata; family Orycteropodidae; genus Orycteropus; species Orycteropus afer. The sequence continues at coordinate 1,169,702 of NW_006922141.1, forward strand.
TACCTTGAACATAATATACACTTAAATATATTCTTGAAGGAATAGATAAATGAACAAATAGGTAAATTATTGCCTAAGTAAAGAAGATAGATGCTGTGCAAGGAGTTCATAAACACACCACTGTTAAGAAATCATGAAGGGTCTTAGACTATTCCTTCTTGACAAACTAACAAGTTAACCTGCCACAGTTTTATATACCTTTATGAAAAGAAAGACACATTATCACTGAGTAAGAGATATAGAACACTTACTACTCACAGAAAAAACAATAGTCAGAGCAACATCTTTCATTGGTGCCCCATGACACAAGCACAATAGGGAAATACAAAGAGGGATGGATATTACCAGTGCATGCAGCAGGGTGCACCACAGCAGAGGAATGCAGCACTTAAGAGATTCTGAACTTTTATATGGTTGATGGAACATTTGTCTGTTCTTTTTTCCTTCTAAAGAGAACAATTACTCATTCTGGACTGTATGAAAATGGTACTGGGACAGAGAAGGAGAAGGATTTATTTTTTTTCTATCCTGTAGCATCTTAGAGTGGTACATTGCTAAATCTCTATAATTGATATTCTAACTCTAGCTTCCAAGGCTCTTTTATGTTCAAATATGTTCTTAACTCACAAGGCTTAAGCTATATAAGAACATCAGACATTCATGGAGAATTTTCTCCCAATAACCACTACTACCATAAAGTACAAATATAACATAGGATGTATTGGGGAAAAAGTTATGTGCAAGAAGATGTAGAGAAAATGAGTTACCTTTGTTCAAGAGCAAACCATAGGTGTTCTGCATAAACTGTGGCCAAAATTTAAGCAGAAAAGAATCTATCAGTCAGTGTCAGCAGGTGGGGCATACCATGAGAGTACTCAAATAGAGAAAACATCCTAATCCCACACTATATTGTATAGTTATACTTCAGATTCAGAGGGATAGGGATCATTTATTTTCTCTAAGTAACTAGAAATGTATCAAGGGACTTCAGGAGCCTACATGACAAGGGTTCTAGAAGCAGCCTTGGAAAGGCTCTGTATGTTAGGAATGCTGATATCAGCCAAGTTCTTCATATCTCTCCAGCTAAATTGGTGTTACTAGGCTACCAACAGTGGGAATGGAGTTAGCCTCCAGGGTCTTCCAATTTCCCTGTTGTGAAAGAGAAAACTTCCCTACTGTAGCACAGGAAATAAAAATTACAGATTATGATTAGCTTTCTTGTGTTTAATACACAGACACATATATCCTCTATACTATATTAATTTTTTTCTGTATGACTGCATAAAAAATAAAAGAATTAGAGCATGAATAAATGACATTGAAGGATTAAGTAGGTTTGTGAAAAGGTATAAGCAAACCAGGTTATTAAGAACTGGGAAGATTCTATCCTATCCTATGCAGAAAAAAATACAATAGTATAAGGAAGATTTCAAGGTATATGTCAACAAACAGACCTAGAATAGTGATATTGATGCTGTGTATGCTTTGAAAGTATTTAACAAAAAATGTATGATTTCATAGTAAGTTTTAAAGAGAATATGCTTAATCTGAAGGAAAAGTAAAATTATTTTAGGAGATAATATCAGTTTAGCATTAGTGAGAAAGATATTTATGTTTTTATACATTTATTTTAAAATGGAGATGATAAATAATTGTTGTTATTTAAGTGTTGTCATGTCAGCTCCTACTCACAATGACTCCCTGAACAACAGGACAAAACACTGTCTGGTCCTCCGCCATATTCACAATTGTTGCCATTCGTGAGGCTATTGTGGCAAACACTGTATCTCTCCATCCCACTGAGAATCTTTCTTCCTTAGCTCTTCTCAAGGGCCTTGCCCCTGCTGATAACACGTGCAAAGTAAATGAACAGAAGACTCTCCATTTCCTTCTGAGGAGAATTTGGGCTGTCCTACTTCCAAGGCAGATTTGTTCATTCTTCTGGTAGGTGAAGGTATATTCTATATTCTTTGCCAACATCATAATTTAAAGATAACAATTCTTCTTTGGTCTTTCATATTCATTGTCCACCTTTCACATGCATATAACACTACTTAAAATAATAAGGCATAGGTTGGGCACACCTTAGTTCTCAAAGTAAGATCGTTGCTTTTTAGCCCTTTAAAGAGATCTATTGCAAAAAAAAAAAAAAAAAGGTCAAGCAAAAATATTTAGCAATACTAAAACAGCAATGAAGGAAACGATAATACAATTCATAAACAAAATGAGCTCAGCACAAAATTATATGGACCAAAGAAACCAGGAACACCATGAAAAAAAATAACAAAATGACAGCAACAATTCATACTTGTCAATAATTACACTGAATGTCAATGGATTATATACACTACTCAAGAGATGGAGAGTTTCAGACTGGATAAGAAAACATAACCCTTCAATATGCTGTTTACAAGAGACACACATTAGAGACAAAGACAAAAATAGACTAAAAATCAAAGGTTGGACAAAGATATGTTAAGCAAATAGCAATAAAAAAGAATCAGTAGTGGCAACATTAATTTCTGATCAAATTGACTTTAAGACAAAAACCACCATAAGGGACAAGGAAGGACATTCTATAATGATTAAAGGATCAAATTAATAAGAAGATATAACCATAATAAATATCTGTGGACCCAATGAAAGAGCCCCAAAATACATAAAACAGACTTTAACAGAATTAAAAAGGCAAATAAATAACTCCACAGTCATAGTAGGAGACTTTAATACACCACTTTTGATGAAAGATAGAACAATTGGAAAGAAACTCAATAAAGAAGCAGAAGTACTAACAATGCAATCCACCAACCTGAACTTGAAGAGAGCTACAGAGTACTTTACTGAACAACAGCACAATATACTTTCTTATCCAGTGCACATGGAACTTTTTCTATGATAGACCATATGTTAGGCCAGAAAGCAAGCCTTAATAAATTTAAAAACATTGAAATACTACAAAGCATCTTCTCAGACCACAATGCTATCAACAATGGGAAACAATAGAACAACAAAGAAAAAAAAGCAGACACATGGAAACTGAACAACACCCTTCTTAAGACTGACGGAAATAGAAGAAATAAAAAAGGAAATTAAAAAAAATTCCTTGAGTCAAACACAAATGAAAACACAATATACCAAAATCTTTGGGACAGAGCAAAAGTTGTGATCAGAGGCCAATTTATAGCAATTAATGCACACATCAAAAAAGAAGAAAGATCCAAAATCAATACTTTAAACCTACATCTCCAACAGTTAGAAAAAGAATCACAAGAACAGCCTATGGTAGTGACCAGAAGAAAGAAAATAATAAAAATTCGAGCAGAAATCAATGAAGCTGAAAATAGAAAGACAATAGAAAAAATCAAGAAGACTAAAAGTTGTTTTTTTAAAGCTTAATCAAATTGACAAACTACTGGCAATTTCAACAAAAGAAAAAACTAAACCAAACCAAACACACTGCAGTCGAGTTGGATCAGACTCATATTGACCCTACCTTGGGTTTCTGAGGCAGTATCACTACAGAAGTAGATTTACCAACTTTCCTGCTGAGGAGTGACTGGTGGGTTTGAACTGCTAGCCTTTTGATTAGCAACAAAGTAGGTGACATCACAACAGAACCAACTGAAATAAAAAGGATAATATCAGGATATTATGAAAAACTGTACTCCAACAAATTTGAAAATACAGAAAAAATGGACAGATTTCTAGAAACACACATACTTACCTAAATTATCACAGACTGATGTGGAAGAGTTGAACAGATCCATAACATAAGAAGAAATTGAACAGGTCATAAAAAAAAAAAAAAAAA
>NW_006922141.1:1174408-1175504 GCF_000298275.1 Orycteropus afer afer
GAAACCGATGTCCTCTTTCACCACTTCTGTTCAACATTGGATTGGAAGTACTAGCTAGGGCATAAGGCAAGAAAGGGAAATCAAAGGCATGCAAATTGGTAAGGAAGAAGTTAAACTATCCCTATTTGCTGAGGATATGATCCTATATCCAGTAATCCAAGAGACTCAATACAAAATCAACTTGAGAGATTTAGCATAGTGACAGGATACAAGATCAACATCCAGAAATCAGTTGGATTCCTCTACACCAGCAAAGAGATTGGTGAAAAAGAAATGAGGAAATCAATACTATTTACGATTGCTACCAAAAAAAATAAAATACTTTGGAATAAATCTTACCAGGGACACAAAAGACCTGTACAAAGAAAACTATAAAAGACTACTTCAAGAAACTGTAAGAGATCTACATAAGTGGAAGAACATAACATGCTCATGGATAGGAAAATTGAACATTATGAAAATGTCAATTCCATCCAAAACAATCTATCCATTCAATGCAATCCCAATCCAAATCCCATCAACTTTCTTTAAGAGTATGGAAAAACCAATCACTAACTTTATATTGGAGGAGTCAGCCACAGGATGAGGGAGTCAGATGTCGGGACTCAGGTGAGGAGAGGGAACTCAGGGCATGCCCTACAAGCAGTGAGGTGGGAAGGCAGGGAGAGGACAGAAAAGGCAAAGGGGACCTCAGGGATACAGGTAAGGGTGCTTGGAAAGGTTTCCAACAGCTAAGGGAGACAAACTTGTCAGTTGGTTTGTCCTACTGTGGTGACGTGTTGCTGTGAGTCTTGAGGCTATGCCACTGGTGTTTCAAACCTAGTGGGTTGCACGTGGTGCACAGGTATCAGCCCAGCTTGCACACTGAGACAGACTAGGAAGAATCAGGAAGACAACCACTTCTCAAACAATTGACCAGGGAAAACTTTATGAATAGCAGAGAAACACTGTCTGATACATTACTGCACAACTTTATGAATAGTCTGGAAACATTGTCCAATACAGAGGAGGAAGATGAGTCATTTAGGTTAGAAAGCTCTCAAAATAGGACTGAGCAAAAGCTGCATTATCAGAGTAAAATCAGCCTTACTCATAT
>NW_006922141.1:1178012-1179124 GCF_000298275.1 Orycteropus afer afer
TTATGCCAAGAGATTTGGAAGACAGCTACCTGGCCAACTGACTGGAAGAGGTCCATATTTGTATCCATTCCAAAGAAAGGTGATCCCACAGAATGTGAAAATTATCAAACAATATCATTAATATCACACACAAGTAAGATCTTACTGAAAATAATTCAAAAAAGGTTGCAGCAGTATATTGACAGAGAACTTCCAGATGTGCAAGCTGGATTCAGAAGAAGACATGGAACAAGGGATGTCATAGCTGCTATCAGAAGGATCCTGACTCAAGGCAAAGAATACCAGAAAGATGTTTACTTGTGTTTTATTGACTATACAAAGGCATTTGATTGCATGGATCATGAAAAATTATGGATAACATTGAGAAGAATGGGAATTCCCAAACACTTGATTGTACTCATGAAGAACCTGTACCTTAAACATGAGGCTGTCGTTCAGATGGAACAAGGGGACACTACATGATTTAAAATCAAGAAGGGAGTGTGTCAAGGTTGTATCCTTTCCCCATACTTATTCAATCTATATACTGAGCAAATAATCCGAGACGAGGGACTATACCAAGAAAAACGTGGCATCAGGATTGGAGGAAGAATCACTAACAACCTGAGATATGCTGATGATACAACTTTGCTTGCTGAAAGTGAGGATGACTTGATGCACTTACTGATGAAGAGTGAAGAACACAGTTTGCAGTATGGATTACATCTCAGTATAAAGAAAATAAAAATCCTCACAACTGGACCAATGAGCAGCATCATGATAAATGGAGAAAAGATTGAGATTGTCAAAGAGTTCATGTTGCTTGTTTCTACAATCGACACCAATGGAAGCAGCAGTCAGGACATTAGATGCCTTGTAGCACTGGGGAGGTCGGCTGCAAAGGAACTCTTTCAAGTGCTGAAGAGCAAGGATGTCTCTTTGAGGATTAGGGGGCACCTGACACAGGCCATGATATTTCCAATCACCTCATATGCATGTGAGAGCTGGATAATGAATAAGGAAGACCAAAGAAGAGTTGATGCTTTTGAGTTGTAGTGCTGGTGAAGAATGCTGAAAGTACCATGGACTGCTAAAGAACTAACAGATATGTCCTGGAGGAAGTGCAGCCAAGA
>NW_006922141.1:1179319-1180914 GCF_000298275.1 Orycteropus afer afer
AGTGTTTTGTTCTGCTGTGCATGGAGTCGCTATGAGTCGGAAACAACTCAACGACACCTAACAACAACGACGACTTCATAAGGAAAGGAAACAGACATTGTATAAGCAAAGCCTTTTTGAAGAAGAACAAAGTAGAAGGTCACACACTCCCAGATCTTCAGACCTACTATACAGCCACAGTGGTCAAGAGTGCCTGGTATTGGTACAATGACAGACACATAGATAAATGGAGAACCCAGATATAGATCCATCAACCTATGGTCAGCTGATCTTTGATAAAGGACTGAAATCCATTAAATGAGGAAGAGAATGTCTGTTTAACAAATGGCTCTGGTAAAACTTGATATCCCTTTGCATAAAATCTGAATCTCACACCATATCCAAAAATGAACTCCAGATGTATCAAAGACTTACATGTGAAACTTAAAACTATAAAGTTCCTCAAGGAAAAACCAAAGGAATAAATGCCTAAGGCATTTGACTGCTTACAAGATATCTGGCGGTTCAAAACCACCAGCCACTCCTTGGAAGGAAGATTGCATAATCTACTTCCGTAAAGATACTGCCTCAGAAACCCAAGGAGGGGTTGCTATGAGTCGGGTCCAACTCAATAGCACGTAACAACAACAACAAATATATGGCATAAATAGACTATCTAGTATAACCCAAAATGCACAAATAGCAAAAAGAAATTAGATGATAAGACTTTCTAAAAATTATGTTTTTAAGTGCTTCCAAAGACTTCTTCGAAAAAGTCAAAAGAGAACCTACAGATTGGGGGAAAAAAAAATAAATAAATAAAATAATAAATACATTTGGCAATGACAGATCTGACAAGGGACTATTCTCTAGAATTTATAAAAAATTCTAACACCTCCACAACAATAATCCATATAATTCAATTAAAGAATGGGCAGAAGACATGAACAGACACTTCACCAAAGAGGATATTCAGGTGACCAACAAACACAAGAAATGCTCACAATCATTAGCCATTAGAGAGATGCAAAGGAAAACAACAATGAACATTAGTAGCAAACTTCAACAAGACGGAAAGATAACAAATGCTGGGGAGGATGCGGAAAGATTGGGAATGGCACGCACTGCTGGTGGGACTGTCAAATGATACAACCACTGTGGAAACTGGTACGGTGATTCCTAATAAAATTGCAGTTAGAAATACCATTTGACCCAGTCATTCCATTACTAGGTATCTATCCTAAAGAAATGAGTGCCATGACAAAAATAGACATATGGACACCCATGTTCATTGCAACACTATTTACAATAGTCAAAAGATGGAAACAACCTAAGCACCCATCAACAGAAGAATAGATAACCAAACTATGGTACATACACACAATGGAATACTATGCAACCCTAAAGAATAATGTAGAATCTACAAACCACTGTATAACATGGATGAACATGGAGGACATTATGCTGAGTGAAATAAGTCAATTTCAGAAGGGCAAATATTATATTAGTCCGTTACTGCAAAAAAGTCAAGGAAAGGTTTATATATGGAAGGAATTTTTTTGAGGGATACCCGAGGTAGAGGGGAGGGGAGAGTACACTGTTAGACAGGTACAGAC
>NW_006922141.1:1181044-1182154 GCF_000298275.1 Orycteropus afer afer
TCTGTAAGAATTCCTGGTACATAGTAGAACTGACAAGGGACAAGTTTGTAGTCACTTCTCAGCCACAGCTAGCTACCCAGAGGGAACAAGTAGTTGAACCTGTGGGCTTGGGACTGTAGTCTCAAGAGACATCAAGCTCAACTGGCTTAACATACTACACAAAAACATTGTTCCACATCCTACTTTAGCGAGTAGCAACTGGGATCTTAAAATATTGCAAGTGGCCATCTAGATGCAACAATGGGTCTCTCTTCCTCCAGGGCAAAAAAGAATGAAGAAAACCAAAGATACATGGAAACAATTATTCTAAGAGACTGGTATACCCTGCAATCCTCAGCCTATATGATTATGAGACCAGAAGAACTACATGGTGCCCAGCTACTACTGTGAACCACTCGGAGGTGGATCTAAGTAGGAAACCCTGGATAGAGTGGGAGAACATTATGGAACAAAACTCCAAATCATTTAAAAAGGAAAAAGAAAAAAGGACCAGGTTTGCTGGTTTGATAGAACCTCGTAGAATCCCTGAGACTATGGCCAGTAGCTGCCCTTCAGTTCTGGAATTGAACCCACTCCTGTGGCTTCCAGGAGCTCTGGTAGCATTGTGCCTAAGGTATTTGACTGCTAACCAGGATACTGGTGGTTCAAACCCACCAGCCACTGCTCAGAAGGAAGGGTGGGCAATCTACTTCTGTAGTGGTACTGCCTTGGAAACCCTAGGAGGGGTTGCTGTGAGTTGGGTCAACTGGACGCCACATAACAACAACAACAACAACCTGTAGCTTCCAGGAAACACAAGACAAGCATATGAGCTGAACATTAACATGAGATAAATACACTCCTTGGAGAGATCAATCATGGGAGAATAGAAGCACTGTGTATGCACAAGGAGACAGCTTGGGGGGCAGAAGTGCATGGTAGGGAAGGACACAGGAAAGAGGTAACTATGGGGAGGAAGTGGGAGTGGAGCTGTTGCATTGTAGAAAATTGACATCAATGTCATAAGAGTTGACATATGTGTATGTGAACTGCTGTATAAAAAGTGAATTTTCTGTATAAACTTTCACCCAAATCACAACAAAAATTTAGAGAGAGAGAGAGAGAGAGAGA
>NW_006922141.1:1182639-1188364 GCF_000298275.1 Orycteropus afer afer
GAGAAGGGATAAACTTTGTCTCACCTATTTTGGTCATGTTAGAAGGGACCATTCCCTGGAGAAGAATATGATGGTTGGTAAAATGGAGTCAATGAAAAAAGGGAAGGCCCTCAACAAGATGTACTGACAGAGTGGCTGCAATAATGGGCTCAGGTGTAGCAAGTATCATGAGGCTGGCACAGAACTGGCAGTGTTTTGCTCTGTTTCATTCTTCTTTTCATACACAGGGTTGTTATGAATAGGAAATAACTCGACAGTACCTAACAAGAACAACAACCATGGGCTTTGGTAGCAGCTTTGCCCAATGCAATGTGTCATTGTATTTCATGAGTATTGCTGCATGGGTGTTGATTATGGGTACAATTAAATTGAAACCCTTGACAACCTAAATTTTTCTCTGTTTATCATGATGTTGCTTATTGGTCTAGTAGCAAGGATTCTATTTTCTTTATGTTGAGATGTAATTCACATTGAAGACTATAGTCTTTGAGGATCAGTAAGTGCTTTAAGTCTGTTTCACTTTCAGCAAGCAAGGTTATGTCATCAGTATATCACAGGTTTAAAGTCTTCCTCCAATTCTTCTGTTTTATTATGCTTCATTCAGTCTGGCTTCTCAGACTATTTGTTCGGCATACAGATTGAATAAAGATGGTGAAAAGATACATCCTGATATCCACATTTCCTGGTTTAAACCATGTGGTACCTCTTTTTCTTTTTGAATGACAGCCTCTTTATGTACAAGTTCTACATGAGCATAATTAAGTGTTCTGCAATTCCCATTATTTGCAATGTTATCCACACACTGTTGAATACGTTGAACAGTTAATGAAATACATGCAAACATCTTTTTGATATGCTCTGCTTTCAGCCAAGATTCATCTAACACCAGCGATGATATCCCTTATTCCTCATTCTCTTCTGAATCTGCCTTAAATTTATTGCAGTTTCGTGTTAATGTACTGGTGCTAATGTTTTTGAATTCTTTTCATCAGAATTTTACTTGCATGTAATATTAATGATATTGTTGGATATTTTCTGCATTCTTTTGGATTGTCTCTATTTGGAATGAGCACAAATATAGATCTATTCCTGTAAGCTGTCCAGGTAGCTGTCTTTTAAATTTCTTGACATAGATAAATAAGGGCGTCCAGTGCTGAATCTGTTTGTTGAAACACCTCAATGAGTACTCTGTCAATTCCAGAAGCCTTGTGTTTCACCAATTACTTGAGTGCAACTTGGACATCTTTCTTCAATACCATCAGTTCTTGATCATATGCTACCTCCTGGAATCATTGAACATGGAATAATTCTTTTTGATACATTGGCTCTGTGTATTCAGTTTCATTTTGATGTTTCTTGCATCATTCAGTATTTTGCCCATGGAATCCTTCAGTTTTGCAACTCAAGTCTTGAATTTTTTCTTCAGTTCCTTTAGCTTGAGAAATGTTGAGTGGATACTTCCCTTTTGGTTTCCTAACTCCAAGTTTTTGCACATTTCATTGCAATTCTTCACTTGTCTTCTTAAGGTGCCTTTCATACTCTCGTCACTTTGTTTTCTTCATCATTTCTTACATTTGCTTTAGCTACTCTATGTTATGACAGCAGAGTATAAACAAAAAAGGAGAATATCCTCAGTGAGATGGATTGACACAGTGACTATGAAAATGGGCTGAATCATAATAAGGATTGGGAGGATGACACAGAATGGGGCAGTATTTCATTCTGTTGTATATGGGGTGCAGTGTAGTAAATTATTTAGTATGGCTTTTCTACCCATAAGTCATTGTAAACTCAGTGGTGGAATGAGCAACTGAGGAGCTCCTGATTGTAAATGTTATCTACCTGGGCTTTTCTGTTGGGTGTGGCACAATGCAATGTTATGGGAGGCTCACTCTCAGGTGCTTAGAATTCTGTTGTTATGATTGGTTGGTTTGGCCAAGCTCAAAAGGAGGCCTCCTAGAGGCAGAACTCTCTCTGACTGCTGGTTGAGGAAGATGTGCTGCTGAAAGAGACACGCACCCTGGAAAGAGACATGTGCTGCTGGGAAAGAGACACAAGAGACACACGTTGCTGAGTAAGACACCGAGGGACATGCACTGCTGGGGGAGAGACTGTGAGAGACTTGGCTGAGAGATGGTGGGCTGGGAGAGAGACTGAGCGTTTTTCCTGAACTTGAATTGTAGCCTGGTTCTTCCCTAAGAAATTCTATAATCTGTGAGTTCTGTGTGGCCACTGCAGTGAATTATTGAACCCAGCAGAGAGGAGGTGGGTGCTTTGGGAGGAACGGTTGGAGAAAGGGCTGGAGGGAGGCAGCATGTCTGGCCTCGCAGGAATAGGCCTTGGGCTATTGATGGTGATTCTGTCTTGCTCTTGAGGGATTAGAGGAGGTCAGAACATGTGGCCTCCTTGCCCATTTTGTATGGGGTCACTATGAGTTGAAAGTGACTTGATGACACTTTACAACATGTTCAAATTTCAGAGTCTCTTCTGACATCTCTTTTGCTCTTTTTTTTCTTTTGCATATTTTTGATGACCTTTTCTTTTCTCCATGTATGATATCCTTGATGTTAATCATTTCCAAACTCATCTGGTCTTCAGTCATTAGTTTTAAAGTGTCAAATCTGTTCTTGAGGTGGTTTATAAGTTAAGCTGGGGTATACTCTAGGTTGTACTTAGGCTATTGTGGACTTGTTTTAATTTGCTTTAGCTTCAACTAGAACTTACATATGAGTAATTGATGGTCTGTTTTGCAGATGGCCCCTAACCTCTTTCTAACTGATAATACTGAGTTTTTTCCATTGTCTCTTTCCGCAAATGTAGTTGATATGACTCTTGTGTATTCATTCTGGCAAGGTCTACGTGTGCATTCACCATTTATATAATTGGAAAATTTATTTCCAATAAATAAGCTATTAGTTTTGCAAACTTCTATCATGTGATCTCTGATGTCATTTCTATCACCAAGGCCTACTTTCCCAGTACTGATCCTTCTTCTTTGTTTGCAACTTTCACATTTCAGTTACCAGTTATTATCAACACACCTTGATTAAAGGTTTAATCTATTTCAGACTGCAGTTGGTAAAAACCTTCAATCTCTTCATCTTTGGCATTAGTGATTGGTATGTAAATTTGAATAATATTTGTATTAATTGGTCTTCCTTGTAGACATATGGATATTATCTTAGCATGGACAACATGGACAACAAGAATTGATCTTGAAACAATAAATACAATGCTATTCTTTTTCCATTTGTCATTCTCAGCATTGTAGATCATATGAGTATCTGATTCAAAATGGCCAATATCAGTCTATTTCAGCTAAGTAAAACCTAGGAGATTGACCTTTCTGTGTTACATTTCATTATTGACCACTTCATATTTTCCTAGATTTGTACATAATAGATTCCACATTCTGATTATTAATGGATGTTTGAAGCTATTTCTTCTTATTTTTAGTTGTGCCACATAAACAAATATAGATTCAGAAAGCTTTCCTCTGTCCACATTATTGTGTTGTTGTTGTTATGTGCCATCAAGTTGGACCCAACTCATAGCAACCTCTCTTTGCATTTCCGAGGCAGTATCACTACGGAAGTAGATTGCTCCATCTTCCTTCCGAGAAGTGGCTGGTAGGTTTGAGCCTCCAGCCTTCTGGTTAGCTGTCAAGTGCCTTAGGCACTATGCTACCAGAGTCCACATTATTAAAGTCATCTCTCCTTTGAAGAGGCAGCTCTTTCCAAGTCATATTTTGAGTATCTTCCAACCTGAGTGGGTTATCTTCCAGCACTGTATCAGACAATGTTCTACTGCTTCCCATAAAGCTTTTACTGGTCAATTTTCTCAGAAATAGATGGTTAGATACTCTTTCCTAGTCTGAATTAGTCTGGAAGCTCCACTTAAACCTGCTCACCATGGGTGATTCTGCTTGCATTTGAAATACTGGTGGCAGTGCTTACAGCATCATAGCAACACATAAGCCACCACAGATTGACAGACGAGTGGTGGGAAGTGACAGTTGAGTGATTTGAAATGATGAAATGAGACAGCAACTGGCATTAGTAAACTTGCATGTTTACTAATATAGCTTTGCATATTATGCAATAAATTGAATAATAAAATTTGCTATTTTTGCTTTTTGTCAGGAGTATTTTCAAGGTTTTTATGTGGGTATATCCTGGAAAATAATACAATAAATCTTGTGAATTTTAGTAAATATGCTTATCATTCTACTGAAAATAAGTTACAATTATGCTTTAAAATTGCCACTCTCTTTCCAGTTATTGCTGCAAACAATTTTGTATTCGGGCATAGTCAATAAACATTGACAGACCTGGGAATAATCAGAAGAAATAGCATATGCTTCCTGCTTTAGCTCTATCAGAAGAGACAGTTCTGTGAGCAAGTAATTGCTGCCCTACAGAGCTATGGATAAATTGATGTGGAAGTCAGAGGAATGGGGAAAATGTTGCCTGGTTCAAAGTGGAGGATGAGTTGATGGGACAAATATTTATAGGGTAGATAGTATTTGAACAGGGTAATAAAGATGAATAAGAAATTTCCTGAGAGTGAAAGGATGGGATATTTTAAGTGCAAAAGTAAATTTGATATTTAGTCAAATCAAAAAGATAGAATTAAACTTTAGAAAAGAAATAAAAGAGAAATGTTTAATATTCACAAATGTCTTTCACTTACAAAAAGACAGAAAGAGGAGGAAAGGAAAGAAGAGAGGGAAAGTGGGATGGACAGAGGAAAAGAAACCAAATGCTTGGTTCTGTGTATGGGGTGAATATTACTGAAGGGACTTCATAAACATTTTCTTGATGAATATCTCTACCATGTTGCTATTAATATCTGCACTTTAATGAGTTGCTTCAGAGTAAAGCTAAGATCTTTCTGCATTTGAAGCCCATTCTCTGCGTGTGTGTACATGTGTGTGTGTGTGTGGTTTGAGCTCACCAGCTCTCTCTCTGGCAGAAAGATGTAGCAACTCTGCTTCTCTAAAAATTTACAACTTTGTAAACCTTATGGGTCAGCGTTACTCTTTCTAATGGGGTCATTATGAGTCAGAATTTGATTTGACAGTAATAGGGTTTTATTTTTTTTCTTATATATATATATATATATATATATATGCATACATACATACATATATATAGGCTTTGGTGGCATAATGACTAAGGCATTTGACTGCTAACCAGAAGGCTGGAGGTTCAAACCCCCAACCACTCCTTGGAAGGAAGGTTAGGCAATTTACTTCCGTGCAGATACTGCCTCAGAAACTCAAGGAGGGGTCTCTATGAGTCGGATTCAACTTCACTATTCAACTTGACTCAATGGTAGTGGGTTTGCCTTGTTGGTATAGATATACATATATATCTATATGTATGTACATACATGTATATAAGTATATGTATATACATATGTATTCGAAAAAAATTCACTGCCGACAAGTCAATTTGACTCATAGAGACTCCTCCTTGGGTTTCCGAGGTGGTATCTCTACAGAAAGCAGATTGCCCAGTGTTCCTTCCAAGGAGCCGCTGGTGGGTTTGAACTGTCAGCTTTCTGGTTAGCAGTCAAATATCTTAGGCACTATGCCACCAGAGCTCTCATATATATATATATAGATAGATAGATATAGATGTATATTTATACCAACAAGACAAACAAACAACCATTGAGTCAATTTTCACTCACAGTAACCCCCCTTTGGGTTTCCAAGGCT
>NW_006922141.1:1188939-1191143 GCF_000298275.1 Orycteropus afer afer
AAGTATCTTTACGTCTATAATATGGTATATCTATACCAGTATCCTGTCATGTAATCTAAATGCCAAAATTAGAAAGATTATAGCCCTTATATCATGTACATAAATTCATGTGAAATATGCTATTCCATATATTCAAAATATGTGAAAAAATTGATTTACCTTACTTAGTAACAGTGTTTTGTATTAATCAGAAAGCAAAATATAGATTATGTTCAAGTTGGATTTACCAAATTCTGCCACATTAGGGAAGGACCCCTGGTTGACCCCCTTGATCAATAAACAATAGGTCAGCAGTATGAACTCACCAGCTGCTCCACAAAAGTTGTAGCGGTCTCCTTCTGTAAAGATCACATCCTTGGGCATCTGATTTGATAGTTCCACTCTGTCTTGTAGGTCTCTATGAGTCGTAATCATCTGAATGCCAATGGATTTGTTTTATTTGGTGTTATCCCATTAGGGAAGGAGCTCTTTTGACAAAATGATTGAGCAGTCAGCTTCTAACCAGAAAGTCAGCTTCTAACCGACCACTGCAAAGGAAAAAGATGTGTCAGTCTGCTTTTGTAAAGATTACAGCCTTTGGGGGCAGATCTACTCTGTCCTATCAGATCAATATGAGGTGAAATCAACTCAATGGTAACAGATTTTTATTTATTTATTAAATAAAGGACAGGGAAAAGATTATAAAGGGCTAAAATGGTTAACTCTCTTTGCAGCTATTAATCAACTAGCATGGAAACAAAGAAGATATTTTTCACACATCTAGAAAACATACTAATTGGTAAGAGAGGTGAAATATTTTGCTATATATTAAATGTTAAATTCTGATATAGTGTGTCTTTCTACTCTAACAAATAAAACATAAAATTAATTTATTCACATTATCTTTTGTCTATATAAAACAAATATACTCTATAAGAAGTTTAAGTGGAAAATTTCTAAGTGATCTATATTTTTCAAAATATAATTTTTAATTTTTCTTTGCTCCCCATATTACTCTTCTTTTCAATCTTATCCTAAAATATATCCAGTGAAATAATACTGGTATTATGAGGTTTGAAAGGAGTGGTCTTATAACTTCCCAATAATACCTGAGGGAGAACACAATATTTCTATTATTAATTTTAAATCCTTATTATTGGTGATAAGTCTTAAAGAACATGTACTGATTTAGTTTTGTAGAAAAGTACAATATAATGTGCAGAGTATGGAAATTGACACTCTAAAATTAATCATATCAAGCTTAACTATAGACACAGAGGAAAATTTTATACTTAAGTTTCAAAATATTACTGAAAACAAAAAGAATAGTATAAAGGATTTCCTGGATGTATTTTTGAATAGACCACATATACAATATTTATTATGTATATTTACAGATATTCTGAATACAAGAAGTATATGAACACACTAGGGCTAGAGTTGGTAGGAAAGTGTGTGAGAACAAGTGACCCAAATTTGAGCCCTGCTAATAACTGTCTTCTGCGGTTTTCTTGGACCAGCAAGCCAAACAAAACCAAACTCACTGTCGTCAAGTTAAATCCAACTCATTGCAACCCCTCTTTGGGTTTCCAAGGTGATATCTCTATGGAAGTAGATTGCCCAGTCTTCCTTCCAAGGAGTGGGTGGTGGTTTTGAACAGCCAACCTTCTAATTAGCAATCAAATGCCTTAGGCACTATACCACCACAGTTCCGAGGACCAAGCAGTGGTGTATAATTCTGCCAGCAAAGGAAACAGATCAATAATATGGGTTTTATTAAATGGGGATTCCAGGGAAAGAGATAGAAAGATAATCCTAATTGTCACTAATATTATCTTATCAGGTCAACTAAGACATCTCATTAGATGGTAACTAACTTGATTTTATAATTCTTTTCAATTAAGGTTTATGAATCATTACAAAGATAATTAAAAAAAAAAAGATAGATTATGTAACTGTGATGAAAATATTATCCAGAAGCCCCTGGAATGCATTAAGAAATCATTCAGAAGAAACTTTCATACTTTATCGTTTTTACTAATAGCCATCATTTTTTATTTCCTGAACTCTTCAAATGGATTTTCTCCTTGAATCCTGAAAATAAATTAGAAATAGAATTTGAGTTTTATTTTTATAAATGATGTTGTTGTTGTTGTTGTTGTTTGCCGCCAGCCTCCTGGTTAGCACTCAAGTGCCTTAGAGCTCCTTTATAAATGATGTTGTTG
>NW_006922141.1:1191303-1195506 GCF_000298275.1 Orycteropus afer afer
AGGAGTGGCTGGTGGGTTTGAACCGCCAGACTTCTGGTTAGCAGTCAAGTGCTTTAGCCACTATGCTACCAGAGCTCCCTTATAAATGATAGGTTTAAAAATAAATGATTTTTTTTAAAAATTGCTTTTCAACATGCAGTGGCTTCAGAAAATTTCCAAGGTATGTTGTGAATATTAAAAACAACAGCAAATTATACGTAATATAATCTTCCTGCTTCGTATTATAAGACAAATGTGACCCTGTTACTTCCAAGAGAAACTCTTCCACTTATATCTTGACATCTCATCTGACTTTATTTTCTCAAGGTATCTTTTCCTATCGTCACCCTCACCCTCATCTCCGATATTGACTCTTCTTTTGCCCTGGATTCAATCTCTTTAAATAGCGTCTATTTGCCAATAAATGTTAAATTTACATCTCTAGCCCTGATCTCTCTTCTAACCTCGAGCCTCATATTGTATCATCTAACTTAAAAATCTATGCTGGAAGAAATGTAGCTGGAATGCTCCTTAGAAACTAGAATGGCCAGATTTCATCTTACCTACTTTTGTCATGTTGTCAGAAGGGACAATGCCCTGGAGAAGAACATGATGCTTGTTAAAGTGGAGGGTCAGAGAAAAAGAGAAGGCCCTCAAGAAAATGGAGTGACACAGTGGCTGCAACAATGGGTTCAAGCACAGCAAGGATTGTGAGGATGTCACCAGGACTTGGTAGTATTTCGTTCTGTTGTACATTGGGTCTCTATAAGCAGAAATCAACTCCACGGCACCTAACTAACAAAGTAAAAAAAAAAAAAAAGAAAACAATTAAAAGCTGTTTGGATATCTAAAACGTATCTTAAGCATAATATATTCAATTTGGAATGTTCTAATTTCCTGTTCAAAATGTGTTCCTCTTCAATCTTTCCTTACAAAACATCTCACCTTAGTCCTTCAAGCCAAAAAACAGTCCTTTTTGATTCATCTTCTTCCTTCAATAATCCCATTTCATATTCAGTTTACTAATGAGTTGTTGTTCTTGTTGTTGGTATGTGCTGTCGAGTGAGACCCAACTTATAGTGACCCCTCCTTGGGTTTCCAAGGCAGTATCACTACGGAAGTAGATTGCCCCATCTTCCTTCCCAGGAGAGGTTGGCAGTCAAGTGCCTTAGGCACTACCATTTATTTATCCTAAATCCTTCCATTTTTTCACCATTTCTAGATTTATTTTATAATCTTGCCACTTTTACCTCTATGATAACATCCTAACTCTCATTCCTGTTTCCAATTCTGCCCCCAAAAGTCTCCTTAGCTGTCAAAATAGTCCTTTATCAATATAAATCAGGAAACGTGACCACAAGGTTTTGAAATGAATGTATGAAACTAGTTATTTCCCATGATCTTCAGCATTGCAAATTATCTATTTATATACAGATCTTAGGGTTCCCAAGGCTTTAAATCAGTTTGCTGTTGTTGCAATTTTTTTTTTTTTTTTTTTACTTTTAGTGTAGTATTGGTGAAAAACATACTGCTAACATAACAACTTTTACATTTATAGTTCAGGGACATTGATGATATTTTTCGGGTTGTGCCATGATTATTGCTATCTGTTTCAAAAATATTCCACCACCAATAGCATAAACTCAATGCCACCCAACAAAAGCTTCTCTTTTCCCCTCCCTCCTACCCCTTGTAACCACTAATAATCTTTGGTTATGTATATAGCCCACTGCCATCAAGTCAGATACAATGCATAGAGACTCCTCCTTGGGTTTCCGAGGTGGTATCACTAAGGAAGTAGATTGCCCCACCTTTCCTTCTATGGAGTGGCTGGTAGGTTTGAACAGCCAGCCTTCTGATTAGCAGTCAAATGCCTGAGGCACTACACAACCTATAGGAGCTCTGGTAGCATAGTGCCAAAGGCATTTGACTGCTAACCAAAAGGCTGGTGGTTCAAACCTACCAGCCACTCATCAGAAGGAAGATTATGTAATCTACTTCTGTAGTGATACTGACTGGAAACCCAAAGAGGGGTAGCTACAAGTTGGCTCTGACTTGACAGCAGTGAGTTTCTTTTTTGGTTTAATATTTATTTATTTGGGAGCTCTGGTGGCGTAGTGCCTAAGGCATTTGACTGATAACCAGAAGGCTAGCAGTTCAAACCTACCAGCTGTTCCTCAGAAGAAAGGTTGGGCAATTTACTTTCGTAGTAATACAGCCTTGGAAACCCAAGGAGGGGTCATTATAAGTCGGATTTGATTCGACAGCAGTGAGGTTACTTGAGTTATTTATTTATTTGTTTGTTTTACATCTATCTAGAAATTTCCCTCTCCTTCTCTCCCAACCCTAGTAACCAACAAAGTTTCCTTCTATCTATAAACCTTTCTTTGACTTTTTACAATAGTGGACTAATACAATATTTGTCTTTCTGTGATTGACTTATTTCACTCAGAGTAATGTCCTCCAAGTTTGTCCACATTATGCAATATTTTGCAGATTCTACATTTTTCTTTAAGGTTGCATAATGTTCCATTGTATGTATGTACCACAGTTTAGCCATTCCTCACTTGATGAGTACTTAGGTTGCTTCCATCTTTTTGCTGTTGTGAATAGTGCTGTGATGAACATGGGTGTGCATATATGTGTTTGTGTCCTGCCCCTCACTTATTTAGGATATATACCTAGTAATGGAATTGCTAGGTCAATTGATATTTCTAGTTCCAAATTTTTATGAAATAGCCATATTGATTTCAGAAGTGATTGTTACATTATACAGTCCCACCAGCAGCATAGGAGAGTCCCAATCACTCCACATCCTTGCTAGCATCTGTTATTTTCTGTCTTGTTGAATTTTGCTATTAATGCTGGGGTAAAATGGTCTCTCATTGTTGTTTTGGTATCATCTCTCTAGGAGCTTTGGTGGCATAGTGCCTAAGACATTTGACTGCTAACCAAAAGGTTGGTAGTTCAAACACACCAGCCACTCTGCAGAAGGAAGATTGGGCAATCTTCTTCTGCAAAGATTTACTGCTTCAAAATCCTAAAGGAGGTTGCTATGAGTCAGAATCAACTAGTGAGTTTTTTTTTTTTTTTTAAATGGTTAATGAATATGAACATTTCTTCATGATTTTGTTGGCCTGAATATCTTCTTCAGTGAAGTGTCTGTTCCTGTCTTCTGCCCATGCTTTAAATTGGATTGTTTTTCTTTTTTAATGTTGAAGTCTTGAAGTTTTCCATAAACTTTACAGGTGAGTCCTTTGTCCAATGTCATTGCTGAATATTTTTTCATATTCTGTAGATTATTTTTTTACTCTTTTGGGGATTTCTTTTGATGCACAAAATAATTTAATCTTTAGAAGGTCTTATCATCTAGTTTTCTTCTGCTATTTGTGAATCTTGGATTATGCTTGATAGTCTATTTATGTCATATATTAGGCCTCCAAAATTTGTCCCTAACTTTTCTTTGATGAAATGTATAGTTTTAGGTTTCATATTTAAATCTTTGTTTCATCTGGAGTTAGTTTTTGTGTATGAGGTGAGATATGGATCTTGTTTCATTTGTCTGCAAATGGATTTTCCGTTTTGCCATCACCATTTGTGAAAGATATTATCTCTGCCCCACTGAGAAAATTTTGGTCCTTTGTCAAAAATCAGCTTATCTGAAGTTAATGTATCTATTTCTTAATTCTGTTCCACTAGTCTATGTGTTTGTTGTTGTACCAATACCAGCCTGTTTTGAGAACTGTGGCTCTCTAGTACATTTTGAAATCTGGGAGTATGAGACCTCTTACTCTGTTCTTCTCTAGTGTTTTGGTAATCTAAGGTCTTTTTCCTTTCCATATAATATTAGTGATTGATTTTTCCATGACTTTGAAGAATATTGATGGATCTGGATTGAGATTTCATTGAATGTATAGATTGATCTGGGTAGCATTGAAATTTTCACAATGTTCAATCTTCCTATCCATGAGCATGGTGTGTTCTTCCATTTATGTAGATCTCTTAAAGTTTTTTGAAGTAGTGTTTTGTAGTTTTCTTGGTATAGGTCTTCTGTGTTCCAGGTAAGATTTATTCCAAAATATTTTACCTTTTTGGTAGCTATTGTCAAGGGTATTGATTTCCTTATTTCTTTTTTAGAAAACTCTTTACTGGTGTAGAGGAATCCAACTGATTTTAGTATGTTACTCTTGTATCCTGCTGCTATGTTAAATCTTTCAATAAGTT
>NW_006922141.1:1197246-1204326 GCF_000298275.1 Orycteropus afer afer
TTTTCTGTTGCTCTTCCTAGAATTGATTTCTAATTTTATGGCATTGTGATCCAAGAAGATGCTTTGCACTATTTCAATGTTTTTAAGTTTATTGAGGCTTGTTTTGTGGCTTAACATATGATCTATCCTCGAGAATGTTCCAAGTATTCTGGAAAAGAATGTATATTTTGCTTTTGTTGTGTGAAGTGCTCTGTTGTTGTTATGTGCCGTCAAGTCGGACCTGACTCATAGCAACCCCTCCTTGGGTTTCTGAGGTAGTATCTCTATGGAAGTAGATTGCCCAACCTTCCTTCCAAGGAGTGGTCAGTGGGTTTGAACTGCCAGCCTTTTGGTTAGCAGTCAAGTGCTGTAAGCACTATGCTACCAGAGTTCCTGAAGTGTTCTGTAGATGTCTATAAAGTTGGCTGATTGCATTGTTGAGTTCTTCTGCATCTCTTGAGTTTCTTTCTAGTTGTGCCGTCATTTATTAAAAGTGGTGTAATTAAGTCTCCTACTATTACTGTTTTGGAAGGAGGGTTGAGCAATCTACTTCTATAGTGATGTTGTTGTTGTTATGTGCTATCGAGTCAGACCCAACTCATAGTGACCCCTCTTTGGGGTGCTGAGGTAGTATCATTATGGAAGTAGATTGCCCAACCTTCCTTCCAAGGAGTGGTTGGTGATGATACTGCCTCAGAAACCCAAGGAGGGGCCATTATGAGTTGGGTCTGACTAAATGGCACATAACAACAACAACAACAACTATTACTGTTAAGTCATCTATCTCTCTTTTCAATTCTGATAGTCTGATTTATGTATTTTGGGGCTGTTTCATTGGGTACATAGACATTTATTATGAATATATCTTATTGTTCAATTGACCCTTTAATCATTACATTGTGTTCTTCCTTGTCTTTTGTGGCCATTTTTGTCTTAAAATCTATTTTATCAGAAATTAATATTGCTACTCCTGTCCTATTTTAGTTGTAACTTGCTTCGTATATCTTTTTCCAACCTTTGATTTTTAGTCCTTTTTTTATCTTTGTGTCTATGGTGAGTCTGTTATAGAGAGCACATTGATGGGTCATGTTCTCATAACTAGTCTACAACTTTCTGGGTTTTGAGTGGTGCATTTAATCCATGGACATTCATTATAATTACTGACAAGTATGAATTTACTGATGTCATTTAGTTTGTGCTTTTTCATGGTGTTGCTGATTTCTTTATTCTATATAATTTTCTTTGCTGGGCTCTTTTTTTTTTTTTTGAATTGTGTTACCATCTCCTTCATTGCCATTCTTTTTTTTTTTTTTTGAATTGTGTTACCATCTCCTTCATTGCCATTTTAGTATTTGCTAAATATTTGTGCTTGTCCTCCTTTTTATTTTGATGTGAAGGTTATTATTTTTCTTTGCGGTTACCCTGTGATTTATTATTTTCTTCCCAAGTTTAAAATGGTCTGTCCAATCTCATGATTTTCTTGACTTCCTCATCATTTAGGATTTCTGTAACTACACTCTTTAATCACTCTTTTTGGTTTGTAGTTGTCTTCCTTTACCAGTTGATGTCTCTGGTTCCCTGTTTACAGTCTTGTTAGCTTATTTTACTTTGGATACTTCTATAACTGGGTTGGTTTCTGGGTTGTATCTTCATGTATGTTAATCGTCAGTTGTTTCCTGTATATATTTAACAGAAATTTTTTTTTCTTTCAGAATCTTATATATATCATCCTATCGTTTTCTCACCTGAATGGTTTCTGTGGAGAAATCCGAGCTTAGTCTTATTGGCTGCCCTCTTTAGGTAACTTTTTGTTTTTCAAATGCTTCTTTCAATATTCTTTCTTTGTCTTTGGTTTTGGTGAGTTTGATGATGATATGTCTTAGTGATTTTCTTTTGGGATCTATCTTGTTTGGGGTTCATTGGACTTCTTGAATGGATGTATTTTCATCTTTCATCATATCCCTTCCAACAAATCTTCCACTATTCTTTGTGGTTTTACTTGTCTCTTCCTATTCTAGAATTTTGATTACACATAAATTATTCCTTGATGGTATCTCCCATGAATCTTAGACTTTCTTCATTTTGTTTGAATCTTTTTTTCCTATTGATCCCTTTCCAAAGAAGTATTGAATTTGTCTTCAATCTCAATTCTGTCTTTCACTGATTCAATTCTATTTCTTTGCTCATTCAATGTGTTATCTTTTTCTGAAATCTCAGTGTTAATCTTCTGGATTTCTATTTATTGGTTTTGTATAATTTCCAATTTTTATTTTGTCAGTTTTTTTCTTGTATTGTTTTCCTAAATTGTTCTTGAGTTATTCTGTGTTTTTTAATTTGTCAATATTTTCTGTGATCTTGTCAGTGTGTTCTTTTATCTGCCTCTCAATCCATTTAAGGTACTCAAATACAATTATTTTGAATTCCTTTTCAGGGATTTCCAATACTGCTTCTTCCTCAGGGATCTTTTTTGGTTTGTATCCTGATCCCTTCTTTCTGCTACTTTATCTTGTTTATTTCTGTGGACTGTGATGGTCCATTGTCTCTAAGACATTGTAGTAGTATTGCATTTATGTTTAATTTGTGGTTGTATGCTAATATTATTTGTCTAAGATTTTTTTTTCTTTACTTTATTTTGGTAAATCTGTGTGAGCAGGGTACTTTGCTCTTCTATTTGCTTGTTAGCTCTTAGGCACTCACCACCTGTCTCTTGGTGGATGTGGTATAGAATGAGAATGTGTGCACAGATGTGTGTTAGCTGTTCATAAAGAGCAGTTGGGAATGAGTTAAGTTGGTTTTGGTTGCCATCTACCCAAAACAAAAAAAACCCACTGCCATCAAGTCAGATCCAACTCCCAGTAACCCCTCCTTGAGTTTCCGAGGTGGTGTTAGTATGGAAGTAGATTACTCAAACCTCCTTCTGAGGAGTGGCTAGTGAGTTTTAACCACTGGCCTTCTGGTTAGCAGTCAAATACCTTAGGTACTTTGTCACCAGGTTGCCATCTATGGTTGGTGTAAAAGCAAAAGTTTGCCCTCACTCATGGGTGGGATTGCAGGAGGTGCAGGTATGGTTGTGGTGGATTGGAATGTTTGCTGTCTTCCACTCAGTTAGACAAATAAAATAAAATAAAAGAACACCAAAATAAATAAATAAAAAGAAAACAAAAATCTCTAACTGCATAAACAAATAGGAACGATTGAAGAAAAAAAAAAACAATAAATGGGGAAAAAAACATTTTCAGAGTATATTTAAAAAGGATAAAAGAAAGATAATGAGAAAAAGTGAAAATAAAAATCAACAATATCTAGAGAAAGAGGAATGAGAGAAAAGAGCAAGAATAAAAGGATAGTAAAGAAAAATGAGAAAATTGCAAAAGGAAAAATAAGGGATGGGAAGAACCAAAAGAAAAAAGAAAGGAAAAAGTGAATCAGGAACAGGAAAATTTAAAAAAAAGGGGGAGGGGGGTGGAATAAAGGAAGTAGGAAGATTAAAAAAGAATAATTTGAAAACAAACATCCAAAAACAAAAGTATGGGGAGTGGATCATGGGACCCAGGCTCTGACAACTTATAGATGGGGATGAAATTCTTGCTGGTCAAGAAGGTGTATGGGGTTTCAGGGGAATGGCAATTTCTCTGTTCATCAAGAGTCTGTAGGGTGCAAGAGTAACAAGGGGATTACCATACCTTTCTAGTCATTATCCTCCAGTGGGCTGCCTGTGCTGTCCTTGGCAAGCAGAGACCACTCCTATACAGCTCACTTCTATGTTGCTAACTTGGTAGGAAAGCCACTTGCATATATTCAAAATGGTCACTTCTACTACTTATGAATATTCAAAATGACTTCACCCTTAGGACAGCCACTGGAGTCCACATGTCTGTTTGCCTCCTTCTTTGCTGTTTTCCTTTCTGGTTGTCAGGCAGCAATGCAGTCCTAGCCCATGCAGTCTGTAGTAAGTGAGCTGATTTGTAGGTTGCTAGTGGGAAATATTCAAAATGGCTGTCCCCTCAGGGGAGCTGCCAGTCCACAGCTCCATTTTTCTCCTTACTAACCGTGTTCATTCAGGTTCTTCTAATAGCTGGCATTTAATCCACTTCTTTGTTGTTTTCTTCAAAGCTCAGAATTCCAGGATCGTCTTTTGTATCAGTTTCAATTGATTTCTCATTGCTTTGTTGCAGAGGATCTGTGTACCTTGTCTGTCTATTCTGCCATCTTGCTGAAACTTCAAGACTTTAAATCTTTATAGGAGCAGACAGCCACCTCTTTCATTCACCCAGAGCAGCTCGTAGGTTTAAATGACTGATAACTTAACCACTGTGCCACCAGGACTCCTCAATGTTTTAACAATTATATAAAATACTATATTTATAATAAATATTCAAAGTTTTTTGGAAAAAAAAATAATAAATGATAAATGATAAGATCCAATTCTGGGTATGACATAATGATATAAACTTGGTAAGTCACTTTGGAAGACAGTTGGATAATTTTGTAAAAATTAAGTATACATTTAGCATATGATCCAGTCATGACACTCATAAGTATTTATCTAATAGAAATAAAATTGTATGTATAGAAAAATTGCATATTAAATGTTCATAGTAGTTTTTTTTGTAGTAATCAAAAACTGAAATAAATGAAAGAAAAATAACAAGTAACAAATAAACAAATAATAAATACACATATAGAATCTCACTAAGTAATAAAGTGAAAAAATTATTATTGCATACAAGTAAATGGAAAAATTTTAATTTATTATGATTAGTAAATGATGAGACAAAAATTATAAATACTGTTTAATTCCAGTTCTTTAAATGTATATAAAAGACAATCTTCAGTGACAGAATGCCATTTGGTGGTTGCCTAGGGCCAGACTGAAAGGATGGATGATTTGCAATAGAGGCACAGAGAATATTTTGAGTTGATGAAAATGAATATTGATTTTGACAATGGTGTCATGGATGTATACATATGTCAAAACTCATATAATGTAAACTTTGAACATGTAAAGCTTTTGGGACAAAAATTATTCTTCAATAAAATTGCAAAAATCAATGAAATTCAAGTTGGAAAATAAGTTGTCATCTTATATTTAATTAAGAAATTTTGAATTGAAAATAAATGGCAAAAGAAAAATATTCATTATCAGTTTTAACACGTGTACTAAAAAATTGATATTGATAATAATTTATGTTGCAATACATGTTTATTCTGTGTTAGATATTTATTCTTACATTCAAATACCTAATTGTCTTTTTCCAAAGATTTTCTTTGCTGTCAAGTAGATTATGCCTTAATGAAGCAATGTTGTCGTTGTTATTTGCCATCAAGTCAGCCCGGACTCATAGTGACCCCTCGTTGGGTTTCCGAGGCAGTATCACTACGGAAGTAAGATTGCCCAGCCTTCCTTCCGAGGCGTGGCTGGTGAGTTTTAACCGCCAGCCTTCTGGTTAGCAGTCAAGTGCCTTAGTCACTATGCTACCAAGAGCTCCTAATGAAGCAATAGTAAGCTGTTTTTCAGTCAGAAGAAAAGTATATTTTCTATTTAAAGTATATTTTTCTGATGTCTGAGCAATTTGTATTAATTCTTCTTTGAGAGTTTGATTCCAGCTGCCATCATCTATTCCAAAGAGATCATATATAGATATGTTAGCCATCTTTAAAATTTCAGTCACTGATGCAGTGATGCTTGAAATTTCTACTTGTATGCTTATTTTAAACAATTTAAACATCTGATAAATCACTACAGGCAAAAGAGACATTTAGTATTTTCTCAAAATATAAAGGTTTCTTTTATGAAAGTATTTGCTGAGTACAAATTTGTTTACCATAATCTCTTCATACATATCTAATTATTTTCAATTAAATTGATGTTAATATTTTTCAGCTCCATATGAGACTCAAAGCATATTAAAATGGAATCTCTGCTCTAAAAGAATTTCTAGTCAAATAGTTGCGATAAAAGAAGAAATGATATGACAAAATTTTAAAAAACACATAATATTCATTTGTGAGGTCCTTTATGGTCATAGTCACTCATGTATTCATAGACAGCAATTGAGTGACTAATCTCTGAAGAGAAATAAACAAGATTATAGGAATATAAAGGTTATTTGGAAAGATCCTCTGATTTTTTTTCTAGTGGCAAAAAAAAAAAAAAAAAAGTATTAACTTCTAATTATAGTAAGAATTGAAAAAAATTCTTTGGAGAAATAGTAAAATATAATGATTTTAAACATAATTTTTTTGAATAATTAAAATCAAAATTCCTATCCCAGGTTTATACTTTGGCTAAGCTACTTAACATCTCTAAGGACTGGTTTGTACATTTGAAATGTAATAATGACATCATCTTCAAAAGACGTTTAAATAAAGAAAGAAAGAAACCAAGCAAGTTGTCACAATCAAGTTGATTCTGAAGCATGGTGTCCACATGTGTTGCAAGGAAGAACTGCTCCATAGAGTTTTCAGTATCAATGTTGACTCAGTGAACATGGATTGAGTATGAAGGATTAAGGGTTGTGGGAAACAAGACTTAGAAGGTATAACTCTTTAAACAACAATAACAAAAACATTATAAAGACTTCTTAGTTTGAAGATGTATGCTCTTATTCTTCTATAATAGATTTTCCTTCAGTGTATACTAAGAAGCACTAAATCCATTGGATATTCAATGATGTTTCATGAAACAAGACTACATTACCAATGTGTTTAGCATATTTTGAGATTCTCAGTTAAACAAAATTAAAATGTTCCCCTTTGTACAACTTCTCTGATTCTTTTTTTAAAATAATAAACCTTTTAAAATGCATTTTATTAAAATAAAATTTATGTACAGTGAAATACACAAAACTAAAGATTATTAGTCAGAATTGATTGTAGAGATTGACTGAAAATAATGGAAAGATTTGTAAATTGGAAAGTTTATTATTTGTGGAGGAAATAATATAAATTAGTAGTAAATATATGGAATGTTAAAGAATGATAAGCAATCCATTTTGACTAGTCTCCAACAATGACAGATTAAAAAAAAAAAATACTGAAATAGAAGGCCTGTTCCTCGTTCAATATTAAAATGGAATTATTTGGAGTATCGAGCTGAAC
>NW_006922141.1:1206621-1207234 GCF_000298275.1 Orycteropus afer afer
TCTCTTTGAAGACTAAGGTGTGCCTAACCCAGCCATGGTGTTTTCAGTTGCCTCATAAACATGTGAAACCTGGATAATGAATAAGGAAGACCGAAGAAGAGTTGATGCTTTTGAGTTGTCGTATTGGCAAGGAGTACTGAAATTACTATGGACTGCCAGAAGAACGAACAAATCTGTCCTAGAAGAAGCGCAGCCAGAATGTTCCTTGGGAGGGAATATGGCCTAACTTCATCTCACATACTTTGATCATGTTGTCAGAGGGACCATTCCCTGGAGAAGGACATCATGCTTGGTGAAGTAGAAGGTCACTGAAAAAGGGGAAGACCCTCTGAGAGATAAATTGACACAGTGGCTTCAACAGTGGGCTTAGGTATTACAAGGATTGTGAGCCTGGTACAGCACCAGGAAGTATGTCTTTCTATTGTACATAGGGTTGCTATGAGTCAGAGCTGACTCAGTGGCACCTAATAACAACAACGATAGCTGCATGACTCTACCTCTTACCTTTTTTGCCAAACAGAGCTGGATAGTGACACCAGTGGGTGATATTTGTTTTATAAAATTTTAAGGAAAACTAACAATATACACAGTAAAGACAGAAAATCCTCTCAGA
>NW_006922141.1:1207693-1210520 GCF_000298275.1 Orycteropus afer afer
AAAGAGCCAGTGCTCAGGCAGACTTCATGACACTCTATGTTGCATTCACATTGCAAGGACCAAACACATACAATGTTCTAAACTTCTACTGAGATCATGATGATTTTTTGGGGGTTATGATTTTCTCACTAAAGTCTTTTAAAATAGTTTTCTGTTGGTTAAGTGTAAATTGAAATTTAATATCACTTTTTAAAATTATTCTGTTGGGGTAAGGGTATCATAAAGGTGAGACTTAATTTTTTGTAAAGGTCCTTACAAGAAAAAAAAAATAATGGAAACAGATTCTATTGAAGTTTTTATATTGTATAACAAGCTTTTAAACTCATGTTGCAAATGTAAATATGTATTTTAAGGACATTTTGGATATATCTGATTCCCAGCTATACTTTTCAACAAATAATTCCAAAAAGCAGTTGTCTGAGTGTTGAAGCTTTTTCACTCCTTATGTGTAAAAAGGTAAATTAAATAGTGTCTTATGCTGGGTTGTCTAGAGATGAAAAACAAGTGAATGTTTTAGCATATATGCAGAGAGGAATGGCTCACATAGTTGGAATTCCTAAGTCCATGGGTCAAATACCAAGCTGGAGTCTTTTTCTATCTCACCCATTTACAGAGGCTGAGAAACTCAAGACTGGCAGGTAGTATAGCAGTCTGTTCTTTTTAGCAGATGACAAATATAAGATCAGCAGGTAGAATGGTAAATTGTTGGCTCATAGGCTGAAAGACAACAGCTCTAAAATTGGCAAGTGATACAGCAAGCCACTTGTTCAGCTCCAAGAACAAGAGATGAAGATGAGCTGGATTCAGGACCATGATTGAGTAGAAAGCCAGAGAATTTTCCCAGGATGTCTCTCTGTATATAAACATATATATTGGAAACAAGCCATACACCTTCAGACACTCCCTTTCAACTGAGAGGATGCTCACAGGACATCTCATCATGGAGGTGATTACATCAGATCTAATCATAGAGGATGACTACACAACTGCTTAAATCACTTAGAATCATGGTCCAGTCAAGTTGGCACACAACCTTCACTATCACAAATAGGAAAAGTGATTTTTCAGTAAACCAGTCTTGCTTATACCCATTATTTCTAAGAATATTCTAGGCCCAGCTCCTTTTACTTATTTTAATTATATTCCATATCTTTCATCATATAATAATAAATAATAATACACAGTGAATCTTTTGTGAGCTTTAGTGAGATAAAGTAACATTGACATTAGTAATTGGGTACCATTTAGGTGTTTTTGCCAACAGATTAGAAAGAAGCCATCTGTCTACATTCTTTAGGTGAGTTCCCTCTCTCACCCTAGGTCCTTGTCCACATGTGATTAATCATTCAGTAGAGCAATGTCATATTGAGAAAGATAGTCTCTGAAGCTCTAAGATGTCACTGATTTTTTTTTTTTTCCTGGAGTATAAGTGAATTCTTTCTGTAGAGTTCATCGTTCTTCAGTGGACATGAAGAAACCTTAGTGGCTGAGACAAAGCCATGCTGATCACGGACCCTTTTCATGCCCATTACAAATTCTATGAATGGCCTCAAAAGTCACTCTTCAGTGGGTGCCTGCTGCCTGTTGCAAATTATCCACTTAGTTTCATCTGAAAATTGAATCTTTTCTCTTTCAGGTTTATAAAGTTCTACCTAGAGATAAATATATGACTGAAAACATTTTTTTGGGGGGGGGCATGATATAATGATTATCTCAGTAGTATTAAACTGGAACATGGAAGGAAGATGGGGCAATCTACCTCGGCAAAGGTTTAACACCTTGGAAACCCAGCATGAGTTGCTATGAGTCAGATTGACTTGATGGAAGTGATTAAGCAGGATTAACATTTCCTAAATGCAAAAATGTGCACACTTAAAAGCAGGAACTTGACAATATGTTTTACATTAAGAAAAAATAAACATTGTGCTTGAGATAAAGTTAGATATGTGTACACATTTGGTTTTTCTAAAGGAAACCAGAATATAGGAGTGGTAAAATACATGATAAACAAATAGAATGAGGTGAAGTGATCTTCAGTGATGTGTAAGTATACACAGTATGGTTATCGTCAGTTGGTGTTGGGCAGTTTGGTACCCTTGAATTTCATTCTCTAAATATGCTTTATTGAAACATGTTAATTGCTTAATAATGGGCTGAACCATTGTCATGTACCTACTGATTCAGAAACTGAAAGACAACTAGTTTGAAAACAAATTAGACTAAATATTTTATGCATCAAGGACTGTGGCATAAAATTTCTCAGTCATTACACAAAATATATTTAAATTCTGCTTCTTGACTCTATGCCATAATTTTTTCAAGAGATAATCTCTCATAATTTTCCAAAGAAGAAGCAAAACTAGTTGCAACTGAAGAGCCATGCTTCTCAAATTGGAGTATTGGTGAAGAATATTGAATTCCAGAAGAACAAGCAAACTAGTCTCAGGGGAAAAAAAAAAAAAAAAAAATCAGAATGCTCCTTGGAAGCAAGGATAGTGAGATTTTGATGTGCTTACTTTGGATACATCATCAGGTTTAGACCAATCACTGGAAAAGTATGTTTGGTAAAGCAGAAAAATCCTCTGTGATATGGATTAATACTACACTAAAACAGTGGCCTCAAACTTACCAATAATAATGAAGATGGTGCAGGATGAGGTAACGTTTTGTTCTTTAATACATAAGGCTGTTATGAGTCCAGAGCAGACTCTATGGTAACTAACAACACTATTCCTTAAGGGCTTTAAATAATTTCCAATGCATTACTGTCTATAAAGTAAATTAAATTCTAACAAAAAAAGGAGTAAATTTTATTTTCATATTTTAA
>NW_006922141.1:1210880-1219910 GCF_000298275.1 Orycteropus afer afer
GGAAGGAGATTGACCAGTCTTCCTTTTGTGGAGTGGCTGGTGGGTCTGGACCACCAACATTCTGGTTAACAGACAAATGCCTTAGGAACTACACTCTACTTTACTAAGCATAATATTCTTCTCCAGAGAATGGCACCTTCTGACCACATGACCAAAGTAGAAGAAACAAAGTCTGGCCATTCTTGCTTCCAAGGAGCACTCCAGTTGCAATTCTTCCAGGACAGATTTGTTCATTCTTCTGGCAGTCCTTGGTATTTTCAATATTCTTTACTAACATCACAGTTCACAGATACTCTTCTTTGGTCTTCCTTATTCATTGCCCAGCTGTCACATGCATATGAGGTCATTGAAAATACCATGCCTTGGGTTAGGACCACCTTAATCTTCAAAGGGCCCACAATCAAAATGGGTAAAGGGAGAGCCCCAGGCAGGAAACTGGAGCCAGGCTTATGGCCAGAAATGGCAGGGGGAATGCCGGGAAGTGAGTGGAGTGGTTTGGAACAATTAAAGGAGACAAACTTTCTGTCAGTTTGTTGTACTGTGGTGGCTTATGTGTTGCTGTGAGGCTGGAGGCTGTGCCACCAGTGTTTCACATGCCAGCAGGTTAGCCCATGGTGAACAGGTTGCAGTAGTGCTTCCAGATTGAGACAGACTAGGAAAAAGGAAGAGGCCATCCACTTCTCAAAGGATTGGCCAGTGAAAACCTTATGAATAGCAGTGAACCACTGTCTGATATATTCCTGGAAAACTTTATGAATAGCCCTGAAACACTGTCTGATACAGTGCCACAAGATGAGCCCCTCAGGTCAGAAGGCACTCAAAATACAACAGGGAAAGAGCTGCCTCATCAGAGTAGAGAAGTCCCTAATGATATGGATAAAGTAGATCTTTCTGGGCCTCCATTTGCTGATGTGGCAGGACTCAAAATAAGTAGAAACAGCTGCAAACATCTATTAATAAACAGAATATGGAATGTAGGAAGCATGAATCTAGGAAAATTGGAAGTTGTCAAAAATGAAATGGAATGCATAAAGATTGATATCCTAGTATCAGTGAGCTGAAATGGACTGTTTTTGGCCATTTTGAATCACACAACCATATGATCTACTATGCCAGGAATGACACATTGAAGAGGCATGGCATGGCATTCATTGTCACAAAGAATGTTTCAAGATCTATACTGAAGTACAATGCTGTCAGGGATTGAATAATACCCATACACCTATAAGAAAGGCCAGTTAACACTGCTGCTGTTGTTGTTGTTGTTGTTATGTGCCCTTGAGTCAGACCCAACTCATAGTGACCCCTCCTTGGGTTTCCGAGGCAGTATCACTACAGAAGTAGGATTGCCCAACCTTCCTTCCAAGAAGTGGCTGGTAGATTTGAACCACTGGCCTTCTGGTTAGCAGTCAAGTGTCTTAGGCACTATGCTACCAGAGCTCCCCATTAGCCATTAAAGAGATGCAAATCAAAACAACATTGAGATACCATCTTGCCCTAGCACTAGTAGCAAAGATCATCAAGACAGAAAAT
The DNA here is from genome assembly GCF_000298275.1 of Orycteropus afer afer. Taxonomy (NCBI): domain Eukaryota; kingdom Metazoa; phylum Chordata; class Mammalia; order Tubulidentata; family Orycteropodidae; genus Orycteropus; species Orycteropus afer. The sequence continues at coordinate 1,212,414 of NW_006922141.1, forward strand.
GACAAATGCTGGTGAGGATGTGGAGATGGGACTCTCATACACTGCTGGTAGGAGTGTAAAATGGTATGAACGCTGAAGAAATCAGTATGGCAATTCCTTAAAAGGTTGGAATTAGAAATACTATCTGTCCCAGACATTCCATCACTAGGTATATATCCTAAAGAAGAGAGAGCCATGACAAGAACAGACACATGCATACCCATGTTCATCGTAGTACTATTTCCAATAGCCAAAAGATGGAAACAACCTAGGTGTCCATCAGCTGAAGAATGAATAACCGAACTGTGGTACATACACACAATGGAATACTATGCAACCATAAAGAGTAACATAGAATCTGTAAAATACTGTATAACATGGAGTAATGTGGAGGACATTATGCTGAGTGAAATAAGTCAATCACAGAAGTACAAATTTTGTATTAGTCTGTTATTGTAAAAAAATCAAGAAAAGGTTTATACATGGAAGGATATTTTTTTTGTTGGTTACCAGGGGTGAGAGGGGAGAGGAGGAAACACTGTTAGATTATAAGGAAAAAGATAAATAGATAAACCCTCTATATAGCTTCAACTTTCCTGAATGCAGGACTTTTTTTTGCATCTATTTTTGCATCTATTTCTGGGTTCTCAATTCTATTCTACTGGTCTATGTGTCTGTCATTATACCAATACCAGGCAGTTTTGACTACTGTGGCTGTACAGTAGGTTTTGAGATCCGGCAGTGTGAGACCTCCTATTTTGTTGTTGTTCTTCTTCAATAGTGCTTTGCTTATCTGAGGTCTGGAGGGTATTTTGCTATATGGAGTTTCTGGGTGGCACAAATAGTTAAGTGCTTGCATGCTACCTGAAAGATTGTTGGTATAAACCCACCCAGAGGTGACTTGGAAGAAAGACCTGGCTGTCCTCTTCTAAAAGATCACAACCATTGAAAATCATCTAGAGCACTGATCTACTCTGAAACAGATGGATCACCAAGCACTGGAATTGACTTGATGGAAATTCTATTTTTGGGGTTATATAATCACAGCATTTTAGTTTTTTGCTAGACTGCTCCTATGAGGATGGAAACTACAGCCAGTTAATTCATCCTGGTTTTGCCAGAGCAGGTGAGCAAACTTTTTCTGTACAGGGCCAGATAGTAAACATGTTACACCTGGGATCCATAGTGTTGCTGTTGAAACCACTCAACTCTGCCTTTGTAGAGGTAAAGCAGCTACAGACAATATGTAAATAAATGGGTGTGAGTGTGTTCCAATGAAATTTGGTTTGCATCAATGGGCAGTGTTTTAGATTTGGCCTAGAGACTACAGTTTACTAACTCCGGCCCCATACCAACTATCCTGATCTCAAGGAATGTTTGATGAGGAAGAGAAAAAAAAAAAAAAAAAAAAAACAAGACAATGTGATTAAAATGAATTTTGAAGGAATGTCATACTTGATATAAGAATTCACATTCATGTATGGACTTCTGAAAAATGGAAGCATTTGGGAAGGCATGGTAAGTTTTGTGAGTGCATGGTTGAAAAATATATTCTGTTAAAAACTATTTCCAATTTCATTGTCCTTCAGCTATGCTGGGCTTGGGATCCTTCAACAACTTTTTAATAATTCCCTTTTTGTTGTAATCAATGGCTTCTGGAAAAATCACATGAAATACTCAGTAGGTGAGAAAGGCACAGACAAGCAAGATAACCAGCCTGGTTACTGACTGAGTGAAAGTCAATTCCCTGAAGGCAAGATAGGTACATTTCTAAATGGAAGCCTGAGGATGCTGAAGCTCAGCAGCAGTGCAGGTAAATCAGGGGCTCACCCATGTACTGTTGTTGTTGTTGTTAGCTGCCGTTGCTTCAGCTCAGAGTCATAGTGACCCCAGGGACAACAGAATGAAACTCTGCACCATCCTCAGCATCTACCTATTCACCTATCTACTATTAGAGCACAAAACTTACCAGAGTCATGATGATTCTTGTCCCTTAATAATTCCCCAGATGAGAAAACAGGATGTTTCAAAGTCCTGTCTATTTTAGATGTGTTCACTCTGAGGCCTTTGAAGTTGGCATCACAGATGGTCAGGGTCCCTCTTTTATCTACCTTGTTAACAGCCAGCCACATTAAACCTTGCACCACTTTCAAGAGGGAAGAAATGGTATGGTCCCATTGATCAGTGAGTGACACTGAAGACAAGCAGGGAATTCCTGGTTGCAACCTCTGATGCAGTGATTGTGTCATTGGCCACTGACACCCTCCTAGCAGTGGCACATACCCATGTCCTTATCACAGGCTGGGGTCTGCGTACCTTCTCTATTGCAGTCACATGCTAAAAAGGAAGAGAGCGAGCGCAAAGAATGTCACCTGGTCTTTTTGCTTATGATTAACTTAAGAACAAAATCCACTTCTCCCTTCCAAGAATCCCTCCAATTCACATTTCTAGGGTAAATGTGTTAAATCAGTATACTTTCAGGGATCTGTGCAATGGCTGAGAGTCCACCATTCCCTTCTTCATTTTACTAACCAACCAATCCATGGCTTATGTATGGAAAACGGTAGCTGCCGTTTTTAGTGTGTGTGTGTGTGTGTGTGTGTGCGCACGCGCATGCGCACACATGTGGGTTCTTCATCTATTTGAATGAGGAATGCAGCGGCCTTAATGGTGGACAGTGTATTAGTGGCTCAGTTGCTCTGTCTCATTGGGTGATTTAGGCAATTCACAGACTCTAAGAATTCCTGTGGCCACATTTTTCTTAGTACAATCTAGCTTGGGTGTGGTGACTCCTATTGTCTTCCATATTTTAAGCAGAAATATTCCCTTCTCAAGTAAAGGGCAACATTCCTTTTGTTTTAATAACAATAAAAAATAACAACTGATGCCAAACAGCACTTAAATCAACAAGATTTCTGACTAAGCCTGAGAATGAATGATGGGTATTGGTATCATGGCAATTTCTGGATGGTTAGAGAATCATTGGCGTAGATCTTTTGACTAATTGTAAGAAAAAAGTGACTTAAAAAGGCATTTTGCAGCTTGAATAAAAATAATGCCATTTACAAATAAAAGGGGATTAACACACAAGGCTCCTCAGCCTGGTACCATCTGTCTGGCGCATTCAACTTTGGTCCAGAGAGCTCACAGGAGCCCGATGGGTGTGGTATGATGTCACCTCAGTGGCTGGAGGCTGAGTTTCCCCCTTACTAGCCTCTCTTCCCCAGGAGCTGTAGTGGGAGTCTGTGGCCCAAGTTGACCATTTGCAGTATTTCCTCTGCTGTGTCAGCATAAAGGATGAAAGCATTTTTATGAAACACGATTATTGAATCATTAGAGAGACACAGGAGAAGAGGCTCTGTAAAACAGATTTTCCAAGAGCCAAACTCTTCCCTCATTTTTCAAGAAGGAATTCCACTAAGAGAACTGAGTAGGTAGGACTCAGAGAAAAATCATTGAGAAGTGCATCTGAATGATGTGAGGAAATGATGGTGATGTTTTTAGCCACAAAAAAGAAGTACTGATCGGATGGAGTCTGGTGGAACCCCCAAGATTAATGGTCCCAGGCTACCCTTTGGGCCTAGAATTGGACTCACTCCTATGGATTGGCTCTCAGCCCAACAGTAAAAAGATCTACATGCAGAACAGCCACTCCAGGGCTATGCATCCACCTACTCTATTCAGATGTACTCCTTAGAGAAAGCAGCCACAAAGTGCCAGAAGGCTGCATTCACATAGAGGGAAAGCTGGACAGACAGGAGTGCATAGTTAAGAAGGGCATGGGAAGGGTAGTCACAGGGATGGGAAGGGAGGAGAGTTTATTATGGTCAGGGATGGTAATTGGGCATGAAATCAAATGTACATGAACTGTTGAATATAAAACACATTTGCTCTGTAAATCTGGACCCAAAACACAATAAAAATAAATAAATAATTAAAAAAACATTTATGAAAGAAAAAAAAATTAAGAAAAAAGAAATAGTGGTAAACTATTTTTGTTCTACATTCCAGGAAATAGCTCCATTCATGAATAGTTGGGACTTGGGCAATTCCAACCACATACCTGTAATGAGCCTACCTGAGACCAAGCCCCAATTCTGAAGTAGCCCACCTCCAGTTGTCCATATCCCAACTGCCTAACCACCCTGAAACTGCCATCCAATAAAGTCATTGTAGCTGTACCCTTTTGCTTGTTCCTTTTTCTTTATAAACACTTGTCAAAATGAGCGCTTTGGGTTCATTTGGTTTCATTTGCTGAGATCTCATGATTCTCCATCAGAGTGTTTCTCTTGTCATTTCAGTAAATCTCCTGTTTTCAACTTTGTTAAGTTTTGGAGAATTTCCTCTCACTACAACATTCATAGGCATAGTGAGAAGGATCCAGAGATGTCTTTCACTCCATGACAACCCCAAGGACTGGACCCTGGTACTTCACTAAGCCCATTGAGCTTTTCTATTTCCCCAAGCTCTTGAAGCTTGTCTGGAGAAGTAACCACTCCCAGATAAAGTCCTGCAATCTTCATGGCATGGATTTCTGAGGATTTGTTGAAGCTCTTCTTTTCATCTCTGTTCATGTACTGACTGTTCTGTGTGAGTCTGGAAAATTGCTTACTAACACTCTTCATGGTTGTGAAGGTAGTTCTGCTTTTTAGGAGCTCTGAGCTACTACAAAAAGCACACATTTGGACAGAGGACAATCACTTAAAAGTAGACATGGCAGTTTCTGTCTGCTTTGAGTGGTTAAATGCTCTGTAACAGGATAAACCCATTGTGAGATGGACTAGAACTAAAGGCTGCATGTCAGTCACAAGCAAACTCCCCTACAAATAAGAACAAGATACTACTCAAATTCCCCATGACATCTGGGATGAGGTTATATTCTGTTGCTCAGAGAAAACTCCTTCCAAGCCAATGTTAGATAGTCATCTAGCTGCCAAAGTAATAATTGCAACTCTGATTATTTTCTTTCTTTCATAGGGCATACTATGCTTAGTGTTCTTTGTTCCATCAGCAAATGCATTAGCTAAGTGAGATGAGAAATGCCAGATCAAAGGGCTATAGGTATTTCTTCTAGAACTCCCACAGTTTATATGGGCAAGTATTTGGGTCCAAATTCTGTAGTATACCTTTATTATTGGCATGAATTTGCACAGAGGAGCCTCGAGGATCAATGGCTATTATGGAGCAGTTTGGATGAAAATAAAGTAGTTTTTCTGCACAGTAAATTAGAAGCCAAATGCTTCCAAAATAAACAAAAACAATATGAGGCATATTATAACTGCACAGAGTTATCACAAAAGTAATTGGAAAGTAAATTTGACTTTCTCCAAGATACTGCAAGCAAGCCAAACAGATTAAGAAATTGCAATGTTCTCCCCCCTCAACCTATTCTACCTCTCTCCCTTTCTTCTTCATCCTTCTCTTCCTCATCTTAGTCCCACTTCACCTCCTACTGCCTCCTCCACTCCCATGGCAGTTGCTCCTCTATTCTCACCTCTCCCATTCTACTCTGAAAACACTCTTTCTAAGCTTGCTTACTTCTCAGAGAACTTTAAAAGTAAACCTCACCTAGAAATGCCTTTTAAAGTAAAATCCCTTGAGTGTGATGGAGTAATCCACAGGTATTTATCCCTTGGGCCAAGGTAGAGTTGAAAGTCACAGAAAAAATATTTTAACAAGCCTTGTGAAGATCCATATAAGTTTCCTGAGGAGTTTAGGAATCTCATGGCCACTTAACAACTCAAGCTATTGGATCTTTACCAAGATATTAACATGATTCTATGTCCAGGGGAGGCTCAACTATGCATAGAAGAAGCTGAATGATATGATTCTAGTAAGAACTTTCTTCCTTGTACGGGAGATACACCCAGGGATCTCTTATCTGAAGCTAGACAGATGTATTGCATGTTATTTAAAGCTATTCCTAGAAAATAATATATTTGTTGAAGATTCAATATGCAAATAAGAAAAGGATGACACTATTTACAACTATAAGGATAGACCTGCAAGGCTTTTAGAAGAGTATCAAGGGCTTTCTTCATATGAAAATAGATCAGATTTAGCATTTACTTCTACATTTCTTAATGTACTGCACTCCAAAGTGACTGATTTGGTCAAGAGGAATAATTTGAACAGGGAAAATGCTTCTATTTTTAACCTTATAACCTTGGCTCAGAAACTCTCTCAACCTACAGACCTGGGAAACAAGACATCTAAACAGACACATAAGCTGAAACAAAATACATTAATAGGTTTACAACTGCAGCATTTACAAACCAAGAGCTCACATAGAAGCCAACCTTACCCTGAAAGTAAGCACAAAGCCTCTCAGTTCAGTGTGCCAGGCTTATGTTTTTACAACAAGAAACTTAGACATTTCAAAAAGGACTGTTTAAAATTAAAATTAACGTGTTACCCTAACACTGCCACCAAATGACAGAGTAATACACAAGAGTAGTACTACTCCTACAAAATTTATAGGAGTAGATTAATCAAGAAAATATTTTAACTAATTCTCAACCAGTGAGCATTACCTTGGAATCCATCAAAGATATGCATCCCTTTATATTAAGCTCAGATATCCCTGTTAATCTGTTAGGTAGGGATTTCCTATCAAAATGGAATCATCATTAGCAATTTCCTAAAAAATAAGATACACTTTTAAAGATTTCTGATACTTCTCAATATGAAGTAGAAGGACTCATGGCCAATTAGGACACCCTCTGTTTCTTCCAGGACATTATCATCCCCTTACAAGAAGTCCCTACCCCAAGCACTACCCCTGAATTTGCCTCTGCAGTACTAGAATCACTGTAGGCCACATCTTCCACTGATGCTGGCCAGTTACAAACTGCAGAACCCATCATAATAAAAATAGATGCTTCTAAATCATGGCCTGAAATAATTCAATGTCTTAAAATTAGGATAAGAAAGGACTAAAGTTTATAATTGAGGTTTTCTTACCCAAATGGCTTATCATCCCTTGCACCATCACTTGTAACACTCTCATGTTCCCTGTGAGAAAGCCTATGAAGTAGGGATGGTGTTTTGTGTAGGATTTATGCACCATCAACTCAATTGTTATTCCACATTCCCGAGGGTTCCTAACCCTCATTTACTCCTTTCTAATATAACCCCAAACAACACTTATTTTACTGTAATTGGGCTGTTCAGTGTCCTCTTTAGTATTCCAGTTTATCTCAACAGTCAATACTTATTCACTTTTAATTGGATTAATCAATAATACACCTGGACAGTGATGACCCGAAAGTATATAACAAGTTCTACTTATATTTTCCCAAGTTTTACATACTTATTTGCAATCTGTGAAATTTATCCATGGTTTCACCTTGCTTCAGTACATGGAAAGCTTGTTTATTTGTTCTAAAGCATTAGACGTTTGTTGACAAGAGAGTATCATGTTACAGCAACATTTGACTGGTGGGGGGCACAAAGTGTCCAAAGAAAAACTATAATTAATATGACCAGCAATACTTAGTACACATCATCTCTTCCCTG
>NW_006922141.1:1226336-1233403 GCF_000298275.1 Orycteropus afer afer
GACTGTGATGGAGTTCCTGTGGGCCTAGAAGGTAGGTGGGAGTGGGGATTGCCACACCTCCATTCACCAAGGGGGTGTAGGGTGTAGTAGCAAGAAGAATGTGGTACCTTTTCGGTCTTGCAGGCCCTGAGTGTCCTTGGGGTTGCTGGGAAGCAGAATGTGTTCTTAAGCCCACTTGGGGGAATTTTATGTCTACTGCCCACCATGTGTTATCTTCCAGTGTTACTGTTCCTGATAGGATGAAGATTTTTATGATGCTGAGTACCTTGAGTTCAGACCTCTATAGCTCTTCTTATCAACACCAGCCCAACAACTCCTTAGTTCAAAACAGTTAGCATCTTTTTTGGTGACACCCCTTCTGACGCTTCCACAAAATTATTAATTGAAGATTTTAAGTGAGAAGCTACCATTTCACATTATTTGGCTAGACACCAGACTAAAGCTCCTGATGCTGAGAAGGAATAATTAAAGGAAGAGGATTATGCATTTAACAAGAACATTTCCCTGTGGGAAAGGCCAGATTCAAAACTAGTGGACCCTAAGGACTTGTATGTTCCTTTACTTAAGATTCTCCACCTTAAGGGTCATCTGTATAGGGATAGAAGTATAAGAGACTTATGTAAATATTATTGGCAACACTTTTGGAGAACAGCAGATCAGTGAGAAAAGTCTCTGTTCTGAATAAAATCCTGGTAGATCTTATCAACCCTCATCTGGGAGAGACTTTCTGGAAACTGAACCTGTTGAATGGTAGATGGATTTTATCCACATGACACTTTCCAAAGGTTATGAATTTGTTTTAGCTATTATTTGCAGATATTCTTATCAGGTAGAGGGTTTTCTCTGTTGCCAAGCCATGACAACTTTCAAGGCAAAGAAATTTCTGGATAATATCATTCCTGCTTGGGGAACTTCAAGGCCGCTCTGGAGTGAAAGATGTACCCATTTAACTGGATGAGTGATAATTGCCATCTGCAAAATATTTCCTATTTTTCAGTGAATATATTTTTCCTTGGACTTGTGGAAGAAACTAGTGGTGTTGTAAAGACTCAACTGGCAAAACTCTCATCTTCAGTGATTCTGACCTGGCTACAGGCCCTTCCATTAGTTCTATTGAACCTGAAAGCCTCCTTTTCATCCCTTACAAGTTGACCCCTTATGAGATGATTACAGGCTGGTTTACCTAATTTACCTTATTTATCAGCATCAGCTGATTGAAATGCAATACAAGCTATTTTGCTGAAATAGTGTCAGACCTTAATTCACTATGTCAAGCATCATGCCAATTTCCTCAAGGAATCTTTCAACAGCAGCAAGGATGCTGAATAGCCTAGTATGCCTACATTTATGCCCAGAAAATGTTCTTTTAGAAAGACATCAGTTAAAAAAATTCCCTCGATTCTTGATAGAAAGGAACTTGTTTGGTCCTTCTCACTAACCCTAGTGGCATGAAATTACAGAGTGTCAAAATTTGGATCCACCTCTTTCAATTTAAGAAAGCTTAAACTCCTTAGTGAACCACTGAACCAACTGAAAGACACAAATTTAAAAGTTAAAAAAAAAAAACTCTTGGAACATAAGTAGATAACATTTGAGCAGACAACTTACATTCCCAAGACTTCTGGACCAGGACTGTGTAAGACGACTCCTAGCTTGCTCTGTGTTAACTAATAACATTTTTGCATTTGACTCTTTTCTTTCATATTTATCCTCCTTCTCACATATTCCTGTATTTTTATAGTATTTGTTGGGTAATTTTAAGTATTGTTGTTGTTGTTGTTGTTGTTGTTATGTGCCGTCGAGTCGGCCCCGACTCATAGCGACCCCTCCTTGGGTTTCCGAGGCAGTATCACTACGGAAGTAGGATTGCCCAACCTTCCTTCCGAGGAGTGGCTGGTGGGTTTGAACCGCCAGCCGTCTGGTTAGCAGGCAAGTGTCTTAGCCACTATGCTACCAGAGCTCCAATTTTAAGTATTAGTTTTGCATTATGAAATCTCTGTAAGGTCTCATTATTGAATGTTTTATGATCTCACATCATGCCCAGAATAACAATGCATTCATAAGGATAGCTCAGTCAGTAGCTAGTGCTGGTGATATGACTAACCAACAGCTTTACATAAGAATTCAGATCAACAAACTTCTCTATGAACTTGTAGTTTTATAGCCTTCACTACCAGAAGCCTCAAGATTGCCTTTAAACAAACTGAACACGTTAAATTATGACATCCTTCTGTCTGGGTTATTAGTACATACTCAAATGTCAGTCCTCAATTTAACCCAAGTCACTCAGTGACCTGCAGCTTACCTTCAAAAAGGTCACTTTGTCAACTTAGGTATTTAGGTTTCAAACACAGAGATCTCTAGATATTTTCAATGTCCTCAATGGCTAAGAAATACTTCACTCAATATTCCTTGGTCTATACTCCTTTATACTAGAATGAAAAAGCCTTTAAAAATGTGATAGTGGTCCATCTGGAACAGCTTTTTAATGGAAGCCTGGCTTAAACAAATTAATCAAAAGATGACCCTCTCACAGAAGTATACTAGAAACATCATGCTCTGCATTCCTAATGAGCATGCATTTTTGTGTGAAGAGTCAAATAACAAATAACAAAATTTATGCCTTGGCAATACCCTGTGTATATAGCTGGAACATGATAGGTCAAAGCACGATGACTCTTCTAAGAGGTCCTTTAAACATTCATTATTATTATGAAAGTAGACACTGAATTAATATCTTAAATATCCCAGTCAGAAATTACAGATAAATCAAAATACTTAGGGAATTTCCAACTCACTGGAAGAATATTCCAGTTTAGGATACAAATTTCTTAAATCATTTTTCTCTTTTCAATTAGAAAGAGTTCTGTTTAAGATGTGAGCAACTCTAGAATAGATGGCTAATGGCATTGCAGATAACCATGCAGCACAACAGAAATCCTTAGAATCTTTATCTAAAATAGTTCTAGATAACAGAATATCTTGCAACTTCATGTTGGAACTGCAAGGTGTAGTATATGCCATTGCTAGAAACTCTTGTTGACCTGGATAAATAATACTAGACAAGTAGAGCAGAACATAAAGAATATTAGGGAAAAGGCCACTTGGGTTCACAAGAAAACCTACTTGCCGTACTAATGACTGGTTTGAAATTTTTAGTTGGTGATCCAATGGCATCAAATCTTGGGTTACCTCTTTCAAAAAAACTGGGCTAGTTACACTTATTTTATTGTAATTTTCCTTTGCCTCATTAAATGAGTCATTTTATGTGTTCTCCACCTCTATAATCAAACATTTTTCCACTCATAAACAAGTAGGATTCCAACATATTATGTATTTTTAAGAAATCATTAATATCCCTGTAGATTCACTCATATCTTGTTGTTGTTACGTGCCGTCCACTTGAGTCCTTAAGTAAATCAACTGTTTCCCTTTTTAATTTTGCCTTCTGAGGTAGTTAAGGTTGGGCATCAACTTGTCTGGGCACAGTTTTGAATGGCTGGGCAGCTGGATGTAGTTATTCCCCATGATGAGACTGGTAATCTGCAGTGAGCAGCTGAGTAGCTGCTTCAGGGTTGTGGTCTGCTTCCAGTATATAAGGAGAAGCACTGAGAAAGGTCTCTGAAATTTTGGGACATCTGGATCCTGCATTTGGCCAACTTTTTATCTCAGTGGCATGCCATGTTGTCTACTGATCTTCGGACTGTTGATGAACTTTAATTAGTGGTTTCCTATGTTGTTTTAGGAGCTCTGGTAGCATAGTGCCTAAGGCATTGGACTGCCAACCAGAGGGCTCGTGGTTCAAACCCACCAGCCACTCCTCGGAAGAAAGATTGGGCAATCTACTTCCATAGTGATATCGCCTCGGAAACCCAAGGAGGGGTCGCTATGAGTTGGGTCCAAGTGGACGGCACGTAACAACAACAACAACTGTTTCATAATCTTGGGAATGTGCCTTTTTACTTCTTGATCTTGGATTTGCCAGCCTCAGCAGCCAGCAGCTGTCTGAGTTAAGAGACACCTCCAACTTCAGTGGGCCAGGACCAAGACACAGAGTTGAAGCCCAAGGTCAAGGGGCTTCCACCGACCCCTAGAGCTGGCACTTTGAGCTCAGACATCTAGCTTCCTATACTGTAAGAGAATAAATCTCTGTTTTTCAAGCCACCCATTTGTGGTATTTTCTGTTAAACTGGCACTAGAAGACCAAAACACCTTCCTCCCAGTCAACCATCTAAAGTTTAAATAGCATGGTGAAGATTCCTACAATGGTGTCCAGCTATCTGTCTGACAACATCCAAGCCTCACCATTTGTTTGGTAATACCCAGGGTTTTAAGTGGTTTGAAAGGTAAGCAGTCACCCATTTGACTACTAAACATTCTTTCAGAAGATGAATTCCTTTTTTGTGGGCAACATTAGATAGCTTGCCCTTCATTCGAGACCCTACATATAGCAAGCTATAGTCCAGGCAGAATTATAGTGAACAATGAGTTTCTATGGAAATTATTGATTAAAAGGAGGGGATGATAAAGGAATTAAATCAAAATGGGCTTTTGGCTTAGCACATACTTATGTAAAGAGAAGAAAAATTGACTTCATTTTGACTCCTATAAAAGATCTCTGTAAAGCCCCTTTTCCTTTTTTCAGTATTTGCTAACTTAGAAATACTGGTAGTCTATTTGTGTTCTTTTTTCCAGGAAATAGCCATCTGCACAAGTAGTTAGTGGTCAACTGATTCTAACCACATACCTGAAATAAGTCAAGACCAAGCCCCACTTCTGATGTTTGCATGTATTATGCCTAGCTAAACTGCAAATGTCAATTCATCAAAATAATTTTAGCTGTATTCTTTGCCTTGTGATTTTGTCTTTATAAATGCTTGTGAAAATGAGCCCTTTCGATTCATTTGGTTTCAATTACTGAGATCTTATGATTCTCCACTTGAATGTTTCTTTTGTCACTTTAGTAAATCTTCCATTTTCAACTTTATTAAGGTTTGGAGAATTTTTTTCTCACTACATAAATAAGCATTAGTGAAAAATGCTACGAAGAGGTTGAAGAATATGTATATTGTTAGAAACACATGATACTAAAATTTTGAGATCTCCTAGGATATCCTAGGTAAGTGGGGCAGATTTTAGATTGTAAGGGATGAAGTAATATGTGTGTTTGTGTGTATGTGTGTGTGTGTGTGAGAGAGAGAGAGAGAGAGAGAGAGAGAGAGAAAGAGAGAGAAAGAGAGGTTTAATGAGAGGGAAAAAAATGAATTTAGGAAACATTAGCATAGTGAATAGCTGAAATTTGTGGAATTCATGGAGCAAAAAGCCTCAGGAAAGAATTATATAAAAGATACAAGTGGGGAAGAGGGACAATTGAGGTAGTCCCAAAAGAGGAAGCTGACAGTTATGTAATTGAAAATAAGAGTGCAGATAATTTGAATATTGTTGTTGTTATTGTTATGTGCTGTCGAGTCAGCCCCGACTCATAGCAACCCCTCCTTGGGTTTCTGAGGCAGTATCACTATGGAAGTAGATTGCCCAACTTTCTTTCCGAGGAGTGGCTGGTAGGTTGGAACCATCAGCCTTCTGGTTAGCAGTCAAGTGCCTTAGGCACTATGCTACCAGAGCTCCTAATTTGAATATTAGGATTAAGAATATGTAAGCATATCTTTAATATTTTGTGAAATAACAATGTTTTGTCTCTCTCGGAAATTTATTTTAATTCACTAGCTTCAAATGCTTTCTCTGTTAAATGCAGAATGAGAGGATACAAATTCTGTTATTTCCCTTTATAGTAAGTATTCTTTAACTTAAAAATTACTAAATTTTTAAATATACATATAATCCTAACTAAGTATTGTATTAGCCACAGCAAAATAGTTTTTGAAATCGTGTATTATGATTGCCACTAAATTAAATAAGATTCCACACATTAAATGAATACATCTTCAGTTAGAAAATAAATACATATTACCTCTGCTGTTATATGGCCTTTGATTGCAATTCAGTACATCTTGATAACAAGCAAAAAATCTGAGCTAAATATTTCATTTTGAAAATGGAAAAATAAAAATTATTATCTTCCACCATTTCTTTCTATAAAAACAATAAATATTATCACTCTTTCTTGATGGAATCACAAAGAATGGCACTAAGAAGATCATATCACCAAATGATCAAAAGTTAACTTTTTAATTCAGAAAGATTTGGATATGCATCATTGTAATTTATAGTTATGAATAGATATTGTGAAGATATTGATGCGACTTCAATACTGAAGACAGAAACAGTTAATGCTAGTAACTTAATGATGAAGTCAGAAACTGAAACTATAAGCTGTGACATTTTCCATTCCTGTGACACTGAATTGTTTCCTCACTTTTCCAAAATATGTCTGCTTCTAATTCATTCAAGTTCTGCACTAACCTTTCTCATAACTATATTATTATTGTCTTAGCCTCTTGTTGCTTGCTGAAAATGAAGATGATTTGAAGCACTTTCTGATGAAGATCAAAGACTACAATCTTCAGCATGGATTACCTAATGAAAAAAAAAACTCCTCACAACTGGACCAATAAGCAGCATCATGATAAATGGAGATGATGGAAGTTGTCAGGAATTTCATTTTACTTGCCTCGACAGTCAACACCAACGAAAGCAGCTGTCATGAAATCAGATGTCATATTGCACTGTCAAGTCTGCTGTAAAAACCCCTTTAAAGTGTTAAAGAGCAAAGATGTCTTTGAAGACTAAGTTGCAAAAGACCTAAACCATGGCATTTTCTATAGCTTCTTATGCATGTGAAAGCTGGACAATGAATAAGGAAGATTGAAGAAGAATTCATGCATTTGAATTGTGGTTTTGGCAAAGAATACTGAAATTGCTATGGATTGCCAGAAACATGAACACATATGTCTTGGAAGTACAGCAGGAATTCTCCTTAGAAAAGAGAATGGCCAGACATTGTCTCATGTAATTTGGTCATGTTGTTGGAAAGCACCAGTCCCTGGAGAATATAGTGCTTGGTAAAGAAGAGGGTCAGTGAAAAGGGGGAGACTCTTAATGAGATA
>NW_006922141.1:1233748-1238298 GCF_000298275.1 Orycteropus afer afer
CTTAGTGTTTCAAATGTTTTAAACGTTTATGGAAACAGACTGCCATATCTTTCTCCTGTGGAAGAGCTGGTGGGTTGGAACCACTGACATTTTGATTAGTACTTCAGCTGAGCACTTTAACCACTGTGTCACTGGGACTCCTGATCAGAATATCATTATCGGGATAATGGTTAGGAATTGGACAATCCATGTAGCCCCAGTGCATTATAAAACAGCTTACAAGTAAGTCTGTTTATTCATGGAGAATGCCACCAAATAGTGAGGACTATTTGTTGAATGGATAGATGAACAAGTGCATGAAAGAATGGTGATATCTGGAAATACAAAAATCAAAAAGATGTTGGAGGTTAGATGGAAGAGGAAGGAGTTTTGCCATTATAAACTTATTGACTTCATGTCATATTTTGTCTTTAAAACAACATTCATAGAAGTTTTATAAGTATTAAACACTACAATATTACCAAACCAAACCAACTTCCAATGAGTTAATTCTGACTCATAGCACCTCCCATAGGGTTTCTAAGGCTGTAACTCTTTACAGAAGTAGATTGTCAGAAGTAGATTGTCTCATCTTCTTCTCTTGGAGCAGCTGGTGAGTTTGAGACACTGACCCTCTGGTTAGCAGCCAAATGCCTTCCCCACTATGCCACCAGAGCTCCTTATTACAATATGAAACATATAAAAATTTACTGTACTGTGTAATCACTTCATAATCCTTATTTTTTCATGTCAATCATGTTTCCAAATAGAAACAGAAGTAGAAATTTGTTGTTCTACTATTAAACCCAGAAAATAGTTTACTTGTATAAGCGTTTTCTGTAGGAGGAAAAATGTGATTTTACATTTTAAATATGAAATAAGCATAGTAAATTACAATTATGTCTACAGTAGGAAGAGTTAATTCTGTATCTCTCCATGTTTCTGCAGGTATTTCAACTGATGCACCTTATGTGCACATCCGTGATTCCAAGCCCTCTCCCCTGGGTACCCTGTTAGAAACTCAAGTGAGGCTGCGGAACATGGTTTGCCTTTGCTTCATGCTGTTCTGTCAGCATGTGTTAGAATAATTGCTGTTAGACTACTCGAAGCACTTTTACCGTTGACTAAGCAGCTCAGCTACACTGGTTAAGAGGAAGACTAACAGGTGTTTTTCATGCTAAACTGTGCTTCAACTACTGCATAGTAATATTCAGGCTGCCAGATAACACCCAGGAAGATGGGAATGCAATCTATGCTGATGTACTTTGCAGTTTCATTTATAAAGTTACAGGTGCTTCAAAATTAGCACATCAATATCTCAGAAGGATCCAGGAAACAGGAAACTGCCTAGGCACTGACATATAACGGATGAGTTCCTGTGATCTTGAATAACTGACAGAGAAGTCAGAGCACTGCAGGATCAAGTGCAGAATATTGAATTAGATACCACCTATAGACACCTCAGTAAGCATGTGGATGATTGAGATGAAGAGATGGAGGACTAAATTGTTAAATGGATAAAATGTCTAACAATTATATATTTCATACTTTTTAACTAGCACATGTAGTTTTCCTGCCAAAGGATATTTCTCTTGTGCTAGAATTCTGGGATTTGGGAGTGTTTACAAATTGAGATTCATTCTGGTAATGACCTGATCGAAAGAAATCACTGAGGCCAATGAACAAGGCACGCCATGCAGGATGTATGGCTACATAAGTTGTATCTGCAATGGGAAACAAAACAGTTTGTATTTACTTTTTTTTACCTGTGTCTAAATATCATCTGAGGTGTTTTCTCAATTGAAAGGAGATATTTTCTAGATTGAATGTATATGTTTTCTCAACTGAATACACATTGTTGTTACTTGCCATCGAGTCAGTGCCTACTCATAGCAACCCTATGTACAACAGAAAGAAACACTGCCCAGTCCTGTGCCAGCCCCACAATCCTTGCTATACCTAAAGTCGACTCTACTTTGAGGAAACAGCTCTTTCCCAGTGATATTTTGAGTGCTTTCCAAACTGAGTGGCATGTCTTCTGGCACTGTATTGGATAATATTTCAGGGCTATTCATAAAGTTTTCTAGTAATGTATCAGACAGTGTTTCACTGCGATTCATAAGGTTTCCACTGTCCAATACTTTGGGAAGTGTATGGCCCCTTCCTTCTTCCAAGTCTGTCTTAATCTGGAAGCTCTGTTGAAACTTGTCCACCATAGGCAACCCTGCTGGTATTTGAAATACTGGTGGCATAGTCTCCAGTCTCACAGCAACACACAAGCCACTGCAGTACGACAAACTGACAGACAAGTGGTGAGGTCAAATGTTATTCAATAATATATTCAACAATTAATTAGTGAGTACCAATTATGTGTCAGGTTCCAGGGCAGAAGAAATATACCATCTCTGATTGTTGGTGATGATAATGGGAGATTATCAGGTGAGAAAACCATTAAAATAATTACTCATTTATTTAACAAGACTAGTTGTGATGAATACTCCTGAAAATAAGCACAGAGTGCATGAAAAAGTGTGACATGAATTTAATTGCAGTCTATGCATTTCTAGGCTTTAAAAAAAAAAAAAAAAATTAAACTAGGACCTGAAGGATGCGCCAGTTGGCAAGGTGAAAAGAATAGTTTGGGTGAAAACTATAGCATATAAAAAGTCCCTACTTTTGAGAAGGAAGTCCTTGGTGCTTTCTTGAAATTTAAAGATCTGGTAGCATAGTGCCTAAGGCACTTGACTGCTAACCAGATGGCTGGCGGTTCAAACCTGCTAGCTACTCCTTGGAAGGAAGATGGGGCAATCTACTTCCATAGTGATACTGCCTCGGAAACCCAAGGAGGGGTTGCTATGAGTCTGGTCTGACTTGACGGCACATAACAAAAACAACGATAGCAAATGTGACTACAAGATCTTGTTATTGTCATTGTTGTGTGATATGGACTTATTACTCCAACTCAAAGGAACCTCCCCATAGGGTTTCCAAGGCTGAAATCTTTATAGAAGCAGACTGCTACATTTCTTTCTTGTGGAGCAGCTGGTGGGTTCCAATCACTGACCTTTCAATTAACAGCCAAACACTTAACCACTGTGCCAACAAGGCTCCTTTTGATTACTGTATAGTTACCCAACTATACTGTATAGGGTCGGTATGAGGCAGAATTAACCTAATGGCAGTGGGTTGCCACAAAAGTCTAAATATTGAGAAGGAGACAGAAGAGATAGACAGAGAGCATGTAATTCACCTTTGACCCTGTGATCTTGAATAACTGACAGAGAAGTCAGAGCACTGCAGGATCACTTGCAGAACATTGAATTGGATACCACCTATAGACACCTCAGTAAACATGTGAATGATTGAGATGAAGAGATGGAGGACTAAATTGTTAAATGGATGAGATGTACAAAAATTATATATTTAATACTTTTTAACTAGCACATGTAGGCTTCCTGCCACAGGGTATTCTCTTGTAGAGTTCTGGGATTTTGGATGTTTTCCCAGGTATAATGAAAAACCATTCATTAGTTTTAACCTAGAACTCTGGTTCTCAATTTTGCCTCTCAGTAGACATTCAGACATTCTGGAGACATTTTTTTTGCTTAAAGTATTTAATGAGTTATAAACAGCTGCTGTATTTCAGATTTGCGCCAGAACCAGAATCTTCAGGAAATGAGACGGAAAGAAATTAGAGTTCAAGGACAACCAAGGAGGGGTGTGTGTGGCTTATAGTTAGGACATATAAAGGATAAACCATTGTAGTAGTGGTTAACTGGAAATAGAGAAGCCTTAACAAAAATTGAAGCTTCACTTTGAATAAAGTCAGTTTTTAATTTTATTAAGGCCTTTTGTCCTTATCCCAGTTAACTTCTAGTAAGAAAAGTAAATCTCTTGGCAGAAGATAAATATCATTTGTAACTTCAAATATTCATAAAATTTTAAAAACTATATTTTTCATGACATCATATTTTAGCAGAAATTTTGTTCTTTTCAAATTTGAAACTAGTTTCTTCAAAAAATTATTGGGTATTTTTGATGCTTTCTCTTTCAGTTGAATTGTAGTATAATTTTTGGGGGTAGAATGATTTATTATGTTTATTACTGGACTTCTGGTAAATTGTGTATAACAATTTATAGATCAAATGAATTTACAATAAGGACATTGTCATCATTGTAAGATGAATCTGTCAATTTATTTGCATCTTTATTTATGTCTGTCAAAATATTTAAAAAATAAATACACTGTGCATATTGTTTTATACATTATAGCTATCTCATAGATTTTTATTATTGTTGAGAGAATTTTGTTACATTTTTTAAATGATTACTTTCTAGATTTTAAAAATAGGATTGATTTTATCAGAATCTGAAACTGAAAAATGGCTAGTGCTTGTCTCTAGAAGAATGAACAAGACACAGTCTCCTTCTTAAAGCCCAAGAATTGTGAAGGATTCCACTTACACACTATATATCATGGGGGACAAAAAAAAAAAAAAAAAGATTGGAAGACATGGGAATCAGTCACGTTTCCTAGGAACTTGAAATTTGATGCTTAAATTTTTCCTCAG
>NW_006922141.1:1238598-1245616 GCF_000298275.1 Orycteropus afer afer
ATGTAGTCTAAAATATTTACAACTTAGCACCATGATTTATGTGAATATTCATGACAGGATTGTAGCCAGAAATAAATAGCATTTGAAGAGACAGGAAACCATACCTTTTTTTAAAAAAAAATTTAAATCTTTACTTAATTTACAGCTAGAGTTTTGTGATACCCAATGCCATCATCCTCACAAAATCCTCGTAAGTGGACTGATAAGCAACATCACAATAAATGGAGAACAATTGTCAAAATTTTCATTTTACTTCAATCCAAAATCAACATCCAAGGCAATAGCAGTTGAGAAATCAGACACCTTATTGCATTGGGAAAATAGGCTGCATAAGATCTCTTTAAAGTGTTATGAAGCAAAGACGTCACTTTGAAGACTAAGGTGTACATAACCCAAGCCATGTCATTTTCAATAACCTCATACACATGCAATAGCTAGACAATGCATAAGGATGACCAAAGAAAAATTGATGCCTTTGGATTGTGGTGTTAGTGAACAAGAAAAAGAAACCAAACTCACTGTCATAGAGTCATTTCTGACTCATAGCAACCCTTCCTTGGTTTTCCAAGGTAATATCTCTACAGAAGTAGATTGCCTCCAAAAACACCTTGTACTGCCAGAAGAATGGACAAATCTGCCTTGAAAGAAGTGCAGCCAGAATGCTCCTTGGACATAAGGGTTGCCAGACTTCATCATGTTGTCAGAAAGGACCATTCCCTAGAGAAGGATATCATGCTTGGTAAAGTAGAAAGTCAGACTGAAAGGGGAAGACCCTCAACAAGATAGACTGACACAGTAGATGCAACAATGGGGTCACGTATAGGAAGCATTGTGAGGATGGCACAAAAGGAGGTGGCTCAGTGAGGAAGACTGCTAAATTGAAAGTCAGCAGTTCAAAAACTGCTCTGTGGAAGGAAGCTGGAGCAATCTACTTGCATAAAGTTATACAGCCTTGGAAACCCAATTGGGGTCACTATAAGTCCAAATCAACTCCATGGCAGTGTGTGAGGAGGGCACAGGATTGGGCAGTGTTCTGTTTTAAGTAGGGTCACTATGAGTTGGAGCTGACTCGATGACACATAACAACAACGATACCATTATTTTATTGATGTAAATAAATAAAAACAACTTAATGATTTAAGACTTTTATTCTTAAAAGAATAAAAAACAAAACAAAACAAAAAAAAAAAAAAAAAACAAAGAATATTTATCCTGAAGGAAGGAAGTGTAAAGGATACATAACATTCTTCAAATACCTTAAAGAGAGGAATAAATTATGAAGCTAGTAATAGTATATGGGAGTTTTAATGAGGAGGAAATTTTTTTTTTTTTTTGCTATATATATCAAAATACATATATATATATAAAACAACATCAATGTATTTGAATAATATCAATGCATTTTTAGAAGTCCAAAGGTGGTACAATTGGTTAAGTGCTCAGATATTGGCAGAGTGAACCCACCAAGAACCTCTTTGGAAGAAAGACCTAGTTATCTACTTCCAAAAGGTCATAGCCTTAAAATGCTTATTACAAAGCTTTTCTGCTCTGCAAATGTAGGGTTATCATGAGTTGCAATGAGAGTAACTGTTAACAACAACCTATTTTTACAATTTCCTCAACTAAGTGTAATGAACAGGACAGTTTGGAAACCACTATTCTAAATGGCTGTTGAATTTCAAATCAGAGTCTAATGCTTTTCAATTATTAAAAAACATATTGAAGAGAGCTATACTTTATTTAACTATTATTGCACAGCAGACCACCCTGACACTTGCTTATTCAAAAGACTAAGCATTTACTTATCTCATGATTCTGGTCTGAGGCAACTTCAACTATTCTCTGATGGGCTCACTCATGTGTCTACATCACTCTGTGTTTGACCTGGGGCTCACTGGCTGTTCTGGTTACCTAGTGCCACTCTGACAGGAATATACCAAAAATGAGATGGCTTGAACAAACAGGAGTTTATTCTCTTACAGTTCAGGAGGCTAGAAGTCCAAGTTTAAAGTGCCAGGCTGTGTGAAAGCCCCTTAACCTTGGGCTTCAGCTCTGCCTCTTGCTCCTGGACCATGGAAGCTAGAGGCATCTCTTCACTCAGTCACCTACTGGCTGCTGAGGCTAACAAGCCCAAGGTCAACAAATAAAATGGCACAGTCCCAATGTTACCAAAGCACATGGCAGGCCATTAATTCAAGTCCATTGAAAGTCTCAAGGTTGGCAGAGCATGGCGGGCTGCTGAACAATGACATGGCTACATACAGAGTCCACACATGCCATAAGCTAGAGACCATTCCTCAGGGCTTCTGCTTACATACAGGAAGCAGACTACAGCTCTAAGGCAGCTACTCAGCTGCTCATAGTAGATTCTACCATGGAGTTCATTACCAATCTCATCATGTGGAATACTACATCCAGCTGTCCAGCCACTCAACTAGGCCTAGCCAAGTTGACACACAAACTTAACCACTGCACTGGCCTAAGGAGACCTCACTACTTATATATAGCAGTTGCCTGACTATGAGAAGGTGAGAGAGGGACAACAACTGGGTCATGTATCTCTCATCCTCCATCAAGCAATGCCCGGGATTTTTCACATAATAATGGAAAGATTCTAAAAGAATGAAGATAAAGGCAAAATATCTTGGAGTCTTGGCTCAGAAGTGGTACTTTCCTTCTGTTGCATTCTAATTTTAAAACCAAATCACAGGGACAACTTATATTTAAGAGGGTAAGTTGATTCCATGTCCTTAACAGAGGAAAAATGAAGTCATATTTCAAAGAGAGTGGCTATAGAAAAGGGTAAAGATTTCTGTATCTTTGTACATGATCTAGCAAAGAAAAAAAAATCCTATGTATTGATATTATTTTGAAATATATATGAATTTAGTATGCCAAATATAGTATATTCGTTGTCTCTGCCTTAAAAGAATTGAGTTTGATGTTGTTTCATAAGTCCATGATTTACACTGGCTTCTGTGCTCACTGGCAAGCTTACTTAACCTCTATGTCATATAAAATAAAGGGTTAGCCAGGATATGACAATATTAATGTAGCTCTGTCGCTTGTTGAACTCAGTGTTTAGAAATAAATAGATAAGGAATTGTGAGCCTTCTTCATCTGAAAGCTTATATATTAAAAAATAAATAAATAAATAAATAAGCCTGAAAAGAAATTGTCTACATGATTTTATCTATAGCTGACAGATATGAAAGATTTTCATTTTTATTCTTATAAAGAAAAAGTTGAAAAATCACAAGATGACAACCACTACTATTCTATTGCGATAGGTTTACTGATACTGATGTCAGACTAGAGTCAATTATTACTAACATGAAAAGCAGAGAAATGTTAGCTCTGAACTTATTCATTACAATTGTGGGGGATAGTCAATTCCTTTAAGATACAGGTTTAACATACCTGTGGTATGTTTCTACAGTATATGTTTAGGAGAAATATCCCTGACTTTACATGTTTCTAACATCTTGCACATGCTGCCAGAGAGTACAGAGCTCTAAGATTTATGCTTATCTTTAATAGCTTTTTGTGTCACATATTTTGTGACATATATAATTTTCTCAGCCTGGACATGTCATCTTATCTGAGATTATTTTTTTCTCTTCATTGTATTGCACATTTTTTTTTTCTTTTAAATTTACCTTGTTCAGTTGCATCTGGAGAGTGTGAATGAGCTGAAATAAGAAAGGAACCTAATTATAAATTTATGTGACATAATTTTTATATTCCTCTATTTGAATAATTATTATTGAAGTTTTTGAATGTAATGAAACAAGTGATGTATTTTCTATGGAAAACAAGTCTGTGATTTAGATTGTGAAAATGAACTGCCTTTGGCAAAATCACAACCCCAATTACTTCAATTAGGTATTTTGTGGAATTCAGAACACTCAAGTAATATTTGTTTAATTTTTTCTGTGTTCATAACACTTTTATGAATACTATAGAAACCATAGACAAAATCAATTCAAAATGCTGCAACTGAAAGTTTAATCTGAAACATAGGTAGTCAGCTTTTTGAATTGATCAATCAATATTTTATAAGTTTAAATATCTGAGAAAATTCATAAGTTGTTCCAGTTATTTGGTTTTAGTAGTTTACTATTTCAGTGTTACTAGAATACATCTTTTCAAATTAATGATTGTTTATAAATAGATCTTAACTCCATCTCCAAAAAGTCTTATTACATGGTCTTACAATTGGCTAATACTCATACATCTCTCATATTCTTTCTTCATACAATTTCTGACAATGTCAGAAGAGAAATTTTTGTTTTCACTTGGAAAAAAGAAAATATAGTCTTTAAATCTATTTTCTGTTTTTCTAAACATTGAGTTCTATAGACTTTAATGAAGTTTTATTATTTGAGTTTGATAAATAATAGATATCATTTGCTCTGTTAGCTGAAAACAATTTGTAATACCATTGGAGGAAGCAGTGGAGGCCATTTTTGTGATAGAGGAAACTTATTTCACAATTTACATATGAAAGAAACTGACAGTGAGAAAGGTTAAATAACTACTCTAAATAAAAGAGATAGTAAGAGGAAAAGTCACCAATTCTGGACTCTGATCTGAAGATTCATAAAAATTTCTACTATGTAATTATGGGAGGAGATATCAAGGAATTATTGCTCTCCAAAGGGCATTAATTTAAATGAATTCACTCTCTGATATACAATTTATTGATGTACAAAGAAAAGCTAACTGTTAGATAAATAGGAACTGCTACTTCTCAGAACCCTTGCTTAACCTATCTAAACCTATCTGAACCCATGTAAGAATCTGATAATATGTGGCATTTTAACACCAAATGATTAAAGACGCCTAGCTCCTATAATATGTCTCTGACGCAATGATGAAAATGGACTGCTTTATGCTTCATTGGCATGGTTTCATATCTTTCATAAGTTTGATATCTTATTTGCAAAAATATATACCAAAAATTGTAACTTCATTTTCTTTTGTAGTTTATATTTTCTTTTGTAGTTTATTATTCATTGATATTTTACTCAAATGTCAATATTTCAGTATATTTTTATAAATTCAATATATTTGGGAAATTGTAAGTACATGTGTTCTATAGTCTTGAAAACACATTTAATTGTAGCTAAAATTTTTTTCAATGGATTAAGGCAATATTTATATTAACCCATATTTGCGTATATTTACTGACATTAGAGATAATCAGAACTTTTTCTGTACTCTGCTGTGTGTGTGTGTATACAGATTTGAACATGAACACACTAGCCACTCTGTGGAGCAAGATGATGCAGTCTGCTTCCATAAAGACTTATAGTCTTGAAATTCCTATGAGGCTGTTCTACTCTGTCTATATGGTTGCTATGAGTTGGAATAGACTCTATGGCAATGTTTTTTTGTTTGTTTGTTTGGTTGTGTGTGTGTGTGTGTGTGTACGTGACTATTTTATGAGCTAACTATATAACCTCAGAAATGTATTTACCATGAGATTTAGTTTAAAATATGTGAATGCTTTATGGGATTAGATGATCTAAAGTCCGGTATAACACTTCCATAAATATGTTAAAGCCTATCCCCACCACAAAATAAAAAATACAAAATAATTAAATAATTTATTTTCTTGGTGTTTTTCATGAAATTCATATGATTGAATTTAGTAAGTAGAAAATTTACAGTAATCAGAGGTCATTTTTAATAGAATTTAGAGAGCATCTTCCTCTATGCTTTGGGATGATTACTTAGGAATCTCAACAGTGTTTGGACTCCTTCCTACTGCTCTAAACAAGAGGATCAAAATGTGCTGTCTCTGGATTCTCTCAGGAAATGAATACACAGGTTAAAAGTATTTTAGTAATTTTTCTTTATTTTATATTTTATGATTTCAAGAACGCTTTCTTGCTTTTCTAATGTGTTTAGATTGACTATGTTTTTCTTTTATCAAGCAATGAAATAATATTATTGGTTCTGTTCTTGTATGACAATGGATATTTCTTCTGAGATTATTCATACGATTAACACATGGATAATACTGTTAGAGAGAAAATGGGGAGATATTTAGATTTATTCAATATATTTCAGTGAATATATTACAGCCTAACTTGGTGAAACATTAAGTTTGCTATCCTTCTTATATCATTGCTGCTTTAGGATACTGGCTTACATCAGGATCCTGAAGACTTGCTCAACCACTAACCATATGAGTAATATTAGGCAAATTATTCTACCTCTTTACAACTCAGAATTGGTAGAATTGGAATGCAGTTATAGCAGCTTTGGAAAGTTGTTATTAGAATTAAATGAATTAATACAATTAATAATTACAAATACATATAGTACCTGATACATGGTAAATGCTCAAAGTATGTTAAAACCAGATGCTATAAAGTCAATTCCAACTCATAATAGCATAATGACAATCATAGGATTGTCAATGGCTGATTTTTTGGAAGTAGATCGCCAGAACTTTCTTCTGAGATTCCTTTGGGTAGACTGAAACTTCCAGGTTTTCAGTTAGCAGCTGAACATATTAACCGTTTGCATTATTCAGGGACTCCTGAAACATATTGTTGTTGTTGTTGTAATTTCTAAGTAGTAAAAAAAAAAAAAAATGGACATAACCAATTTTTTTTGGGGGGGTTGTTTGTTTTTCATGAAAATTCTGAGGAGATTTTTTTCATTAGGAAGTGTATGTTTTTTAAAAATATACTTGTCATGCATAGATAATTAAAAGTCAAAGAGTAAATTAAACAAAACTGAAAATGTGTGAACTATTCCAAAATACATATGAATCAGATTGGCTACAACTGTGGTAAAAGGTTATGGAAAAGGTCAATATCTTCAGCTAAAACAATGCCAGGAGCTGATTGTGGAACAGACCATCAACTGTTCATATTCAAGTTCAACTTGAAGTTGAAGACAATTAAAACAAGTACATGAGAGCCAAAATATGACCCTGAATATATCCCTCCTGAATGTAGAGAATAGATTTGACACGTTGAACAACAATGACTGAAAACCA
>NW_006922141.1:1246651-1253589 GCF_000298275.1 Orycteropus afer afer
AACACTTAATTGTACTCATGAGGAACTTGTACATAGACCAGGAGTCTGTCGTTCAAACGGAGCAAGGGGACACTGCATGGTTTAGAGTCAAGAAGGGAGTGAGTCAGGGTTGTGTCCTTTCACCATACTTATTCAATCTGTATGCGGAGCAAGTAATCTGAAAAGCTGGACTATATGAAGAGGAACATGGCATCAGGATTGTAGGAAAAATCATTAACAACCTGTGATATGCTGATGACACAACTTTGCTTGCTGAAAGTGAAGATGACTTGAAGCACTCACTGATGATTAAAGACTACAGTCTGTATTACAGATTACACTTCAATATAAAGAAAACAAAAGTCCTCACAACTGGACCTATAAGCAGCATCACGATAAATGGAGAAAAGATTGAGGTTGTCAAAGACTTCACATTGCTTGGTTCTATAATTGGCACCAATGAAAGCAACTGTCAGGACATCAGAGGATGTATATAGCACTGGGCAAGTTGGCTACAAGTAAAAGATCTCTTTCAAGTGTTGAAAAGCAAAGATATCTCCTTAAGGACAAAGTTGTGCCTGAAACAAGCCATGATATTTTCAATCACTTCATATGCATGTGAGAGCTGGATAAGGAATAAGGAAGACTGAAGAAGAATCGATGCTTTTGAGTTGTGGTGTTGGCTAAGAATGCTGAAAGTACCATGGGCTGCTAAAAGAACTAACAGATCTATCCTGGAGGAAGTGCAGCCTGAATGCTCCTTGGAAGGGAGAATGGCCAGACTTCGTCTCACCTACTTTGGTCATGTTATCAGAAGGGATCATTTCCTGAATAAGCATGTCATGCTTGGAATAACAGGAGGGTCGAGGAAAGAAGGGAAAGACCTCAGTGAGATAGATTGACACAGTGGCTGTGGGGATGCGCTCAAGTATGTCAGGGATCGCGGAGTGGGACGGGGCTGTGTTTTATGCTGCTGTGCATAGGGTTGCTATGAGTGGAAGACAACTCTCCGGCACCTAACGACAACAGCAACAACATTCCTAAATGTCTTTGTAGATGAACTTCTATCTGAGTCCTAAATTCAGTGCAATACTATCATTCCAATTTCTTTGAGTGAAAACCTACCTGTAATTGACTCTTTTTTTTTTTTTTTTTAAATTGTGGTTTGGGTGCACATTTACATAGCAAACTTGTTTTGCATACAACAATTCATGCACATCTGGTTTCAGGGCCCCGATTACCGATTACCGTCCTCAACCTCAAGAACCTCTCCTCTCCTCTCCTCCCTGTGACCACCCCCTCCTTGTGCCCCTCTCATCCATGCATTCCTGTCTGGAGGTCCCGAGTCATTCTTTTTAACGGAGCTTCCATCTCTTCAGCACTTGCTAGCTTCAATCAAAGGTGACTTGAAGAGATGCCTTGTTATTCAGCAATTGCTTCAGTGCAGCTTCAACTTCTTCCTTCAGTACCATTGGTTCTTGATCGTATGCCACCTCCTGAAATGGATGAATATCAACCAGTTCTTTTTGGTACAGTGACTCTGTGTATTCCTTCCATCTTCCTTTGATGTTTCCTGCATCATTCTATATTGTGCTCCACTTATTCCTTACATTCTCTGCTAAAAGTGATTCCTTTATTCCTACCACTTTCTTTCAACAAGATTTGTTATCTTAACCCTTAGTTAGCACTCTGATTTAAGCCTGTCTTCCAATCCTTATAATTTCCTGGAAAAAATTGTCTTATATGAGAGACCGCATCATTCTCTCATTCTTCTCTCCAAATCCATATCTTCAAAAATTTCAAAAAAAAAAAAAAATAGGTTTCTCATAAATTCACAACCATATAATTATGTTATTTTATTTACAAATAAGATACTGTTTTACACTGTTAATATAAGCATTATAACCTTTAGTATTTTCACAAATATATGTTTCATAATGTGGTTTCACTTTAGAGGTCTCATCATGTTTAATCAAGCCACAACTTAGAAAACTTATTGATGAAATCTGCTGTATTTTATTATTTTTAAAAAGAAGAAACCACTATTTATGAATTAGCTTATACTTAATACAGTGTATTTCAAAACCAATATACTATGATGACAACTATAATATTTTAAAATATTCTCCCTTCATAAATTCTTTAAATATTATTTTTTTTCTTTTTATAAACAAAATATATATCTTATTAAATTAAAACAGAAACTACAAAAATACATAGAGACAATCACTGTTAATTTTAATAATAATTTTAACACCTAAAATACTATACATTATATTTTATACAATATTTATTATATATCCTAGTATCAAAACATTAATAGTACATGAATGTGTCATTGTAACAAAGTTTGTGTGTTCTATGACATACTTCTTTGAGACCTTTTTTACATGATTATCACTATTTACTAAGTCCTTCTTCACAATTAAAAAATTTACTTGAGGAAATTATTTGATCATATTAACGTTCTATTATTTATTTAACTATTTCCTTATTTCAGGGATGTTAAATTGCTTCATTATTACACTTTATTATAACTGATGTTGGACTGCATATAATCACATATATAAAATAAAATATTTCATAGAAAGTAGGTATTTAGGTCAAAAGGATTCAAATTTTTGAACTGTTTGATTAGATGATGACACATTTTAATTTTTAAATTATATTTATTCATTTATAATTTATTTATTTATTTAATTGTGATTTGGGTGAAAGTTTATAGAGCAAATTCACTTTCCATATACCAGTTCCCACACACTTTGTCTCAGGACATTGACTACAATTTCCCACAATGCAACAGCTCCATTTCCATTTCTTCCCCACAGTTACCTCTTCCTGTGTCCTTCCCTCCATGCACTCCTGCCCCCGCCCCCTGAGCTGTCTCCCTGTGCATACACAGTTCTTCTATTCTCCCATGATTGTTCTCTCCAAAGAGTATATATACCTAGTGTAAATGTTCACCTTATATGCCTGTCTTTTGTTTGGCTGGTAGCCACAGGATCAATTCAAGACCTGAAGGACAGCTAGGGGTCACAGTCTCAGTGGTTCCATCAGGCTCTATCAGATCAGCAAACCTGGTCTTTTTTTTTTTTCCCCAAATGATTTTGAGTTTAGTTCCACATTGTTCTTCCACTCAATCTGGGATCTCCTACATAGATCTCTCTCTGAGTGGTTAACAGTGGTAGTCAGGCACCATCTAGTTCTTCTGGTCTCATAGCCGCATGGACTGAGGATCGCATAGTGTACAGTCACTTGGACTAATGGTTTCCATGAATCTTTGGTTTTCTTCATTCTTCTTTGCTCTGGATGAGGAGAGACCATCTTTGCATCTAGATGGCCTCTTGCAAGCTTTTAAGATCCCAGTCGCTACTTGTCCAAGTAGGATGTGAAACAATGTTTTTGTGTAATATGTTATGCCAATTGAGCTTGATGTCCCCTGCAACTAAGATTCCAAACCCACAGGTCCAACTACTCACTACCTCTAGGTAGCTGGCTGTGGCCAAGAAGTGACTACAACCCTGTCTCTTGTCAGCTCTGTTATATACCCAGGAATTCTTACAGAACATAGCAATATACTTGTAGAAACATTGGCTGCCAACCCTATACATGGTCTTGGTCACACTCCCCCATACACAGATATACCTAATAGTTCAGCCTGTCCACCCATCTATCCACCCACGTATCCATGTTTGCCTTCACTGACAATGCAGTACTGTATGTGCAAAAGGGTTCATCTTTGTTGTCTGTACCTACCATGCATCTCTCTGTCTTCCTCTTCCTCAGTGCCACCATGTTGATCACTCACATTTGGTACATTGCCCTTTTCTTCACCCAAATCAACACTTGTCTCTACCTATCTAACAGTGGTCCTTCCCCACCCCTCCCACCCCTGGTAACCAACAAAGAAAAATTACTTCCATATCTAAACCTTTCCTTGACTTTTTACAATAATGGACTAATCCAATATTTTTCCTTCTGTGATTGACTTTTTTCATTCAGCATAATGTCCTTCAAGTTCATCCACATTATGCAGTGTTTTTCAGATTCTACATCATTCTTTAGGGTTGCATAGTATTCCATTGTGTGTATGTATCATAGTTTGGTTATACATTCTTCAGCTGATGGACACCTAGGTCATTTTCATCTGTTGGCTATTGTAAATAGTGCTGTGATAAACATGGGTGTGCAAATATCTGTTTGTTGTCATGGCTCTTAGTTTTTCAGGATATATACCTAGTAATGGAATGTCTGGGTCAAATGATATTTCTGATTCCAACTTTTTAAGGAATTGCCATACTGCTTTCCACAGTGGTTGTACCATTTGACAGTCTCACCAGCAGTGTATGAGAGTCTCAATCTCCCTACATTCTTGCCAGTATTTGTTATTTTCTGTCTTGTTGAACTTCGCTATAAATGCTGGGGCAAGATGGTATCTCACTGGTGTTTTGATTTGCATCTCTCTAATTGTTGTGAGCATTTCTTCATATGTTTGTTGACCACCTGAATATCCTCCTTGGTGAATTATTTATTCATGTCTTCTGCCCATTTTTAATTGGATTATTTATCTTTTTGCTGTTGAGGTGTTGGAGTTTTCTATAAATTCTAGAGATAAGTCCCTTGTCAGATATGTCATTGCTGAATATCTTTCACAGTCTGTAGGTTCTCTTTAGAAGAAGTCTTTGGAAGCACATAAAAATTTAATTTTTAGGAGGTCTCATTCATCAAGTTTCTCTTCTGCTATTTTTGCATTTTGGATCATGCTTGATTGTCTATTTATGCCATATATCAGGGTTCCTAAATTTGCCCCTAGTTTTTTTTTTTGAGGAACTTTATAGTTTTAGGTTTCACATTTAAGTCTTTGATCCAGCTGGAGTTAGTTTTTGTGTATGGTGTGGTACAGTTCTTGCTTCATTTTTCTGACAATGGATATCCAGTTTTGGCAGCACCATTTATTAAACAAACATTCTGTTCCCCATTTAATGGATTTGGGCCCTTTGTCAAAGATCAGCTGACCATAGGTAGATGGATCTATTTCTGGATTCTCAATTCTATTCCATTTGACTATGTGTCTGTCATTGTACCAAACCAGGCAGTTTTGACTACTGTGGCTGTATAGTAGGTTTTGAAATCCGGCAGTGTGATACCTTCTACTTTGTTCTTTTTTTAAAGTGCTTTGCTTATCTGAGGACTCTTTCCTTTCCATATAAAGTTAGTGATTGGTTTTGGTATCAAGATTATGCTTGTTTCATAAAATGAATTAGGGAGGAGTCTGTCCTTTTGTATGTTTTGGAGTAGTTTGAGTAGGATTGGTTCCAGTTCTCTGAATGTTTGGTAGAATTCTCCAGTGTAAACGCCTGAGTCAGGACTTTTTTTTGTTGTTAATTTTTTATGACCTTTTAAATTTCTTCTTTTGTTATGGATCTATTCAACTTTTCCACACCCATCTGTGTTAGTTTAGGTGAATGGTGTGTTTCTAGAAATCTGTCAGTTTTTTTTCAGATTTTCAAATTTGTTGGAGTACCGTTCTTTATAATATCCTGATATTATCTTTTTTTATGTCAGTTGGTTCTGTTGTGATGTCATTCATTTCATTTCTTATTTGTGTTATATGCATTCTCTCCCTCTTTTCTATTGTTAAATTTGCCAGTGGTTTGTCAATTCTATTAATCTTTTCACAAAACCAACTTCTAGTCTTGTTGATTTTTTCTATAGTATTTCTATTTTCTGTTTCATTGATTTCTGCTTGAATCTTTATTATTTCCTTTATTCTGGTGACTGTAGGGTTCTTTTTCTGCTCTTTTTCTAATTGTTGGAGCTGTTGGGTTAAGGTATTCATTTTAGCTTTTCTTTTTTGATATGTGCATTTATTGCTATAAATTGGCCTCTGATCACTGCTTTTGCTATGTCCTAATGATTTTGGTATGTTGTATTTTCATTCTTTGATTCAAATAATTTTTTCATTTCATTTTTCATTTCTTCTACTACCCAGTCATTTTTGAGGAGGGTGTTTTTCAGTTTCCATGTGTTTATTTTTTTTTTCCATTGATCTTGAAGTTGATTTCTAATTTGATAGTATGATGCTTTGCGATATTTCAAAGTTTTTAAATTTATTGAGGCTCACTTTATTGCCTAACATATTTTCTATCATGGAAAATGTTCCATATGCAAGGGAAAAGAATGTATGTTGTGCTATTGTAAAGTGCTCTGTAGATGTCTACAAGATCAAGTTGGTGGATTGTATTGTTAGTTCCTCAGCATCTTTGTTGTGTTTCTTTCTAATTCTATCTTTCATTCAAAGTGGTGTATTAAAGTCTTCTACTATGACTATGGAGTCATCTATTTGCCTTTTCAACTCTGTTGAAAGTCTGATTTATGTATTTTGGGGCTCTTTCATTGGGTTCATAGATACTTATTAAGGTTATATCTTCTTGTTCAATTGATCCTTTAATCGTTATAGAATGTCCTTCCTTGTCTCATATGGAGGTTTTTGTCTTAAATTCAATTTGATCAGAAACTAATATTGCCACTCCTGCTTCTTTTTGGTTGCCATTGCTTGATATATCTCTTTCCAACCTTTGATTTTTAGTGTACTTTTGTCTTTTTCTCTAAGGTGTGTCTGTTTTATACAGCATATTGATGGGTTATTTTTTCTTATCCAGTCTGCAGCTCTCCTTCTCTTGAGTGGTTCATTTAATCCATTAACTTAAATTCAGTGTAATTATCAACAAGTATGAATTTGTTGTGTTGGACCCGAATTTGGAAAGGAGTGTCGGCACGAGGAAAGTGACACTGACTCAACAATGCAAAAGCAAAGGAAAAGTTTATTTCCAAGCTCGAGCTGGGGTCTCTGCTTACACCGATGCAACGGCTTGGGCAAAAGACCCCTGGCTCTCTATGTCTTACACTTTTATAAGATTATTAAGGGGCGGTTACAAACGAACCGATTAATTAGTAAT
>NW_006922141.1:1254224-1256011 GCF_000298275.1 Orycteropus afer afer
GTTTATGAATTATGTTATCATTTCCTTTGTTGTTATTGTTTTAGTATTTGCTAAATATTTATGATTGCCCTTGTTTTTATTGTGATGTGAAAGTTTATCATTTTTCTTTGAGGTTACCCTGTGCTTTATAATTTTCTCCCCAAGTTTAGAACAGCCCATTCTATCTTACAACTCTCTTGACTACCTCACCATTTCAAAGTTCTGTAACTGCACAATATTTTCCCTGTTTTTGGTTTGTAGTTGTCTTCATTTGCCAGTTGATATCTCTGGTTCCCTGTTTACAATCTTGTAAGCTTATTTGACTTTGGATACATCCATAGTTGTGTTGGTGTCTGGGTTATGTCATCTTGTGTATTAATGGTCAGTTGTTTGCTATTATTGGTTCTCAGTTCAAAGGACTCCCTTTAGTATCTATTGTGAGGTTGGACTGGTTTGAACTGATTCCCTTAATTTCTGCTTATCTGGAAATCTCCTAATTTCACCATCATATCTGAGGGACAATTTTGCTGCATACATAATTCTTGGATGGAAATTTTTCTCCTTCAGGGTTTTATATATACCATTCCATTGCCTTCTTTCTTGCATGGTTTCTTTGGAGAAATCAGAACTTATTCTTATTGGTTGTCCTTTGTGAGTAACTTTTTGTTTTTCTCATGCTGTCTTCAGGATTCTTTCTTTATCTTTGGTTTTGATGAGTTTGATGATATATCTTGGTGATTTTCTTTTGGGGTCTATCCTGTTTGGGGTTCACTGGACTTCCTGAATGGATATATTCTCACCTTTCATCTTATCAGGGAAGTTATCTTCCAAAAAATCTTGGATAATTTTCTCAATGGTTATTTTTACTCTTTTTGTTCTGGAATTCCAAATGCATGTAGGATATTTCTTTTGATGGTATTCCACATGAACCTTAGGCTTTCTTCATTTTGTTTTTATCTTTTTTTCTGAATGATCCTTTTCCAAGAAGTATTCAGGTATTTGTCTTCATTTCCATATATTCTGTCTTCCATTGATTCAATACTACTCTTTGCCCTTTCAATGTGTTATCTATTTCTGAAAATTTAGGGTTAATCTTCTGGATTTCTATCTGTAGAATTTAAATCTTCTATAATTTTTCACTTTTTTTTCATCATATTTTTCTAGTATTTTCTCCCAAAATTGTTCTAGGGTTTTGCTGGTGTTTCCTTAATTTTGTTGGTGTTTTCTTTATCTGTCTCTCTATCCTTTGAGAATACCTAAATATAGTTCTTTTGAATTCCTTATCAGGGAGTTCCAATGCTGCTTCTTCCTCAAGGATGTGTTCTGGGTCTATATCCTGTTTCCTATTTTCTACCACTTTATCTTGCTTCTTTGTATGGACTGTGATGGTCTGTTGTCTCTGAGACATTGCGGCATTGATCTGTTTAGATCTCTGTTAACTCTTCATGAAGAAGATTAAAGTTTAGTTTACTTGGTGGTTGTTTATTGTTGGCCAGTTGGTGGAGGAGGACGTGGTTGCTCTCATTCAGTAAGTGGAGCTGCAGGAGGTTTGGGTGTGGTTGCATTGTATGGACACAGTTGTTGTCTTCCACTCAGACAAAAACAACAATAGAAAATCCAGCAAAGAATAAAAGCAAATGGACAAAAAACACACCACATAAACCCATAGGTACAAGCACCAAAAAATAGAAAAATGAAAAGAAAGAAAATAAAACAAGATATCTGAGGAGAGGGAAATAAGAGAAAAAAGGCACAGTAGAAGAATAATGAAGAAAAAACTGGAAAAATGTGAAAAGAAAAACAAGGAA